>NC_081288.1:72484580-72806846 GCF_030490865.1 Poecile atricapillus
GTTCTGACTGAGAGATGTGCCAGGACAGAAGGCATTTGCTGACCTACCCTTTTTCCCTGTGTAACTTGGTATTTGCAGTACAATTATTTTCAGTGTCGCTGTGTCCAAGCAGCTAGAGATTACACAGATAGAAGTGTCAAGAGAGATGCTGCTAAAGTACGCCCTTCTTATAGCAGCATTTAAATGGCACACGACGCCTTGCTGCTTTTTCTTTCCCAGAGAGACCTGCTGTCAATTTTTTCACTCTGGCTTCTTGATCAAAAATGTCCACCTGAAATGTTATACAGAAATAGGCTCCAGGTGTAAAAACCAGTACGGGGCTACATTTTCTGCGTGCTCCACATAAGTCACATCAATCTCACTCATCAAACTTCACTCTCTCCTTCCATTCTCCACTGCCTCTACCATTGTGTTCTCTGGATCTCAGAGTCTAAAGGCAGGCGCAATAGTTTCCACTGAGGGGTTGGAAGAGGTGTACAAGCAGCACAAATAGCTTCTGCGCTGCGCAGGCCATTTCTCTGCATTTTAGAGTCTAAGGGAAAGCGCTAGTGTTCCTGCGGAGAGCTGCAACAGCTGCAGAATATGTGTTGTCTTGGCACATGTTTGCAATCCACCATGATGGATCCTTAGTGAAACCAAACTGTGGTTCTGCTTCAAACATCTCACCCTGCTTGGCCACAAAGCTTTCGCTGACATGTCCCATTGCCTTTTTATTGCTGCGTTTCATTTTCAGAGTTTGTACGGAATCATTGCACTTTGCTTCTAAGCAGAACGTCGATACTGCTGGAGTCTCATATGTCCATTTTCTTCTCACACAAAAAAACTGCTTCCTTTAAAACATGCTGATGCGACCTGCTTTCTTGCTCAGCTGTAATTTTAGGGGTGTTCTCTGTCCCGCTTACAGTCTGAATCTAAACTAAGAAGTTTATGGGACACAGATGTGCCAAGACAAATAGTTTGCTTGGACCTTGCCACGTGTATTCAAGAGCATCCTTTCACTCCACCATCAAGTCTCTGCTTTACATCCTGCAAACTTCACACACACATACATACATACATACTGGAATGAGGCACTTTCTTTCTTTCTTTCTCAGCTACACTCACCTATCCCCCACGCTAACTTCTTTACCGCTTTTCTCTTGGCCTTGCTATGCATACTTTTCCTCTTAAGACACCCATTGTCTGGCCTACCCCTTCCCTACATTGCCTTGCCTTTCCTTTCCTTTCCTATCCAACCTTGCATTTCTTTGTCATTCCAGGCCATTGTTTTCCTCTTCCTTCCTGACCCATCCATGTCTTTCCCTTGCCCTTCCTACCAGTCCAGTGCCTTGCACCACCCATCCCCCTTGCCACTTTGTCCAGTTTCCCTTCCCCTTTGTCCAGCTCCAATCTTTCATTTCCTTCTCCTTCTAGGACTCTCATTGCCTTGCTTGCCTCTCCTTTGTCTTGCCTGGCAAAGCCACCACTTTTCTTGGCGTTACCTTTGAACCTCTCCTCTCCCTTGCCTTGCATTCCCTTGCTCACTCGTCCCCCACCTGGAATTCAATACCCCTCTTTTTGCGGCATTTCTTCATCTTGCTTTGCCCTGCCTGCTTCTCCTAGGACTCTCAAGGCTTTCACGTACCTCCAGCGTTTCAGGAGCATGTGAGAGGAAGCCCAAAAGAGGTTACGTGCAAGCACACCCATCTGTCCTGGCAGCTTGCTTCTGGCACCTATCCTTACATGTCTTGAATTTTGGACATAAAATTCACATTTCACCTTTGCGCTTCAGGACCAGAATGACAGTTCTTTTGTATACCAAGGAAAGCAGGTAATCCAAGTGTTTTAGGTGCAGATTAGAGATGGCCCATGTGAGATCAAGGCCAGACAGAGAAGTCTGTCCTAGCCCCTTTTGTGTACCAGCAGTCTTTGAATGTACCTCTCATTTGTCTTGCCTTGGTGACCCAAAAGTTTCCTTGCCTTGCCCTGCCTTGCCTCCCTAGCATTGCACTCCCTCCAGTGCCTACGCCCACACTTGACCTGCCTACTGCTTTCCTCCAGGGAAACCTAGCCTTGCCTAGCCCCTCCTGTTTCTGCCTGGCCTTCCTATGCCCATCCTTGCCTAGAAGTTCTGGGCCTTCTCTCACCTACCACTCCATTTGCTTGCCCCTCATGGCTCCAGCCTTGTCAGCTTCTCCCTTGACTTGCCTACAATTGCGCCTACACTTGGTTTGCATTGCAAAGAGCGGTAGGCAAGGCAAAGCAAAGCAAGGAAGGTCTTTCTAGGTCTTGCCAGGCAAGGCACACATAAGGAAGCAAGCAAGCAAAACAAGAGTAGACTAGCCACAGCATCAAAGGCAAGGCAAGGCCAAGTGACTCTGAGTGCCTTTCCTTGGCAAGTAAAAGATATAGTGACAATGTAATAGGGCAGGCGTTAAAGGTACCACGAGGAGGTATAGTCCAGCAAGATATTTATGTCGTAGACCCTTCTGTGCAGGAGCCATTGTTGGACATAGTACAGGACATGGCATACAGTTTGGCTTGGTAAGTTCCTGAAGGAGAATGGCAATGCTTTCTCATGGGAAGGAAAGCACGTAGCCCCAGAGTTGGAGGTGCAGATAAGAAGCTGTGTCGCGCAGCTCAAGGACGACAGCAGCTTCTTGTGCCGGCATATTTGGAAGCACTCCCTCAATTTGTACAGTCATTGAGTCAGTATCCATCTTTGGAAGGCTGTCTGCCTCTAGTAAGAGTGTTCTGACACCATTGTATGGGATCAGTCACTGGATGTTTTGGATTTTGGAGGAGGGGATGCCATTTCTCTTGAAATGAGCTTCTTGTTCTTCTCTTTGGCAAAGAAATTAAGTTTGGATGGGCACTTTGGGTGGTCTCAGTGAATTTAAAGGTTTTTCCCAAGAGGTTTCCCTGTGGGTTAGAGCTGTTGAACTGACAGTGGGAATCTAGACACCAAGTTGTTGAGCTTTTTGTCCTTGTAGCTTTAGTGTGTGAGTAGTCCCTGTTGCCATGCTGCTTGGATCTTGACTCTGAGACTGAAAGCTTAGGAGCGTAGAGCTGAAAAGTGCCAATAGCAGGGTGTGTGTTCATTGTTTGATGGGTGAAGTTGAAATTGTAGGCAGCAAAGAACTTTCTCTCTCCGCTGGCACATTTGTTGAGCGGATGTCTTTGAGTTTGTTACCGGACTCTGCGAGAGTGAAAATGTTTGTTAGGGCAGAGGATTTCGTGTTGCCCTTTGAGTGTGGTGCAAAAGTGTTTGCACACTTGGAGGGGGAAGATCAGCAAAGTCTTTTTTTCCTGGCACAGTTAATTTGAGAGCAGGGACGTTTCCAACTCGGCTCTGTCCTTTGGAGCTGGCCTCGGTGCGTTTCCTTCTTTTGTTAGTCGACATCGCCATCGTGTGGTTATTTTGATGAGCGCTGGCAGACGGTGCCAGGGAAAAAGCCAAGCTGTTTGCGGCTCCGGCCTCATTGGTGTAGGAGCAGCGCAGGGAAGAGCTCCGCTGGGGGTCCTGGCTCTTAGAGACTGAGAGAATGTGATCCTGTATGTAGCACAGAAGGAAGTGGAATTGTTTCATTGTGGGCTGTGCAGTTTATAAGCTGCAAATGAAAAGGCAATTGCAGCGCAGGCTCTTCTTTTCTGTGTGATCAGCTGCTCAACATGTAACTCGCACACACTGAACTGCATCCACCTCCCTGGAGATATAAAATGTGTATATCACTTTCCTCAAACTCTATGTATTACCTTGTACTCTAGCAGATCCCAAACCGCTTCAAAACGTCCAGCAGCTACTCAAAAAGAAAAAGTCCAACAAAAAGCTAGTGCTGGCCTTTAGAGTGCCCTTGCAGTCCGTAAAATAGTCGAAATGCACTAGGGCTTTGAATGCTTCTTCCCAACTATATAAATTCTCTCCAAGTGGCAAAGTCCATCATTACAGCAAAATTTTTCAGCTGGAGTTCTGACTGAGAGATGTGCCAGGACAGAAGGCATTTGCTGACCTACCCTTTTTCCCTGTGTAACTTGGTATTTGCAGTACAATTATTTTCAGTGTCGCTGTGTCCAAGCAGCTAGAGATTACACAGATAGAAGTGTCAAGAGAGATGCTGCTAAAGTACGCCCTTCTTATAGCAGCATTTAAATGGCACACGACGCCTTGCTGCTTTTTCTTTCCCAGAGAGACCTGCTGTCAATTTTTTCACTCTGGCTTCTTGATCAAAAATGTCCACCTGAAATGTTATACAGAAATAGGCTCCAGGTGTAAAAACCAGTACGGGGCTACATTTTCTGCGTGCTCCACATAAGTCACATCAATCTCACTCATCAAACTTCACTCTCTCCTTCCATTCTCCACTGCCTCTACCATTGTGTTCTCTGGATCTCAGAGTCTAAAGGCAGGCGCAATAGTTTCCACTGAGGGGTTGGAAGAGGTGTACAAGCAGCACAAATAGCTTCTGCGCTGCGCAGGCCATTTCTCTGCATTTTAGAGTCTAAGGGAAAGCGCTAGTGTTCCTGCGGAGAGCTGCAACAGCTGCAGAATATGTGTTGTCTTGGCACATGTTTGCAATCCACCATGATGGATCCTTAGTGAAACCAAACTGTGGTTCTGCTTCAAACATCTCACCCTGCTTGGCCACAAAGCTTTCGCTGACATGTCCCATTGCCTTTTTATTGCTGCGTTTCATTTTCAGAGTTTGTACGGAATCATTGCACTTTGCTTCTAAGCAGAACGTCGATACTGCTGGAGTCTCATATGTCCATTTTCTTCTCACACAAAAAAACTGCTTCCTTTAAAACATGCTGATGCGACCTGCTTTCTTGCTCAGCTGTAATTTTAGGGGTGTTCTCTGTCCCGCTTACAGTCTGAATCTAAACTAAGAAGTTTATGGGACACAGATGTGCCAAGACAAATAGTTTGCTTGGACCTTGCCACGTGTATTCAAGAGCATCCTTTCACTCCACCATCAAGTCTCTGCTTTACATCCTGCAAACTTCACACACACATACATACATACATACTGGAATGAGGCACTTTCTTTCTTTCTTTCTCAGCTACACTCACCTATCCCCCACGCTAACTTCTTTACCGCTTTTCTCTTGGCCTTGCTATGCATACTTTTTCTCTTAAGACACCCATTGTCTGGCCTACCCCTTCCCTACATTGCCTTGCCTTTCCTTTCCTATCCAACCTTGCATTTCTTTGTCATTCCAGGCCATTGTTTTCCTCTTCCTTCCTGACCCATCCATGTCTTTCCCTTGCCCTTCCTACCAGTCCAGTGCCTTGCACCACCCATCCCCCTTGCCACTTTGTCCAGTTTCCCTTCCCCTTTGTCCAGCTCCAATATTTCATTTCCTTCTCCTTCTAGGACTCTCATTGCCTTGCTTGCCTCTCCTTTGTCTTGCCTGGCAAAGCCACCACTTTTCTTGGCGTTACCTTTGAACCTCTCCTCTCCCTTGCCTTGCATTCCCTTGCTCACTCGTCCCCCACCTGGAATTCAATACCCCTCTTTTTGCGGCATTTCTTCATCTTGCCTTGCCCTGCCTGCTTCTCCTAGGACTCTCAAGGCTTTCACGTACCTCCAGCGTTTCAGGAGCATGTGAGAGGAAGCCCAAAAGAGGTTACGTGCAAGCACACCCATCTGTCCTGGCAGCTTGCTTCTGGCACCTATCCTTACATGTCTTGAATTTTGGACATAAAATTCACATTTCACCTTTGCGCTTCAGGACCAGAATGACAGTTCTTTTGTATACCAAGGAAAGCAGGTAATCCAAGTGTTTTAGGTGCAGATTAGAGATGGCCCATGTGAGATCAAGGCCAGCCAGAGAAGTCTGTCCTAGCCCCTTTTGTGTACCAGCAGTCTTTGAATGTACCTCTCATTTGTCTTGCCTTGGTGACCCCAAAGTTTCCTTGCCTTGCCCTGCCTTGCCTCCCTAGCATTGCACTCCCTCCAGTGCCTACGCCCACACTTGACCTGCCTACTGCTTTCCTCCAGGGAAACCTAGCCTTGCCTAGCCCCTCCTGTTTCTGCCTGGCCTTCCTATGCCCATCCTTGCCTAGAAGTTCTGGGCCTTCTCTCACCTACCACTCCATTTGCTTTCCCCTCATGGCTCCAGCCTTGTCAGCTTCTCCCTTGACTTGCCTACAATTGCGCCTACACTTGGTTTGCATTGCAAAGAGCGGTAGGCAAGGCAAAGCAAAGCAAGGAAGGTCTTTCTAGGTCTTGCCAGGCAAGGCACACATAAGGAAGCAAGCAAGCAAAACAAGAGTAGACTAGCCACAGCATCAAAGGCAAGGCAAGGCCAAGTGACTCTGAGTGCCTTTCCTTGGCAAGTAAAAGATATAGTGACAATGTAATAGGGCAGGCGTTAAAGGTACCACGAGGAGGTATAGTCCAGCAAGATATTTATGTCGTAGACCCTTCTGTGCAGGAGCCATTGTTGGACATAGTACAGGACATGCCATACAGCTTGGCTTGGTAAGTTCCTGAAGGAGAATGGCAATGCTTTCTCATGGGAAGGAAAGCACGTAGCCCCAGAGTTGGAGGTGCAGATAAGAAGCTGTGTCGCGCAGCTCAAGGACGACAGCAGCTTCTTGTGCCGGCATATTTGGAAGCACTCCCTCAATTTGTACAGTCATTGAGTCAGTATCCATCTTTGGAAGGCTGTCTGCCTCTAGTAAGAGTGTTCTGACACCATTGTATGGGATCAGTCACTGGATGTTTTGGATTTTGGAGGAGGGGATGCCATTTCTCTTGAAATGAGCTTCTTGTTCTTCTCTTTGGCAAAGAAATTTAGTTTGGATGGGCACTTTGGGTGGTCTCAGTGAATTTAAAGGTTTTTCCCAAGAGGTTTCCCTGTGGGTTAGAGCTGTTGAACTGACAGTGGGGATCTAGACACCAAGTTGTTGAGCTTTTTGTCCTTGTAGCTTTAGTGTGTGAGTAGTCCCTGTTGCCACGCTGCTTGGATCTTGACTCTGAGACTGAAAGCTTAGGAGCATAGAGCTGAAAAGAAAAGTGTCAATAGCAGGGTGTGTGTTCATTGTTTGATGGGTGAAGTTGAAATTGTAGGCAGCAAAGAACTTTCTCTCTCCACTGGCACATTTGTTGAGCGGATGTCTTTGAGTTTGTTACCGGACTCTGCGAGAGTGAAAATGTTTGTTAGGGCAGAGGATTTCGTGTTGCCCTTTGAGTGTGGTGCAAAAGTGTTTGCACAGTTGGAAGGGGAAGATCAGCAAAGTCTTTTTTTCCTGGCACAGTTAATTTGAGAGCAGGGACGTTTCCAACTCGGCTCTGTCCTTTGGAGCTGGCCTCGGTGCGTTTCCTTCTTTTGTTAGTCGACATCGCCATCGTGTGGTTATTTTGATGAGCGCTGGCAGACGGTGCCAGGGAAAAAGCCAAGCTGTTTGCGGCTCCGGCCTCATTGGTGTAGGAGCAGCGCAGGGAAGAGCTCCGCTGGGGGTCCTGGCTCTTAGAGACTGAGAGAATGTGATCCTGTATGTAGCACAGAAGGAAGTGGAATTGTTTCATTGTGGGCTGTGCAGTTTATAAGCTGCAAATGAAAAGGCAATTGCAGCGCAGCCTCTTCTTTTCTGTGTGATCAGCTGCTCAACATGTAACTCGCACACACTGAACTGCATCCACCTCCCTGGAGATATAAAATGTGTATATCACTTTCCTCAAACTCTATGTATTACCTTGTACTCTAGCAGATCCCAAACCGCTTCAAAACGTCCAGCAGCTACTCAAAAAGAAAAAGTCCAACAAAAAGCTAGTGCTGGCCATTAGAGTGCCTTTGCAGTCCGTAAAATAGACGAAATGCACTAGGGCTTTGAATGCTTCTTCCCAACTATATAAATTCTCTCCAGGTGGCAAAGTCCATCATTACAGCAAAATTTTTCAGCTGGAGTTCTGACTGAGAGATGTGCCAGGACAGAAGGCATTTGCTGACCTACCCTTTTTCCCTGTGTAACTTGGTATTTGCAGTACAATTATTTTCAGTGTCGCTGTGTCCAAGCAGCTAGAGATTACACAGATAGAAGTGTCAAGAGAGATGCTGCTAAAGTACGCCCTTCTTATAGCAGCATTTAAATGGCACACGACGCCTTGCTGCTTTTTCTTTCCTAGAGAGACCCGCTGTCAATTTTTTCACTCTGGCTTCTTGATCAAAAATGTCCACCTGAAATGTCTTACAGAAATAGGCTCCAGGTGTAAAAACCAGTACGGGGCTACATTTTCTGCGTGTTCCACATAAGTCACATCAAACTCACTCATCAAACTTCACTCTCTCCTTCCATTCTCCACTGCCTCTACCATTGTGTTCTCTGGATCTCAGAGTCTAAAGGCAGGCGCAATAGTTTCCACTGAGGGGTTGGAAGAGGTGTACAAGCAGCACAAATAGCTTCTGCGCTGCGCAGGCCATTTCTCTGCATTTTAGAGTCTAAGGGAAAGCGCTAGTGTTCCTGCGGAGAGCTGCAACAGCTGCAGAATATGTGTTGTCTTGGCACATGTTTGCAATCCACCATGATGGATCCTTAGTGAAACCAAACTGTGGTTCTGCTTCAAACATCTCACCCTGCTTGGCCACAAAGCTTTCGCTGACATGTCCCATTGCCTTTTTATTGCCGCGTTTCATTTTCAGAGTTTGTACGGAATCATTGCACTTTGCTTCTAAGCTGAACGTCGATACTGCTGGAGTCTCATATGTCTATTTTCTTCTCGCACAAAAAAACTGCTTCCTTTAAAACATGCTGATGCCACCTGCTTTCTTGCTCAGCTGTAATTTTAGGGGTGTTCTCTGTCCCGCTTACAGTCTGAATCTAAACTAAGAAGTTTATGGGACACAGATGTGCCAAGACAAATAGTTTGCTTAGACCTTGCCACGTGTATTCAAGAGCATCCTTTCACTCCACCATCAAGTCTCTGCTTTACATCCTGCAAACTTCACACACACATACATACATACATACTGGAATGAGGCACTTTCTTTCTTTCTTTCTCAGCTACACTCACCTATCCCCCACGCTAACTTCTTTACCGCTTTTCTCTTGGCCTTGCTATGCATACTTTTCCTCTTAAGACACCCATTGTCTGGCCTACCCCTTCCCTACATTGCCTTGCCTTTCCTTTCCTATCCAACCTTGCATTTCTTTGTCATTCCTGGCCATTGCTTTCCTCTTCCTTCCTGACCCATCCATGTCTTTCCCTTGCCCTTCCTACCAGTCCAGTGCCTTGCACCACCCATCCCCCTTGCCACTTTGTCCAGTTTCCCTTCCCCTTTGTCCAGCTCCAATCTTTCATTTCCTTCTCCTTCTAGGACTCTCATTGCCTTGCTTGCCTCTCCTTTGTCTTGCCTGGCAAAGCCACCACTTTTCTTGGCGTTACCTTTGAACCTCTCCTCTCCCTTGCCTTGCATTCCCTTGCTCACTCGTCCCCCACCTGGAATTCAATACCCCTCTTTTTGCGGCATTTCTTCATCTTGCTTTGCCCTGCCTGCTTCTCCTAGGACTCTCAAGGCTTTCACGTACCTCCAGCGTTTCAGGAGCATGTGAGAGGAAGCCCAAAAGAGGTTACGTGCAAGCACACCCATCTGTCCTGGCAGCTTGCTTCTGGCACCTATCCTTACATGTCTTGAATTTTGGACATAAAATTCACATTTCACCTTTGCGCTTCAGGACCAGAATGACAGTTCTTTTGTATACCAAGGAAAGCAGGTAATCCAAGTGTTTTAGGTGCAGATTAGAGATGGCCCATGTGAGATCAAGGCCAGACAGAGAAGTCTGTCCTAGCCCCTTTTGTGTACCAGCAGTCTTTGAATGTACCTCTCATTTGTCTTGCCTTGGTGACCCAAAAGTTTCCTTGCCTTGCCCTGCCTTGCCTCCCTAGCATTGCACTCCCTCCAGTGCCTACGCCCACACTTGACCTGCCTACTGCTTTCCTCCAGGGAAACCTAGCCTTGCCTAGCCCCTCCTGTTTCTGCCTGGCCTTCCTATGCCCATCCTTGCCTAGAAGTTCTGGGCCTTCTCTCACCTACCACTCCATTTGCTTGCCCCTCATGGCTCCAGCCTTGTCAGCTTCTCCCTTGACTTGCCTACAATTGCGCCTACACTTGGTTTGCATTGCAAAGAGCGGTAGGCAAGGCAAAGCAAAGCAAGGAAGGTCTTTCTAGGTCTTGCCAGGCAAGGCACACATAAGGAAGCAAGCAAGCAAAACAAGAGTAGACTAGCCACAGCATCAAAGGCAAGGCAAGGCCAAGTGACTCTGAGTGCCTTTCCTTGGCAAGTAAAAGATATAGTGACAATGTAATAGGGCAGGCGTTAAAGGTACCACGAGGAGGTATAGTCCAGCAAGATATTTATGCCGTAGACCCTTCTGTGCAGGAGCCATTGTTGGACATAGTACAGGACATGGCATACAGTTTGGCTTGGTAAGTTCCTGAAGGAGAATGGCAATGCTTTCTCATGGGAAGGAAAGCACGTAGCCCCAGAGTTGGAGGTGCAGATAAGAAGCTGTGTCGCGCAGCTCAAGGACGACAGCAGCTTCTTGTGCCGGCATATTTGGAAGCACTCCCTCAATTTGTACAGTCATTGAGTCAGTATCCATCTTTGGAAGGCTGTCTGCCTCTAGTAAGAGTGTTCTGACACCATTGTATGGGATCAGTCACTGGATGTTTTGGATTTTGGAGGAGGGGATGCCATTTCTCTTGAAATGAGCTTCTTGTTCTTCTCTTTGGCAAAGAAATTAAGTTTGGATGGGCACTTTGGGTGGTCTCAGTGAATGTAAAGGTTTTTCCCAAGAGGTTTCCCTGTGGGTTAGAGCTGTTGAACTGACAGTGGGAATCTAGACACCAAGTTGTTGAGCTTTTTGTCCTTGTAGCTTTAGTGTGTGAGTAGTCCCTGTTGCCATGCTGCTTGGATCTTGACTCTGAGACTGAAAGCTTAGGAGCGTAGAGCTGAAAAGAAAAGTGTCAATAGCAGGGTGTGTGTTCATTGTTTGATGGGTGAAGTTGAAATTGTAGGCAGCAAAGAACTTTCTCTCTCCGCTGGCACATTTGTTGAGCGGATGTCTTTGAGTTTGTTACCGGACTCTGCGAGAGTGAAAATGTTTGTTAGGGCAGAGGATTTCGTGTTGCCCTTTGAGTGTGGTGCAAAAGTGTTTGCACACTTGGAAGGGGAAGATCAGCAAAGTCTTTTTTTCCTGGCACAGTTAATTTGAGAGCAGGGACGTTTCCAACTGGGCTCTGTCCTTTGGAGCTGGCCTCGGTGTGTTTCCTTCTTTTGTTAGTCGACAGCGCCATCGTGTGGTTATTTTGATGAGCGCTGGCAGCCGGTGCCAGGGAAAAAGCCAAGCTGTTTGCGGCTCCGGCCTCATTGGTGTAGGAGCAGCGCAGGGAAGAGCTCCGCTGGGGGTCCTGGCTCTTAGAGACTGAGAGAATGTGATCCTGTATGTAGCACAGAAGGAAGTGGAATTGTTTCATTGTGGGCTGTGCAGTTTATAAGCTGCAAATGAAAAGGCAATTGCAGCGCAGCCTCTTCTTTTCTGTGTGATCAGCTGCTCAACATGTAACTCGCACACACTGAACTGCATCCACCTCCCTGGAGATATAAAATGTGTATATCACTTTCCTCAAACTCTATGTATTACCTTGCACTCTAGCAGATCCCAAACCGCTTCAAAACGTCCAGCAGCTACTCAAAAAGAAAAAGTCCAACAAAAAGCTAGTGCTGGCCTTTAGAGTGCCTTTGCAGTTTGTAAAATAGATGAAATGCACTAGGGCTTTGAATGCTTCTTCCCAACTATATAAATTCTCTCCAAGTGGCAAAGTCCATCATTACAGCAAAATTTTTCAGCTGGAGTTCTGACTGAGAGATGTGCCAGGACAGAAGGCATTTGCTGACCTACCCTTTTTCCCTGTGTAACTTGGTATTTGCAGTACAATTATTTTCAGTGTCGCTGTGTCCAAGCAGCTAGAGATTACACAGATAGAAGTGTCAAGAGAGATGCTGCTAAAGTACGCCCTTCTTATAGCAGCATTTAAATGGCACACGACGCCTTGCTGCTTTTTCTTTCCCAGAGAGACCTGCTGTCAATTTTTTCACTCTGGCTTCTTGATCAAAAATGTCCACCTGAAATGTCTTACAGAAATAGGCTCCAGGTGTAAAAACCAGTACGGGGCTACATTTTCTGCGTGCTCCACATAAGTCACATCAAACTCACTCATCAAACTTCACTCTCTCCTTCCATTCTCCACTGCCTCTACCATTGTGTTCTCTGGATCTCAGAGTCTAAAGGCAGGCGCAATAGTTTCCACTGAGGGGTTGGAAGAGGTGTACAAGCAGCACAAATAGCTTCTGCGCTGCACAGGCCATTTCTCTGCATTTTGGAGCCTAAGGGAAAGCGCTAGTGTTCCTGCGGAGAGCTGCAACAGCTGCAGAATATGTGTTGTCTTGGCACATGTTTGCAATCCACCATGATGGATCCTTAGTGAAACCAAACTGTGGTTCTGCTTCAAACATCTCACCCTGCTTGGCCACAAAGCTTTCGCTGACATGTCCCATTGCCTTTTTATTGCCGCATTTCATTTTCAGAGTTTGTACGGAATCATTGCACTTTGCTTCTAAGCTGAACGTCGATACTGCTGGAGTCTCATATGTCCATTTTCTTCTCACACAAAAAAACTGCTTCCTTTAAAACATGCTGATGCGACCTGCTTTCTTGCTCAGCTGTAATTTTAGGGGTGTTCTCTGTCCCGCTTACAGTCTGAATCTAAACTAAGAAGGTTATGGGACACAGATGTGCCAAGACAAATAGTTTGCTTGGACCTTGCCACGTGTATTCAAGAGCATCCTTTCACTCCACCATCAAGTCTCTGCTTTACATCCTGCAAACTTCACACACACATACATACATACATACTGGAATGAGGCAATATCTTTCTTTCTTTCTCAGCTACACTCACCTATCCCCCACGCTAACTTCTTTACCGCTTTTCTCTTGGCCTTGCTATGCATACTTTTTCTCTTAAGACACCCATTGTCTGGCCTACCCCTTCCCTACATTGCCTTTCCTTTCCTTTCCTATCCAACCTTGCATTTCTTTGTCATTCCTGGCCATTGTTTTCCTCTTCCTTCCTGACCCATCCATGTCTTTCCCTTGCCCTTCCTACCAGTCCAGTGCCTTGCACCACCCATCCCCCTTGCCACTTTGTCCAGTTTCCCTTCCCCTTTGTCCAGCTCCAATCTTTCATTTCCTTCTCCTTCTAGGACTCTCATTGCCTTGCTTGCCTCTCCTTTGTCTTGCCTGGCAAAGCCACCACTTTTCTTGGCGTTACCTTTGAACCTCTCCTCTCCCTTGCCTTGCATTCCCTTGCTCACTCGTCCCCCACCTGGAATTCAATACCCCTCTTTTTGCGGCATTTCTTCATCTTGCCTTGCCCTGCCTGCTTCTCCTAGGACTCTCAAGGCTTTCACGTACCTCCAGCGTTTCAGGAGCATGTGAGAGGAAGCCCAAAAGAGGTCACGAGCAAACACACCCATCTGTCCTGGCAGCTTGCTTCTGGCACCTATCCTTACATGTCTTGAATTTTGGACATAAAATTCACATTTCACCTTTGCGCTTCAGGACCAGAATGACAGTTCTTTTGTATACCAAGGAAAGCAGGTAATCCAAGTGTTTTAGGTGCAGATTAGAGATGGCCCATGTGAGATCAAGGCCAGCCAGAGAAGTCTGTCCTAGCCCCTTTTGTGTACCAGCAGTCTTTGAATGTACCTCTCATTTGTCTTGTTTTGGTGACCCAAAAGTTTCCTTGCCTTGCCCTGCCTTGCCTCCCTAGTCTTGCACTCCCTCCAGTGCCTATGCCCACACTTGACCTGCCTACTGCTTTCCTCCAGGGAAACCTAGCCTTGCCTAGGCCTTCCTGTTTCTGCCTGGCCTTCCTATGCCCATCCTTGCCTAGAAGTTCTGGGCCTTCTCTCACCTACCACTCCATTTGCTTGCCCCTCATGGCTCCAGCCTTGTCAGCTTCTCCCTTGACTTGCCTACAATTGCGCCTACACTTGGTTTGCATTGCAAAGAGCGGTAGGCAAGGCAAAGCAAAGCAAGGAAGGTCTTTCTAGGTCTTGCCAGGCAAGGCACACATAAGGAAGCAAGCAAGCAAAACAAGAGTAGACTAGCCACAGCATCAAAGGCAAGGCAAGGCCAAGTGACTCTGAGTGCCTTTCCTTGGCAAGTAAAAGATATAGTGACAATGTAATAGGGCAGGCGTTAAAGGTACCATGAGGAGGTATAGTCCAGCAAGATATTTATGTCGTAGACCCTTCTGTGCAGGAGCCATTGTTGGACATAGTACAGGACATGGCATACAGTTTGGCTTGGTAAGTTCCTGAAGGAGAATGGCAATGCTTTCTCATGGGAAGGAAAGCACGTAGCCCCAGAGTTGGAGGTGCAGATAAGAAGCTGTGTCACGCAGCTCAAGGACGACAGCAGCTTCTTGTGCCGGCATATTTGGAAGCACTCCCTCAATTTGTACTGTCATTCAGTCAGTATCCATCTTTGGAAGGCTGTCCGCCTCTAGTAAGAGTGTTCTGACACCATTGTATGGGATCAGTCACTGGATGTTTTGGATTTTGGAGGAGGGGATGCCATTTCTCTTGAAATGAGCTTCTTGTTCTTCTCTTTGGCAAAGAAATTAAGTTTGGATGGGCACTTTGGGTGGTCTCAGTGAATGTAAATGTTTTTCCCAAGAGGTTTCCCTGTGGGTTAGAGCTGTTGAACTGACAGTGGGAATCTAGACACCAAGTTGTTGAGCTTTTTGTCCTTGTAGCTTTAGTGTGTGAGTAGTCCCTGTTGCCATGCTGCTTGGATCTTGACTCTGAGACTGAAAGCTTAGGAGCGTAGAGCTGAAAAGAAAAGTGTCAATAGCAGGGTGTGTGTTCATTGTTTGATGGGTGAAGTTGAAATTGTAGGCAGCAAAGAACTTTCTCTCTCAGCTGGCACATTTGTTGAGCGGATGTCTTTGAGTTTGTTACCGGACTCTGCGAGAGTGAAAATGTTTGTTAGGGCAGAGGATTTCGTGTTGCCCTTTGAGTGTGGTGCAAAAGTGTTTGCACACTTGGAAGGGGAAGATCAGCAAAGTCTTTTTTTCCTGGCACAGTTAATTTGAGAGCAGGGACGTTTCCAACTGGGCTCTGTCCTTTGGAGCTGGCCTCGGTGCGTTTCCTTCTTTTGTTAGTCGACAGCGCCATCGTGTGGTTATTTTGATGAGCGCTGGCAGACGGTGCCAGGGAAAAAGCCAAGCTGTTTGCGGCTCCGGCCTCATTGGTGTAGGAGCAGCGCAGGGAAGAGCTCCGCTGGGGGTCCTGGCTCTTAGAGACTGAGAGAATGTGATCCTGTATGTAGCACAGAAGGAAGTGGAATTGTTTCATTGTGGGCTGTGCAGTTTATAAGCTGCAAATGAAAAGGCAATTGCAGCGCAGCCTCTTCTTTTCTGTGTGATCAGCTGCTCAACATGTAACTCGCACACACTGAACTGCATCCACCTCCCTGGAGATATAAAATGTGTATATCACTTTCCTCAAACTCTATGTATTACCTTGCACTCTAGCAGATCACAAACCGCTTCAAAACGTCCAGCAGCTACTCAAAAAGAAAAAGTCCAACAAAAAGCTAGTGCTGGCCTTTAGAGTGCCTTTGCAGTCCGTAAAATAGACGAAACGCACTAGGGCTTTGAATGCTTCTTCCCAACTATATAAATTCTCTCCAAGTGGCAAAGTCCATCATTACAGCAAAATTTTTCAGCTGGAGTTCTGACTGAGAGATGTGCCAGGACAGAAGGCATTTGCTGACCTACCCTTTTTCCCTGTGTAACTTGGTATTTGCAGTACAATTATTTTCAGTGTCGCTGTGTCCAAGCAGCTAGAGATTACACAGATAGAAGTGTCAAGAGAGATGCTGCTAAAGTACGCCCTTCTTATAGCAGCATTTAAATGGAACACGACTCCTTGCTGCTTTTTCTTTCCCAGAGAGACCTGCTGTCAATTTTTTCACTCTGGCTTCTTGATCAAAAATGTCCACCTGAAATGTCTTACAGAAATAGGCTCCAGGTGTAAAAACCAGTACGGGGCTACATTTTCTGCGTGCTCCACATAAGTCACATCAAACTCACTCATCAAACTTCACTCTCTCCTTCCATTCTCCACTGCCTCTACCATTGTGTTCTCTGGATCTCAGAGTCTAAAGGCAGGCGCAATAGTTTCCACTGAGGGGTTGGAAGAGGTGTACAAGCAGCACAAATAGCTTCTGCGCTGCGCAGGCCATTTCTCTGCATTTTAGAGCCTAAGGGAAAGCGCTAGTGTTCCTGCGGAGAGCTGCAACAGCTGCAGAATATGTGTTGTCTTGGCACAAGTTTGCAATCCACCATGATGGATCCTTAGTGAAACCAAACTGTGGTTCTGCTTCAAACATCTCACCCTGCTTGGCCACAAAGCTTTCGCTGACATGTCCCATTGCCTTTTTATTGCTGCGTTTCATTTTCAGAGTTTGTACGGAATCATTGCACTTTGCTTCTAAGCTGAACGTCGATACTGCTGGAGTCTCATATGTCCATTTTCTTCTCACACAAAAAAACTGCTTCCTTTAAAACATGCTGATGCGACCTGCTTTCTTGCTCAGCTGTAATTTTAGGGGTGTTCTCTGTCCCGCTTACAGTCTGAATCTAAACTAAGAAGTTTATGGGACACAGATGTGCCAAGACAAATAGTTTGCTTGGACCTTGCCACGTGTATTCAAAAGCATCCTTTCACTCCACCATCAAGTCTCTGCTTTACATCCTGCAAACTTCACACACACATACATACATACATACAAACTGGAATGAGGTACTTTCTTTCTTTCTTTCTCAGCTACACTCACCTATCCCCCACGCTAACTTCTTTACCGCTTTTCTCTTGGCCTTGCTATGCATACTTTTCCTCTTAAGACACCCATTGTCTGGCCTACCCCTTCCCTACATTGCCTTGCCTTTCCTTTCCTATCCAACCTTGCATTTCTTTGTCATTCCTGGCCATTGTTTTCCTCTTCCTTCCTGACCCATCCATGTCTTTCCCTTGCCCTTCCTACCAGTCCAGTGCCTTGCACCACCCATCCCCCTTGCCACTTTGTCCAGTTTCCCTTCCCCTTTGTCCAGCTCCAATCTTTCATTTCCTTCTCCTTCTAGGACTCTCATTGCCTTGCTTGCCTCTCCTTTGTCTTGCCTGGCAAAGCCACCACTTTTCTTGGCGTTACCTTTGAACCTCTCCTCTCCCTTGCCTTGCATTCCCTTGCTCACTCGTCCCCCACCTGGAATTCAATACCCCTCTTTTTGCGGCATTTCTTCATCTTGCCTTGCCCTGCCTGCTTCTCCTAGGACTCTCAAGGCTTTCACGTACCTCCAGCGTTTCAGGAGCATGTGAGAGGAAGCCCAAAAGAGGTCACGTGCAAGCACACCCATCTGTCCTGGCAGCTTGCTTCTGGCACCTATCCTTACATGTCTTGAATTTTGGACATAAAATTCACATTTCACCTTTGCGCTTCAGGACCAGAATGACAGTTCTTTTGTATACCAAGGAAAGCAGGTAATCCAAGTGTTTTAGGTGCAGATTAGAGATGGCCCATGTGAGATCAAGGCCAGCCAGAGAAGTCTGTCCTAGCCCCTTTTGTGTACCAGCAGTCTTTGAATGTACCTCTCATTTGTCTTGTTTTGGTGACCCAAAAGTTTCCTTGCCTTGCCCTGCCTTGCCTCCCTAGTCTTGCACTCCCTCCAGTGCCTATGCCCACACTTGACCTGCCTACTGCTTTCCTCCAGGGAAACCTAGCCTTGCCTAGGCCTTCCTGTTTCTGCCTGGCCTTCCTATGCCCATCCTTGCCTAGAAGTTCTGGGCCTTCTCTCACCTACCACTCCATTTGCTTGCCCCTCATGGCTCCAGCCTTGTCAGCTTCTCCCTTGACTTGCCTACAATTGCGCCTACACTTGGTTTGCATTGCAAAGAGCGGTAGGCAAGGCAAAGCAAAGCAAGGAAGGTCTTTCTAGGTCTTGCCAGGCAAGGCACACATAAGCAAGCAAGCAAAACAAGAGTAGACTAGCCACAGCATCAAAGGCAAGGCAAGGCCAAGTGACTCTGAGTGCCTTTCCTTGGCAAGTAAAAGATATAGTGACAATGTAATAGGGCAGGCGTTAAAGGTACCATGAGGAGGTATAGTCCAGAGAGATATTTATGTCGTAGACCCTTCTGTGCAGGAGCCATTGTTGGACATAGTACAGGACATGGCATACAGTTTGGCTTGGTAAGTTCCTGAAGGAGAATGGCAATGCTTTCTCATGGGAAGGAAAGCACGTAGCCCCAGAGTTGGAGGTGCAGATAAGAAGCTGTGTCGCGCAGCTCAAGGATGACAGCAGCTTCTTGTGCCGGCATATTTGGAAGCACTCCCTCAATTTGTACAGTCATTGAGTCAGTATCCATCTTTGGAAGGCTGTCTGCCTCTAGTAAGAGTGTTCTGACACCATTGTATGGGATCAGTCACTGGATGTTTTGGATTTTGGAGGAGGGGATGCCATTTCTCTTGAAATGAGCTTCTTGTTCTTCTCTTTGGCAAAGAAATTAAGTTTGGATGGGCACTTTGGGTGGTCTCAGTGAATTTAAAGGTTTTTCCCAAGAGGTTTCCCTGTGGGTTAGAGCTGTTGAACTGACAGTGGGAATCTAGACAGCAAGTTGTTGAGCTTTCTGTCCTTGTAGCTTTAGTGTGTGAGTAGTCCCTGTTGCCATGCTGCTTGGATCTTGACTCTGAGACTGAAAGCTTAGGAGCGTAGAGCAGAAAAGAAAAGTGCCAATAGCAGGGTGTGTGTTCATTGTTTGATGGGTGAAGCTGAAATTGTAGGCAGCAAAGAACTTTCTCTCTCCGCTGGCACATTTGTTGAGCGGATGTCTTTGAGTTTGTTACCGGACTCTGCGAGAGTGAAAATGTTTGTTAGGGCAGAGGATTTCGTGTTGCCCTTTGAGTGTGGTGCAAAAGTGTTTGCACACTTGGAGGGGGAAGATCAGCAAAGTCTTTTTTTCTTGGCACAGTTAATTTGAGAGCAGGGACGTTTCCAACTCGGCTCTGTCCTTTGGTGTTGCCGCCCATATTGCTTGGTTTTATTTAGTTCAGAGGTGGTTTACCCCAGTTGCTCCCCGGTCATAAAGAATGGTTTGTCCCCAGTTGCCCATCATTGTAAACCCTTCCCATTTTTCCAGATTGTTCCCCATCCATCACCCCAATCCTGCCCCTAAGCCCTGTCAATCTATGTGAACCCCCACCTTTTGTTCCAGTTCTTTCCTTGCCTATCATCCCTTCCTCGAGGCCCCATTGATTGTACAGTTGCTTTCCCCCCCCCCGGGTCCTTACCATTGGTCCTGCATATTGTAATCCCCACCCATAACCCCTCCGTTCCTGTTGTCCCATTGGTCACCATATGAGCTGCCCACGGTCCTTAAAACCTGGCGCATGGGGGTGCCCAGGGTCTCGGCTCAGACCTCTCCCCTGTGATCCCAGCCCTGCACCTGTTGGAATAAACTTGTTCCTGGGAAATCGGGAGAGCTTGAGCACTCTTTCTCCCTTCGTCACAACCCGTGTCGCCCTGTGAGCCACGACGCCAGAGCGCAGAGGAGCTCTGGAGGTTCCAGGTTGAGCCTCGCAGTGCTTGCCTGGTTCCCCACTCCTGCCGCTGACATCGGCCACAGCTAGCCGAGGCAAAAGGGGCCGAGCGGGCAGCGACAGTTGGCGCTCAATGCGGGGCCTCTCGTGAGGCGTGGAGACCCCCGGAGAAGTCGGTGAATCTACGCACTTGTGTGGATTTTACAAAAGACTGTGAGCGGCAGCTACCCCGGTAGAGCAGACTCATTTCTGTCGAGTACCGCTCCCGGGGATCGAGGCGGCAACCGTCGACGTGCCGACGATCGCCTCGGGGTTTGTGGACGTCTCCTGCAGCACCTGTCCGGACTTGGGTGAGTAGCCCCCACGTGGGGGACGAGGGGGTGTGCAAGTGTGTGCAGCTCCCCCTGCTGTGTGTTGGTGTGCAGCTCCCCCTGCTGTGTGTTGAGAATCCCTCGGGGAGGGAGTGTGGGGTAGCCCGTTCGGACCCGTACTTTTACTTTGTTACGTTTGCCTTTAGCTGCAGGGGGTGGTGGGAACTGCTGTGCTGGGGTTAGAAAGATGGGCGCACGTCTGTCAGCACAGCAAAAAAGAGTTTTCTACCAAGTTGTGGGTACCCTTGAGGGAGGGAGTAGACGGTTTTCTCGTGGGAGGGTGAAACAGTTTGTGAGATGGCTGTTCCTGCATTTCCCCAACTTCACCCCAGACAGAGCAAACACCGTAGAGTTTTGGAATGAAGTCGGAACAAAGTTAACAGAGTTAGTGAATGAAGGAGATACATCGGCTGACAAATTTGTAACATTGTTTATTTTAATTCAGTCTGCCGTAATAAAAGAAAAAAAAATGCAGGAGCAACAGCCACAAACTGCCCCAGTTTCCCCAGTTTTCCCATCCCCGTGTTCCTCTCCCCCTGATCCCGAGTTGAGGGAGACCTGCGGAGCGACCTGCAGGGCAAGTTGTCCTGTTCAGGGTTCCCCCAAGGGTAACAGGATCCCTGGCTCCCCACGTCTCTCCCAGAACCCCTGCCCTGGTAGCCCTGGCCAAGCTACCAGAGCACTTTTCCATTCCCCCGTCTCCCCAGTTACAAACCCTCAGCTAAACATTTCCCAGGTTGCAAGTCCCCAGTTTTCACCCTCAGATCCCCGTGCCTCAGTTTCCCCCAGTTTCCAATGTTCCCCTGTGTTCCCCTACCCCTCTCCTAACCCTCAAAAGGGCTCCCGGAGGTCACAAGATGGCGGGGACCACATGGCTGGGACCTTCCCTTGTGCCTCTTCTCCCCATAATCCCTTTTAGACCCCCAAGAACAACCCTTTCGTCCATGGCTCCACCCTTTCTCCCTACCTTAACTCCACCCAGTTCCCCTCGAAAACCTCCTCCTCTTCAGGGGCGGGCCCCTCTGAAGTCATGCACCTAAACCCCGCCTTTTCTGATTGCCGCTCCTCCCCCTTGCCCTCCTCCTCAGTCGGTCCTCCAGTCCCGCCCCCTCCGACTCCTGGTTCTCACGCCCTTTCTTCCGGTTCCCACGGTCCCACATCCAGTTCCCATGCTTTGGGAGCTGGAGATGGTAAGCCTGGAAGCCAGAACCCGGAACAGGTAGAAATCCCCATTGCCGCACCGGTGACTTTTCGTGGAAGGGGTGGGCGGTCCCGGGAATGGGAAGCCCTCTCCTTCCAAACTAAGAAGGAGCTGTGCAAGGCACAGAAGGAGTTCGGGAGGGGTAGCGAATATTTTAAAGGTCTATTAAAAGCTACCTTTTCTGCGAACGAAATGGTGCCCAGTGATCTGAAGGAGTTGTTTTCCTGCCTCCTTTCCACAGCTGACTTCAGGTTGTGGAAACAGGGGTGGAAGAGATCATTAGAGACTATCCTTCCAAGCCTCTTGCACAGTATTGATGGATGTATAGATGGAGTCCCTCTGACTTTAGATCACTTGTGCGGTGAGGGAAATTGGGACAAGCCAGAGGAGCAGGCCAGGGTATTACCCCGGCCTGTCCTGATTAAAGTCATGGAGGCCGCAGAAAAGGTTTTCAATACATTACCTGAGGAGGGACCCCAGATAAATTTAATGAGTATTTTCCAGCTCCCTAATGAACCTTTTAATAAGTTTATCAATAGATTGCAAGCCCAGGCAGAGAAGCAAGTAGAAGAGGCAAATCTACAAGAACAGCTTGTATTAGAAGTGGCGAAAGCCAATGCCAATGACATTTGTAAACAGATAATTTTCAGTTTGCCTCTCTACCCAACCCCGACACTAGACATCCTCATCGAAGCCTGCTCCAAGAAGGTGCCGATGATGGGGATGTCCAGAGCCATCCCACCGCAACAGTTGAGACAAGCGCCTACTGCAGCAGTGACGCAGTTTCCACCATCACCAGCGCGTCAACCACTGTGTTTCCGCTGCAGGCAACCTGGACATCTAGCTAGGGACTGCCCGGCAGGGCATCCTAGCCAAGGGAGCAGTGCGGGGGCGAGGGCAAGCAATACAATAATAAAAAAAAACTAGGGGAGCTGCGCGAGCCTGCCCCGCGCGAAGCAATAAATGGGGCAGGTCTCGCGGGGGAGGGGGGCTTTTTACATCAGGCTTGGACACCCAACCGGACGCGACATCTAACCACCACCAAGGACATCCTCTTTCGAACCCAGCACTGGACAGTAGTTGCTGTGGATCCACTGGAGGGAGGCAAGAAAAACACTGGATGTGACTGTAAGTACATCGCCATCGGGGACACTAAACACACACCCCCAGAGATTGAGATCTCCCCGATCACCTTCCCAGAGGGTCCGGAAGATCTCATCCTCTTAGCGCGCTGCATTCACCCACCATATTTTCTCCCGAAGGGGCAAATCATAGCCCAGTACATTCCTGTCCCGGAGGGAGTCCCAGTGGACGACCACGCACCAGGCGTCTACTGGACAGAAGTAGTGGGTGAGGACAAACCCATCGTCGATTGCAGCATCAAGCAGGGTGCGGAATCTGTCCATCTGAAGGGTCTGCTTGATACGGGGGCAGATGTAACGATCATCCCCCAGAGGAGATGGCTGTCACATTGGGAGCTGCAACCTGTGGCAGGGAAAATTCAGGGTATAGGGGGTACTCAATTAGCGCAAGTATCAAGGAGCGTAGTGCAAATTATGGGGCCGGATGGGCAATTGGCAAACCTGCGCCCATTTGTTGCGGATTTTCAGGTTCCCTTGTGGGGGAGAGACCTTATGTCACAATGGGGGGTAAAGATCGAAATCCCGAAAACCCCTCGGGATTTTTAATAGCGGCCACTGTGGAGCGCCCCTTCCAAAAACTTGATTGGACCACTGATGAAGCAATCTGGATTGATCAGTGGCCGCTTCGAAAAGACAAATTAAGGGCGCTCAACGAGCTCGTGGAGGAGCAATTATTAAAAGGTAATATTGTAGAGACTACCAGCCCTTGGAACTCCCCGGTATTTGTTATCCGGAAGCCGGGGAAAGACAAGTGGCGGCTCCTTCACGACCTTCGTGCCATCAATAAGATCATTGTTGACATGGGGCCCCTCCAACCAGGGATGCCTACCCCAACGATGCTCCCCCGAAATTGGGATCTGGCCGTAATTGATATAAAAGACTGCTTCTTTCAAATTCCCTTGCACCCTGATGACGCCCCACGGTTTGCCTTCTCGGTGCCCACCCTCAACCGAGAAGCCCCAATGAGGAGATTCCACTGGCCGGTGTTGCCACAAGGCATGAAAAATTCACCCACCATCTGCCAGTGGTATGTCTCCTCATTGCTGTCTCCCGTGCGCAAAGAGATGGGGGAGGTCATCATCCATCACTATATGGATGATGTCCTAGTGTGCGCCCCCCATGACGATCTACTCACCCGATCACTTGACCGAGTGGTTAAAGTTTTAACAGCTGCAGGCTTTCAACTCCAGGAGGATAAAGTTCAACGGATGCCACCCTGGAAATATCTGGGTCTGCGGATTGCTGAGAGGACTGTTGTGCCTCAAAAATTAGCAATAAACAGCAATCCGAAAACCTTGTCAGACCTTCACTCGCTGTGTGGGACCTTAAACTGGGTCAGGCCTTGGCTGGGCCTTTCCACTGAAGACCTAGCCCCCCTCTTCACACTTTTGAAGGGGGAGAAGGAGCTGAGTTCTCCCAGGACCCTGACCCCAGAAGCGAGGAAAGCCCTGGAGAAAGTAGAAGAGGCGCTTGTCGAAAGACAGGCGCATCGGTACGAACCGACCCTGCCTTTTGAGTTTATTGTGCTCGGGAGAATGCCACACCTCAGTGGGCTGATTTTTCAGTGGGACCAGGGCTCAAAGGATCCCCTCTTAATCATAGAGTGGGTTTTCTTGAGCCATCAAAGGTCCAAAAGTGTCACCCGGCCAAAGGAGCTGATGGCTCAGCTCATCGGGAGAGCTCGGGCCAGGCTTCGGGAGATGGCTGGGTGCGACTTTGCATGCATTCGGGTACCAGTCAGCTTGTCTCGGGACAAAGAGTCCCCAGATAAGCTGACAAAAGAGATGTTTAATCAGTTACTTCGGGAAAATGAGACACTCCAGATTGCTTTGGATAGTTTTGAGGGCCAAGTCTCTGTTCATGCCCCTGCCCACAAATTTTTCAATTCCAAATTCGAACCAATTCCAAAAGAAGTACGGAGCAGGAAGCCCCTCAAAGCCCTGACTGTGTTCACTGACGCATCCGGGGCATCTCACAAGTCTGTGGTGACTTGGAGAAATCCTGAGACTCAGCAGTGGGAAGCAGATGTTCAATATGTGGAGGGATCTCCACAGGTTGCTGAGTTGGATGCAGTCGTCAGGGCCTTTGAGAGGTTCTCTGAACCTTTCAATTTAGTCACTGATTCGGCCTATGTTGCAGGGGTGGTTGCCAGAGCAGAACACGCTGCCCTGAAGGAGGTCTCTAACCCAAAATTGTTCGAGTTGCTTTCTAAATTAATATATACTGTTTCCCACAGGAAGCAACCATTTTTCGTGATGCATGTGAGGTCGCACACAGATCTCCCCGGCCCAGTAGCCGAGGGAAACCAGATGGCTGATTCCCTCGCTGCCCCTGTTTCCATGGCTCAGCTCCCCGATCGGTTCCAACAAGCTAAGCTGAGCCACCAAATGTTCCATCAGAATGTGCCTGGCCTGGTCCGCCAATTCCACCTGCGGCGGGATCAGGCCAGAGCCATTGTGGCCACATGCCCCCATTGCCAGACCACCGTCATGCCCTCTCTAGGGGCGGGGGTGAACCCTCGAGGCCTGGGGAGCTGTGAGGTGTGGCAGATGGATATAACTCACATTCCCGAATTTGGCGGGCTGAAGTTCGTACATGTATCCATAGACACTTTCTCAGGGGCAGTCTTTGCTTCTGCCCATACAGGAGAGAAAGCCGAGCATGCCTGCAAACACCTCATGCAGGCTTTCTCTGTGCTGGGGGTCCCCAAAGAGCTAAAGACAGATAATGGCCCAGCATACACTTCCAGAAAACTGGAAGAATTCCTGCAGAGTTGGGGAGTGACACATAAGAGAGGCATCCCACACTCCCCCACCGGCCAAGCGATTGTGGAGCGAGCCCACCAGTCGCTCAAACGCGTCCTAAAACGTCAGTGGGATTCAATGAAAGGTTGCGCCCCTCAGGATAGGCTATCAAAGGTGCTGTTTACTATCAATTTTCTGAACTGTACTGATACTAATCCCAATCCTCCGGTGGCACTGCACTTTAACTCCACCAGCAACTACGAGCTCCAACATCGCCCTCCAGTGCTGGTCCGGGACCCAGAAACCCAAAAGATCATGGGTCCATTCGATCTGGTGACCTGGGGGCGAGGTTACGCTTGCGTCTCCTCGCCCCAGGGACTAAGGTGGATCCCACAAAAGTGGGTGAAACCTTATGTCCCAAAACATCCTACCAGGCCACCAGATGAGCAAGAGGATGTCGCTGCGTCCGTGCAGGCCGCCCCAGTAACCCCCGAGGGCGACGAGGAGGGAGAATGTCTCGAACCCCTTTTCTCTATTGATTTTTTGCTCTCCCTTTATGTTAACTGAAGTATTTGTTTTCCTTTATTTTCAGAGAGCCATCAGAAGGATGACCACCCCGAACGTCGCACTGGCCACCGTGCTCCTGCAGGATGGGGTGTCTCCGGATGGCTCTCTTCTGTTATAAGGACCATATTATAGATTGTTTTTGTAATTTTTTATTATTTTAGGTACATTCGCGGTGTTGCGGAAGTGTTTAATTCAATCCATCCTTTCTTTGTTATCCCCCCCACGGCAAGTTAACTATGTTGATGTAAACCCTCTTTCCCCTCCTCCTCCTCCTCCCTCTCCCGCTCCCGAATGGCTTGCTGTACCCTCTGCTCCCCTAGACCCCACGCCTTCCTCTGTTTCTTAAAAGGAAAGGGGGAGATGTTGCCGCCCATATTGCTTGGTTTTATTAAGTTCAGAGGTGGTTTACCCCAGTTGCTCCCCGGTCATAAAGAATGGTTTGTCCCCAGTTGCCCATCATTGTAAACCCTTCCCATTTTTCCAGATTGTTCCCCATCCATCACCCCAATCCTGCCCCTAAGCCCTGTCAATCTATGTGAACCCCCACCTTTTGTTCCAGTTCTTTCCTTGCCTATCATCCCTTCCTCGACGCCCCATTGATTGTACAGTTGCTTTCCCCCCCCCCGGGTCCTTACCATTGGTCCTGCATATTGTAATCCCCACCCATAACCCCTCCGTTGCTGTTGTCCCATTGGTCACCATATGAGCCGCCCACGGTCCTTAAAACCTGGCGCATGGGGGTGCCCAGGGTCTCGGCTCAGACCTCTCCCCTGTGATCCCAGCCCTGCACCTGTTGGAATAAACTTGTTCCTGGGAAATCGGGTGAGCTTGAGCACTCTTTCTCCCTTCGTCACAACCCGTGTCGCCCTGTGAGCCACGACGCCAGAGCGCAGAGGAGCTCTGGAGGTTCCAGGTTGAGCCTCGCAGTGCTTGCCTGGTTCCCCACTCCTGCCGCTGACATCGGCCACAGCTAGCCGAGGAAAAAGGGGCCGAGCGGGCAGCGACACTTTGGAGCTGGCCTCGGTGTGTTTCCTTCTTTTGTTAGTGGACAGCGCCATCGTGTGGTTATTTTGATGAGCGCTGGCAGCCGGTGCCAGGGAAAAAGCCAAGCTGTTTGCGGCTCCGGCCTCATTGGTGTAGGAGCAGCGCAGGGAAGAGCTCCGCTGGGGGTCCTGGCTCTTAGAGACTGAGAGAATGTGATCCTGTATGTAGCACAGAAGGAAGTGGAATTGTTTCATTGTGGGCTGTGCAGTTTATAAGCTGCAAATGAAAAGGCAATTGCAGCGCAGCCTCTTCTTTTCTGTGTGATCAGCTGCTCAACATGTAACTCGCACACACTGAACTGCATCCACCTCCCTGGAGATATAAAATGTGTATATCACTTTCCTCAAACTCTATGTATTACCTTGCACTCTAGCAGATCCCAAACCGCTTCAAAACGTCCAGCAGCTACTCAAAAAGAAAAAGTCCAACAAAAAGCTAGTGCTGGCCTTTAGAGTGCCTTTGCAGTTTGTAAAATAGACGAAATGCACTAGGGCTTTGAATGCTTCTTCCCAACTATATAAATTCTCTCCAAGTGGCAAAGTCCATCATTACAGCAAAATTTTTCAGCTGGAGTTCTGACTGAGAGATGTGCCAGGTCAGAAGGCATTTGCTCACCTACCCTTTTTCCCTGTGTAACTTGGTATTTGCAGTACAATTATTTTCAGTGTGGCTGTGTCCAAGCAGCTAGAGATTACACAGATAGAAGTGTCAAGAGAGATGCTGCTAAAGTACGCCCTTCTTATAGCAGCATTTAAATGGCACACGACGCCTTGCTGCTTTTTCTTTCCCAGAGAGACCTGCTGTCAATTTTTTCACTCTGGCTTCTTGATCAAAAATGTCCACCTGAAATGTCTTACAGAAATAGGCTCCAGGTGTAAAAACCAGTACGGGACTACATTTTCTGCGTGCTCCACATAAGTCACATCAAACTCACTCATCAAACTTCACTCTCTCCTTCCATTCTCCACTGCCTCTACCATTGTGTTCTCTGAATCTCAGAGTCTAAAGGCAGGCGCAATAGTTTCCACTGAGGGGTTGGAAGAGGTGTACAAGCAGCACAAATAGCTTCTGCGCTGCACAGGCCATTTCTCTCCATTTTAGAGTCTAAGGGAAAGCGCTAGTGTTCCTGCGGAGAGCTGCAACAGCTGCAGAATATGTGTTGTCTTGGCACATGTTTGCAATCCACCATGATGGATCCTTAGTGAAACCAAACTGTGGTTCTGCTTCAAACATCTCACCCTGCTTGGCCACAAAGCTTTTGCTGACATGTCCCATTGCCTTTTTATTGCTGCGTTTCATTTTCAGAGTTTGTACGGAATCATTGCACTTTGCTTCTAAGCTGAACGTCGATACTGCTGGAGTCTCATATGTCCATTTTCTTCTCACACAAAAAAACTGCTTCCTTTAAAACATGCTGATGCGACCTGCTTTCTTGCTCAGCTGTAATTTTAGGGGTGTTCTCTGTCCCGCTTACAGTCTGAATCTAAACTAAGAAGTTTATGGGACACAGATGTGCCAAGACAAATAGTTTGCTTGGACCTTGCCACGTGTATTCAAAAGCATCCTTTCACTCCACCATCAAGTCTCTGCTTTACATCCTGCAAACTTCACACACACATACATACATACAAACTGGAATGAGGCACTTTCTTTCTTTCTTTCTTTCTCAGCTACACTCACCTATCCCCCACGCTAACTTCTTTACCGCTTTTCTCTTGGCCTTGCTATGCATACTTTTCCTCTTAAGACACCCATTGTCTGGCCTACCCCTTCCCTACATTGCCTTGCCTTTCCTTTCCTATCCAACCTTGCATTTCTTTGTCATTCCTGGCCATTGTTTTCCTCTTCCTTCCTGACCCATCCATGTCTTTCCCTTGCCCTTCCTACCAGTCCAGTGCCTTGCACCACCCATCCCCCTTGCCACTTTGTCCAGTTTCCCTTCCCCTTTGTCCAGCTCCAATCTTTCATTTCCTTCTCCTTCTAGGACTCTCATTGCCTTGCTTGCCTCTCCTTTGTCTTGCCTGGCAAAGCCACCACTTTTCTTGGCGTTACCTTTGAACCTCTCCTCTCCCTTGCCTTGCATTCCCTTGCTCACTCGTCCCCCACCTGGAATTCAATACCCCTCTTTTTGCTGCATTTCTTCATCTTGCCTTGCCCTGCCTGCTTCTCCTAGGACTCTCAAGGCTTTCACGTACCTCCAGCGTTTCAGGAGCATGTGAGAGGAAGCCCAAAAGAGGTCACGTGCAAGCACACCCATCTGTCCTGGCAGCTTGCATCTGGCACCTATCCTTACATGTCTTGAATTTTGGACATAAAATTCACATTTCACCTTTGCGCTTCAGGACCAGAATGACAATTCTTTTGTATACCAAGGAAAGCAGGTAATCCAAGTGTTTTAGATGCAGATTAGAGATGGCCCATGTGAGATCAAGGCCAGACAGAGAAGTCTGTCCTAGCCCCTTTTGTGTACCAGCAGTCTTTGAATGTACCTCTCATTTGTCTTGCCTTGGTGACCCCAAAGTTTCCTTGCCTTGCCCTGCCTTGCCTCCCTAGCCTTGCACTCCCTCCAGTGCCTACGCCCACACTTGACCTGCCTACTGCTTTCCTCCAGGGAAACCTAGCCTTGCCTAGGCCCTCCTGTTTCTGCCTGGCCTTCCTATGCCCATCCTTGCCTAGAAGTTCTGGGCCTTCTCTCACCTACCACTCCATTTGCTTGCCCCTCATGGCTCCAGCCTTGTCAGCTTCTCCCTTGACTTGCCTACAATTGCGCCTACACTTGGTTTGCATTGCAAAGAGCGGTAGGCAAGGCAAAGCAAAGCAAGGAAGGTCTTTCTAGGTCTTGCCAGGCAAGGCACACATAAGGAAGCAAGCAAGCAAAACAAGAGTAGACTAGCCACAGCATCAAAGGCAAGGCAAGGCCAAGTGACTCTGAGTGCCTTTCCTTGGCAAGTAAAAGATATAGTGACAATGTAATAGGGCAGGCGTTAAAGGTACCATGAGGAGGTATAGTCCAGCAAGATATTTATGTCGTAGACCCTTCTGTGCAGGAGCCATTGTTGGACATAGTACAGGACATGGCATACAGTTTGGCTTGGTAAGTTCCTGAAGGAGAATGGCAATGCTTTCTCATGGGAAGGAAAGCACGTAGCCCCAGAGTTGGAGGTGCAGATAAGAAGCTGCGTCGCGCAGCTCAAGGACGACAACAGCTTCTTGTGCCGGCATATTTGGAAGCACTCCCTCAATTTGTACAGTCATTGAGTCAGTATCCATCTTTGGAAGGCTGTCTGCCTCTAGTAAGAGTGTTCTGACACCATTGTATGGGATCAGTCACTGGATGTTTTGGATTTTGGAGGAGGGGATGCCATTTCTCTTGAAATGAGCTTCTTGTTCTTCTCTTTGGCAAAGAAATTAAGTTTGGATGGGCACTTTGGGTGGTCTCAGTGAATTTAAAGGTTTTTCCCAAGAGGTTTCCCTGTGGGTTAGAGCTGTTGAACTGACAGTGGGAATCTAGACACCAAGTTGTTGAGCTTTCTGTCCTTGTAGCTTTAGTGTGTGAGTAGTCCCTGTTGCCATGCTGCTTGGATCTTGACTCTGAGACTGAAAGCTTAGGAGCGTAGAGCAGAAAAGAAAAGTGCCAATAGCAGGGTGTGTGTTCATTGTTTGATGGGTGAAGCTGAAATTGTAGGCAGCAAAGAACTTTCTCTCTCCGCTGGCACATTTGTTGAGCGGATGTCTTTGAGTTTGTTACCGGACTCTGCGAGAGTGAAAATGTTTGTTAGGGCAGAGGATTTCGTGTTGCCCTTTGAGTGTGGTGCAAAAGTGTTTGCACACTTGGAAGGGGAAGATCAGCAAAGTCTTTTTTTCCTGGCACAGTTAATTTGAGAGCAGGGAGGTTTCCAACTGGGCTCTGTCCTTTGGAGCTGGCCTCGGTGCGTTTCCTTCTTTTGTTAGTCGACAGCGCCATCGTGTGGTTATTTTGATGAGCGCTGGCAGCCGGTGCCAGGGAAAAAGCCAAGCTGTTTGCGGCTCCGGCCTCATTGGTGTAGGAGCAGCGCAGGGAAGAGCTCCGCTGGGGGTCCTGGCTCTTAGAGACTGAGAGAATGTGATCCTGTATGTAGCACAGAAGGAAGTGGAATTGTTTCATTGTGGGCTGTGCAGTTTATAAGCTGCAAATGAAAAGGCAATTGCAGCGCAGCCTCTTCTTTTCTGTGTGATCAGCTGCTCAACATGTAACTCGCACACACTGAACTGCATCCACCTCCCTGGAGATATAAAATGTGTATATCACTTTCCTCAAACTCTATGTATTACCTTGCACTCTAGCAGATCCCAAACCGCTTCAAAACGTCCAGCAGCTACTCAAAAACAAAAAGTCCAACAAAAAGCTAGTGCTGGCCTTTAGAGTGCCTTTGCAGACCGTAAAATAGACGAAACGCACTAGGGCTTTGAATGCTTCTTCCCAACTATATAAATTCTCTCCAAGTGGCAAAGTCCATCATTACAGCAAAATTTTTCAGCTGGAGTTCTGACTGAGAGATGTGCCAGGTCAGAAGGCATTTGCTGACCTACCCTTTTTCCCTGTGTAACTTGGTATTTGCAGTACAATTATTTTCAGTGTCGCTGTGTCCAAGCAGCTAGAGATTACACAGATAGAAGTGTCAAGAGAGATGCTGCTAAAGTACGCCCTTCTTATAGCAGCATTTAAATGGCACACGACGCCTTGCTGCTTTTTCTTTCCCAGAGAGACCTGCTGTCAATTTTTTCACTCTGGCTTCTTGATCAAAAATGTCCACCTGAAATGTCTTACAGAAATAGGCTCCTGGTGTAAAAACCAGTACGGGGCTACATTTTCTGCGTGCTCCACATAAGTCACATCAAACTCACTCATCAAACTTCACTCTCTCCTTCCATTCTCCACTGCCTCTACCATTGTGTTCTCTGGATCTCAGAGTCTAAAGGCAGGCGCAATAGTTTCCACTGAGGGGTTGGAAGAGGTGTACAAGCAGCACAAATAGCTTCTGCGCTGCGCAGGCCATTTCTCTGCATTTTAGAGTCTAAGGGAAAGCGCTAGTGTTCCTGCGGAGAGCTGCAACAGCTGCAGAATATGTGTTGTCTTGGCACATGTTTGCAATCCACCATGATGGATCCTTAGTGAAACCAAACTGTGGTTCTGCTTCAAACATCTCACCCTGCTTGGCCACAAAGCTTTCGCTGACATGTCCCATTGCCTTTTTATTGCTGCGTTTCATTTTCAGAGTTTGTACGGAATCATTGCACTTTGCTTCTAAGCTGAACGTCGATACTGCTGGAGTCTCATATGTCCATTTTCTTCTCACACAAAAAAACTGCTTCCTCTAAAACATGCTGATGCGACCTGCTTTCTTGCTCAGCTGTAATTTTAGGGGTGTTCTCTGTCCCGCTTACAGTCTGAATCTAAACTAAGAAGTTTATGGGACACAGATGTGCCAAGACAAATAGTTTCCTTGGACCTTGCCACGTGTATTCAAAAGCATCCTTTCACTCCACCATCAAGTCTCTGCTTTACATCCTGCAAACTTCACACACACATACATACATACATACTGGAATGAGGCACTTTCTTTCTTTCTTTCTTTCTCAGCTACACTCACCTATCCCCCACGCTAACTTCTTTACCGCTTTTCTCTTGGCCTTGCTATGCATACTTTTCCTCTTAAGACACCCATTGTCTGGCCTACCCCTTCCCTACATTGCCTTGCCTTTCCTTTCCTATCCAACCTTGCATTTCTTTGTCATTCCTGGCCATTGTTTTCCTCTTCCTTCCTGACCCATCCATGTCTTTCCCTTGCCCTTCCTACCAGTCCAGTGCCTTGCACCACCCATCCCCCTTGCCACTTTGTCCAGTTTCCCTTCCCCTTTGTCCAGCTCCAATCTTTCATTTCCTTCTCCTTCTAGGACTCTCATTGCCTTGCTTGCCTCTCCTTTGTCTTGCCTGGCAAAGCCACCACTTTTCTTGGCGTTCCCTTTGAAACTCTCCTCTCCCTTGCCTTGCATTCCCTTGCTCACTCGTCCCCCACCTGGAATTCAATACCCCTCTTTTTGCTGCATTTCTTCATCTTGCCTTGCCCTGCCTGCTTCTCCTAGGACTCTCAAGGCTTTCACGTACCTCCAGCGTTTCAGGAGCATGTGAGAGGAAGCCCAAAAGAGGTCACGTGCAAGCACACCCATCTGTCCTGGCAGCTTGCTTCTGGCACCTATCCTTACATGTCTTGAATTTTGGACATAAAATTCACATTTCACCTTTGCGCTTCAGGACCAGAATGACAGTTCTTTTGTATACCAAGGAAAGCAAGTAATCCAAGTGTTTTAGGTGCCGATTAGAGATGGCCCATGTGAGATCAAGGCCAGCCAGAGAAGTCTGTCCTAGCCCCTTTTGTGTACCAGCAGTCTTTGAATGTACCTCTCATTTGTCTTGCCTTGGTGACCCAAAAGTTTCCTTGCCTTGCCCTGCCTTGCCTCCCTAGCCTTGCACTCCCTCCAGTGCCTACGCCCACACTTGACCTGCCTACTGCTTTCCTCCGGGGAAACCTAGCCTTGCCTAGGCCTTCCTGTTTCTGCCTGGCCTTCCTATGCCCATCCTTGCCTAGAAGTTCTGGGCCTTCTCTCACCTACCACTCCATTTGCTTGCCCCCCATGGCTCCAGCCTTGTCAGCTTCTCCCTTGACTTGCCTACAATTGCGCCTACACTTGGTTTGCATTGCAAAGAGCGGTAGGCAAGGCAAAGCAAAGCAAGGAAGGTCTTTCTAGGTCTTGCCAGGCAAGGCACACATAAGCAAGCAAGCAAGCAAAACAAGAGTAGACTAGCCACAGCATCAAAGGCAAGGCAAGGCCAAGTGACTCTGAGTGCCTTTCCTTGGCAAGTAAAAGATATAGTGACAATGTAATAGGGCAGGCGTTAAAGGTACCATGAGGAGGTATAGTCCAGAGAGATATTTATGTCGTAGACCCTTCTGTGCAGGAGCCATTGTTGGACATAGTACAGGACATGGCATACAGTTTGGCTTGGTAAGTTCCTGAAGGAGAATGGCAATGCTTTCTCATGGGAAGGAAAGCACGTAGCCCCAGAGTTGGAGGTGCAGATAAGAAGCTGTGTCGCGCAGCTCAAGGACGACAGCAGCTTCTTGTGCCGGCATATTTGGAAGCACTCCCTCAATTTGTACAGTCATTGAGTCAGTATCCATCTTTGGAAGGCTGTCTGCCTCTAGTAAGAGTGTTCTGACACCATTGTATGGGATCAGTCACTGGATGTTTTGGATTTTGGAGGAGGGGATGCCATTTCTCTTGAAATGAGCTTCTTGTTCTTCTCTTTGGCAAAGAAATTAAGTTTGGATGGGCACTTTGGGTGGTCTCAGTGAATTTAAAGGTTTTTCCCAAGAGGTTTCCCTGTGGGTTAGAGCTGTTGAACTGACAGTGGGAATCTAGACACCAAGTTGTTGAGCTTTTTGTCCTTGTAGCTTTAGTGTGTGAGTAGTCCCTGTTGCCATGCTGCTTGGATCTTGACTCTGAGACTGAAAGCTTAGGAGCGTAGAGCAGAAAAGAAAAGTGCCAATAGCAGGGTGTGTGTTCATTGTTTGATGGGTGAAGCTGAAATTGAAGGCAGCAAAGAACTTTCTCTCTCCGCTGGCACATTTGTTGAGCGGATGTCTTTGAGTTTGTTACCGGACTCTGCGAGAGTGAAAATGTTTGTTAGGGCAGAGGATTTCGTGTTGCCCTTTGAGTGTGGTGCAAAAGTGTTTGCACACTTGGAGGGGGAAGATCAGCAAAGTCTTTTTTTCCTGGCACAGTTAATTTGAGAGCAGGGACGTTTCCAACTGGGCTCTGTCCTTTGGAGTTGGCCTCAGTGCGTTTCCTTCTTTTGTTAGTCGACAGCGCCATCGTGTGGTTATTTTGATGAGCGCTGGCAGACGGTGGCAGGGAAAAAGCCAAGCTGTTTGCGGCTCCGGCCTCATTGGTGTAGGAGCAGCGCAGGGAAGAGCTCCGCTGGGGGTCCTGGCTCTTAGAGACTGAGAGAATGTGATCCTGTATGTAGCACAGAAGGAAGTATAACTGTTTCATTGTGGGCTGTGCAGTTTATAAGCTGCAAATGAAAAGGCAATTGCAGCGCAGCCTCTTCTTTTCTGTGTGATCAGCTGCTCAACATGTAACTCGCACACACTGAACTGCATCCACCTCCCTGGAGATATAAAATGTGTATATCACTTTCCTCAAACTCTATGTATTACCTTGCACTCTAGCAGATCCCAAACCGCTTCAAAACGTCCAGCAGCTACTCAAAAAGAAAAAGTCCAACAAAAAGCTAGTGCTGGCCTTTAGAGTGCCTTTGCAGTCCGTAAAATAGACGAAACGCACTAGGGCTTTGAATGCTTCTTCCCAACTATATAAATTCTCTCCAAGTGGCAAAGTCCATCATTACAGCAAAATTTTTCAGCTGGAGTTCTGACTGAGAGATGTGCCAGGACAGAAGGCATTTGCTGACCTACCCTTTTTCCCTGTGTAACTTGGTATTTGCAGTACAATTATTTTCAGTGTCGCTGTGTCCAAGCAGCTAGAGATTACACAGATAGAAGTGTCAAGAGAGATGCTGCTAAAGTACGCCCTTCTTATAGCAGCATTTAAATGGCACACGACGCCTTGCTGCTTTTTCTTTCCCAGAGAGACCTGCTGTCAATTTTTTCACTCTGGCTTCTTGATCAAAAATGTCCACCTGAAATGTCTTACAGAAATAGGCTCCTGGTGTAAAAACCAGTACGGGGCTACATTTTCTGCGTGCTCCACATAAGTCACATCAAACTCACTCATCAAACTTCGCTCTCTCCTTCCATTCTCCACTGCCTCTACCATTGTGTTCTCTGGATCTCAGAGTCTAAAGGCAGGCGCAATAGTTTCCACTGAGGGGTTGGAAGAGGTGTACAAGCAGCACAAATAGCTTCTGCGCTGCACAGGCCATTTCTCTGCATTTTAGAGCCTAAGGGAAAGCGCTAGTGTTCCTGCGGAGAGCTGCAACAGCTGCAGAATATGTGTTGTCTTGGCACATGTTTGCAATCCACCATGATGGATCCTTAGTGAAACCAAACTGTGGTTCTGCTTCAAACATCTCACCCTGCTTGGCCACAAAGCTTTCGCTGACATGTCCCATTGCCTTTTTATTGCTGCGTTTCATTTTCAGAGTTTGTACGGAATCATTGCACTTTGCTTCTAAACTGAACGTCGATACTGCTGGAGTCTCATATGTCCATTTTCTTCTCACACAAAAAACTGCTTCCTCTAAAACATGCTGATGCGACCTGCTTTCTTGCTCAGCTGTAATTTTAGGGGTGTTCTCTGTCCCGCTTACAGTCTGAATCTAAACTAAGAAGTTTATGGGACACAGATGTGCCAAGACAAATAGTTTGCTTGGACCTTGCCACGTGTATTCAAAAGCATCCTTTCACTCCACCATCAAGTCTCTGCTTTACATCCTGCAAACTTCACACACACATACATACATACATACTGGAATGAGGCACTTTCTTTCTTCTTCTTCTTTCTTTCTTTCTTTCTTTCTTTCTTTCTTTCTTTCTTTCTTTCTTTCTTTCTTTCTTTCTTTTTCTTTCTTTCTTTTCTTTCTTTCTTTCTTTCTTTCTTTCTTTCTTTCTTTCTTTCTTTCTTTCTTTTCTTTCTTTCTTTCTTTCTTCTTTCTTTCTTTCTTTCTTTCTTTCTTTCTTTCTTTCTTTCTTCTTCTTTCTTTCTTTCTTTCTTTCTTTCTTTCTTTCTTTCTTTCTTTCTTTCTTTCTTTCTTTCTTTCTTTCTTTCTTTCTTTCTTTCTTCTTTCTTTCTTTCTTTCTTTCTTTCTTTCTCAGCTACACTCACCTATCCCCCACGCTAACTTCTTTACCGCTTTTCTCTTGGCCTTGCTATGCATACTTTTCCTCTTAAGAAACCCATTGTCTGGCCTACCCCTTCCCTACATTGCCTTGCCTTTCCTTTCCTATCCAACCTTGCATTTCTTTGTCATTTTATGGCCATTGCTTTCCTCTTCCTCCCTGACCCATCCATGTCTTTCCCTTGGCCTTCCTACCAGTCCAGTGCCTTGCACCACCCATCCCCCTTGCCACTTTGTCCAGTTTCCCTTCCCCTTTGTCCAGCTCCAATCTTTCATTTCCTTCTCCTTCTAGGACTCTCATTGCCTTGCTTGCCTCTCCTTTGTCTTGCCTGGCAAAGCCACCACTTTTCTTGGCGTTACCTTTGAACCTCTCCTCTCCCTTGCCTTGCATTCCCTTGCTCACTCGTCCCCCACCTGGAATTCAATACCCCCCTTTTTGCTGCATTTCTTCATCTTGCCTTGCCCTGCCTGCTTCTCCTAGGACTCTCAAGGCTTTCACGTACCTCCAACGTTTCAGGAGCATGTGAGAGGAAGCCCAAAAGAGGTCACGTGCAAGCACACCCATCTGTCCTGGCAGCTTGCTTCTGGCACCTATCCTTACATGTCTTGAATTTTGGACATAAAATTCACATTTCACCTTTGCGCTTCAGGACCAGAATGACAGTTCTTTTGTATACCAAGGAAAGCAGGTAATCCAAGTGTTTTAGGTGCAGATTAGAGATGGCCCATGTGAGATCAAGGCCAGCCAGAGAAGTCTGTCCTAGCCCCTTTTGTGTACCAGCAGTCTTTGAATGTACCTCTCATTTGTCTTGCCTTGGTGACCCAAAAGTTTCCTTGCCTTGCCCTGCCTTGCCTCCTAGTCTTGCACTCCCTCCAGTGCCTACGCCCACACTTGACCTGCCTACTGCTTTCCTCCAGGGAAACCTAGCCTTGCCTAGCCCCTCCTGTTTCTGCCTGGCCTTCCTATGCCCATCCTTGCCTAGAAGTTCTGGGCCTTCTCTCACCTACCACTCCATTTGCTTGCCCTCATGGCTCCAGCCTTGTCAGCTTCTCCCTTGACTTGCCTACAATTGCGCCTACACTTGGTTTGCATTGCAAAGAGCGGTAGGCAAGGCAAAGCAAAGCAAGGAAGGTCTTTCTAGGTCTTGCCAGGCAAGGCACACATAAGCAAGCAAGCAAAACAAGAGTAGACTAGCCACAGCATCAAAGGCAAGGCAAGGCCAAGTGACTCTGAGTGCCTTTCCTTGGCAAGTAAAATATATAGTGACAATGTAATAGGGCAGGCGTTAAAGGTACCATGAGGAGGTGTAGTCCAGAGAGATATTTATGTCGTAGACCCTTCTGTGCAGGAGCCATTGTTGGACATAGTACAGGACATGGCATACAGCTTGGCTTGGTAAGTTCCTGAAGGAGAATGGCAATGCTTTCTCATGGAAGGAAAGCACGTAGCCCCAGAGTTGGAGGTGCAGATAAGAAGCTGTGTCGCGCAGCTCAAGGACGACAGCAGCTTCTTGTGCCGGCATATTTGGAAGCACTCCCTCAATTTGTACAGTCATTGAGTCAGTATCCATCTTTGGAAGGCTGTCTGCCTCTAGTAAGAGTGTTCTGTCACCATTGTATGGGATCAGTCACTGGATGTTTTGGATTTTGGAGGAGGGGATGCCATTTCTCTTGAAATGAGCTTCTTGTTCTTCTCTTTGGCAAAGAAATTAAGTTTGGATGGGCACTTTGGGTGGTCTCAGTGAATTTAAAGGTTTTTCCCAAGAGGTTTCCCTGTGGGTTAGAGCTGTTGAACTGACAGTGGGAATCTAGACACCAAGTTGTTGAGCTTTTTGTCCTTGTAGCTTTAGTGTGTGAGTAGTCCCAGTTGCCATGCTGCTTGGATCTTGACTCTGAGACTGAAAGCTTAGGAGCGTAGAGCTGAAAAGAAAAGTGCCAATAGCAGGGTGTGTGTTCATTGTTTGATGGGTGAAGCTGAAATTGTAGGCAGCAAAGAACTTTCTCTCTCCGCTGGCACATTTGTTGAGCGGATGTCTTTGAGTTTGTTACCGGACTCTGCGAGAGTGAAAATGTTTGTTAGGGCAGAGGATTTCGTGTTGCCTTTTGAGTGTGGTGCAAAAGTGTTTGCACACTTGGAGGGGGAAGATCAGCAAAGTCTTTTTTTCCTGGCACAGTTAATTTGAGAGCAGGGACGTTTCCAACTCGGCTCTGTCCTTTGGAGCTGGCCTCGGTGCGTTTCCTTCTTTTGTTAGTCGACAGCGCCATCGTGTGGTTATTTTGATGAGCGCTGGCAGACGGTGCCAGGGAAAAAGCCAAGCTGTTTGCGGCTCCGGCCTCATTGGTGTAGGAGCAGCGCAGGGAAGAGCTCCGCTGGGGGTCCTGGCTCTTAGAGACTGAGAGAATGTGATCCTGTATGTAGCACAGAAGGAAGTGGAATTGTTTCATTGTGGGCTGTGCAGTTTATAAGCTGCAAATGAAAAGGCAATTGCAGCGCAGCCTCTTCTTTTCTGTGTGATCAGCTGCTCAACATGTAACTCGCACACACTGAACTGCATCCACCTCCCTGGAGATATAAAATGTGTATATCACTTTCCTCAAACTCTATGTATTACCTTGCACTCTAGCAGATCCCAAACCGCTTCAAAACGTCCAGCAGCTACTCAAAAACAAAAAGTCCAACAAAAAGCTAGTGCTGGCCTTTAGAGTGCCTTTGCAGTCCGTAAAATAGACGAAACGCACTAGGGCTTTGAATGCTTCTTCCCAACTATATTAATTCTCTCCAAGTGGCAAAGTCCATCATTACAGCAAAATTTTTCAGCTGGAGTTCTGACTGAGAGATGTGCCAGGACAGAAGGCATTTGCTGACCTAGCCTTTTTCCCTGTGTAACTTGGTATTTGCAGTACATTATTTTCAGTGTCGCTGTGTCCAAGCAGCTAGAGATTACACAGATAGAAGTGTCAAGAGAGATGCTGCTAAAGTACGCCCTTCTTATAGCAGCATTTAAATGGCACACGACGCCTTGCTGCTTTTTCTTTCCCAGAGAGACCTGCTGTCAATTTTTTCACTCTGGCTTCTTGATCAAAAATGTCCACCTGAAATGTCTTACAGAAATAGGCCCCAGGTGTAAAAACCAGTACGGGGCTACATTTTCTGCGTGCTCCACATAAGTCACATCAAACTCACTCATCAAACTTCGCTCTCTCCTTCCATTCTCCACTGCCTCTACCATTGTGTTCTCTGGATCTCAGAGTCTAAAGGCAGGCGCAATAGTTTCCACTGAGGGGTTGGAAGAGGTGTACAAGCAGCACAAATAGCTTCTGCGCTGCGCAGGCCATTTCTCTGCATTTTAGAGCCTAAGGGAAAGCGCTAGTGTTCCTGCGGAGAGCTGCAACAGCTGCAGAATATGTGTTGTCTTGGCACATGTTTGCAATCCACCATGATGGATCCTTAGTGAAACCAAACTGTGGTTCTGCTTCAAACATCTCACCCTGCTTGGCCACAAAGCTTTCGCTGACATGTCCATTGCCTTTTTATTGCTGCGTTTCATTTTCAGAGTTTGTACGGAATCATTGCACTTTGCTTCTAAGCTGAACGTCGATACTGCTGGAGTCTCATATGTCCATTTTCTTCTCACACAAAAAAACTGCTTCCTCTAAAACATGCTGATGCGACCTGCTTTCTTGCTCAGCTGTAATTTAGGGGTGTTCTCTGTCCCGCTTACAGTCTGAATCTAAACTAAGAAGTTTATGGGACACAGATGTGCCAAGACAAATAGTTTCCTTGGACCTTGCCACGTGTATTCAAAAGCATCCTTTCACTCCACCATCAAGTCTCTGCTTTACATCCTGCAAACTTCACACACACATACATACATACGTACTGGAATGAGGCACTTTCTTTCTTTCTTTCTTCTTTCTTTCTTTCTTCTGACTTTCTTTCTTTCTTTCTTTCTTTCTTTCTTCTTTCTTTCTTTCTTTCTTTCTTTCTTTCTTTTCTTTCTTTCTTTCTTTCTTTCTTTCTTTCTTTCTTTCTTTCTTTCTTTCTTTCTTCTTTCTTTCTTTCTTTCTTTCTTTCTTCCTTTCTTTCTTTCTTTCTTCTTTCTTTCTTCTTTCTTTCTTTCTTTCTTTCTTTCTTTCTTTCTTTCTTTCTTTCTTTCTTTCTTCTTTCTTTCTTTCTTTCTTTCTTTCTTCTTTCTTTCTTTCTTTCTTTCTTTCTTTCTTTCTTTCTTCTTTCTTTCTTTCTTTCTTTCTTTCTTTCTTTCTTTCTTTCTTTCTTTCTTTTCTTTCTTTCTTTCTTTCTTTCTTCTTTCTTTCTTTCTTTCTTTCTTTCTTTCTTTCTTTCTTTCTTTCTTTCTTCTTTCTTTCTTCTTCTTTCTTTTCTTTCTTTCTTTCTTTCTTTCCTCAGCTACACTCACCTATCCCCACGCTAACTTCTTTACCGCTTTTCTCTTGGCCTTGCTATGCATACTTTTCCTCTTAAGAAACCCATTGTCTGGCCTACCCCTTCCCTACATTGCCTTGCCTTTCCTTTCCTATCAACCTTGCATTTCTTTGTCATTTTATGGCCATTGCTTTCCTCTTCCTTCCTGACCCATCCATGTCTTTCCCTTGCCCTTCCTACCAGTTCAGTGCCTTGCACCACCCATCCCCCTTGCCACTTTGTTTGGTTTCCCTTCCCCTTTGTCCAGCTCCAATCTTTCATTTCCTTCTCCTTCTAGGACTCTCATTGCCTTGCTTGCCTCTCCTTTGTCTTGCCTGGCAAAGCCACCACTTTTCTTGGCGTTCCCTTTGAACCTCTCCTCTCCCTTGCCTTGCATTCCCTTGCTCACTCGTCCCCCACCTGGAATTCAATACCCCTCTTTTTGCGGAATTTCTTCATCTTGCCTTGCCCTGCCTGCTTCTCCTAGGACTCTCAAGGCTTTCACGTACCTCCAGCGTTTCAGGAGCATGTGAGAGGAAGCCCAAAAGAGGTCACGTGCAAGCACACCCATCTGTCCTGGCAGCTTGCTTCTGGCACCTATCCTTACATGTCTTGAATTTTGGACATAAAATTCACATTTCACCTTTGCGCTTCAGGACCAGAATAACAGTTCTTTTGTATACCAAGGAAAGCAGGTAATCCAAGTGTTTTAGGTGCAGATTAGAGATGGCCCATGTGAGATCAAGGCCAGACAGAGAAGTCTGTCCTAGCCCTTTTTGTGTACCAGCAGTCTTTGAATGTACCTCTCATTTGTCTTGCCTTGGTGACCCAAAAGTTTCCTTGCCTTGCCCTGCCTTGCCTCCCTAGCATTGCACTCCCTCCAGTGCCTACGCCCACACTTGACCTGCCTACTGCTTTCCTCCAGGGAAACCTAGCCTTGCCTAGCCCCTCCTGTTTCTGCCTGGCCTTCCTATGCCCATCCTTGCCTAGAAGTTCTGGGCCTTCTCTCACCTACCACTCCATTTGCTTGCCCCTCATGGCTCCAGCCTTGTCAGCTTCTCCCTTGACTTGCCTACAATTGCTCGTACACTTGGTTTGCATTGCAAAGAGCGGTAGGCAAGGCAAAGCAAAGCAAGGAAGGTCTTTCTAGGTCTTGCCAGGCAAGGCACACATAAGCAAGCAAGCAAAACAAGAGTAGACTAGCCACAGCATCAAAGGCAAGGCAAGGCCAAGTGACTCTGAGTGCCTTTCCTTGGCAAGTAAAAGATATAGTGACAATGTAATAGGGCAGGCGTTAAAGGTACCATGAGGAGGTATAGTCCAGCAAGATATTTATGTCGTAGACCCTTCTGTGCAGGAGCCATTGTTGGACATAGTACAGGACATGGCATACAGTTTGGCTTGGTAAGTTCCTGAAGGAGAATGGCAATGCTTTCTCATGGGAAGGAAAGCACGTAGCCCCAGAGTTGGAGGTGCAGATAAGAAGCTGTGTCGCGCAGCTCAAGGACGACAGCAGCTTCTTGTGCCGGCATATTTGGAAGCACTCCCTCAATTTGTACAGTCATTGAGTCAGTATCCATCTTTGGAAGGCTGTCTGCCTCTAGTAAGAGTGTTCTGTCACCATTGTATGGGATCAGTCACTGGATGTTTTGGATTTTGGAGGAGGGGATGCCATTTCTCTTGAAATGAGCTTCTTGTTCTTCTCTTTGGCAAAGAAATTAAGTTTGGATGGGCACTTTGGGTGGTCTCAGTGAATTTAAAGGTTTTTCCCAAGAGGTTTCCCTGTGGGTTAGAGCTGTTGAACTGACAGTGGAAATCTAGACACCAAGTTGTTGAGCTTTTTGTCCTTGTAGCTTTAGTGTGTGAGTAGTCCCTGTTGCCATGCTGCTTGGATCTTGACTCTGAGACTGAAAACTTAGGAGAGTAGAGCAGAAAAGAAAAGTGCCAATAGCAGGGTGTGTGTTCATTGTTTGATGGGTGAAGCTGAAATTGAAGGCAGCAAAGAACTTTCTCTCTCCGCTGGCACATTTGTTGAGCGGATGTCTTTGAGTTTGTTACCGGACTCTGCGAGAGTGAAAATGTTTGTTAGGGCAGAGGATTTCGTGTTGCCTTTTGAGTGTGGTGCAAAAGTGTTTGCACACTTGGAGGGGGAAGATCAGCAAAGTCTTTTTTTCCTGGCACAGTTAAATTGAGAGCAGGGACGTTTCCAACTCGGCTCTGTCCTTTGGAGCTGGCCTCGGTGCGTTTCCTTCTTTTGTTAGTCGACAGCGCCATCGTGTGGTTATTTTGATGAGTGCTGGCAGACGGTGCCAGGGAAAAAGCCAAGCTGTTTGCGGCTCCGGCCTCATTGGTGTAGGAGCAGCGCAGGGAAGAGCTCCGCTGGGGGTCCTGGCTCTTAGAGACTGAGAGAATGTGATCCTGTATGTAGCACAGAAGGAAGTGGAATTGTTTCATTGTGGGCTGTGCAGTTTATAAGCTGCAAATGAAAAGGCAATTGCAGCACAGCCTCTTCTTTTCTGTGTGATCAGCTGCTCAACATGTAACTCGCACACACTGAACTGCATCCACCTCCCTGGAGATATAAAATGTGTATATCACTTTCCTCAAACTCTATGTATTACCTTGCACTCTAGCAGATCCCAAACCGCTTCAAAACGTCCAGCAGCTACTCAAAAACAAAAAGTCCAACAAAAAGCTAGTGCTGGCCTTTAGAGTGCCTTTGCAGTCCGTAAAATTGACGAAATGCACTAGGGCTTTGAATGCTTCTTCCCAACTATATAAATTCACTCCAAGTGGCAAAGTCCATCATTACAGCAAAATTTTTCAGCTGGAGTTCTGACTGAGAGATGTGCCAGGACAGAAGGCATTTGCTGACCTAGCCTTTTTCCCTGTGTAACTTGGTATTTGCAGTACAATTATTTTCAGTGTCGCTGTGTCCAAGCAGCTAGAGATTACACAGATAGAAGTGTCAAGAGAGATGCTGCTAAAGTACGCCCTTCTTATAGCAGCATTTAAATGGCACACGACGCCTTGCTGCTTTTTCTTTCCCAGAGACACCTGCTGTCAATTTTTTCACTCTGGCTTCTTGATCAAAAATGTCCACCTGAAATGTCTTACAGAAATAGGCTCCAGGTGTAAAAACCAGTACGGGGCTACATTTTCTGCGTGCTCCACATAAGTCACATCAAACTCACTCATCAAACTTCACTCTCTCCTTCCATGCTCTACTGCCTCTACCATTGTGTTCTCTGGATCTCAGAGTCTAAAGGCAGGCGCAATAGTTTCCACTGAGGGGTTGGAAGAGGTGTACAAGCAGCACAAATAGCTTCTGCGCTGCGCAGGCCATTTCTCTGCATTTTAGAGTCTAAGGGAAAGCGCTAGTGTTCCTGCGGAGAGCTGCAACAGCTGCAGAATATGTGTTGTCTTGGCACATGTTTGCAATCCACCATGATGGATCCTTAGTGAAGCCAAACTGTGGTTCTGCTTCAAACATCTCACCCTGCTTGGCCACAAAGCTTTCGCTGACATGTCCCATTGCCTTTTTATTGCTGCGTTTCATTTTCAGAGTTTGTACGGAATCATTGCACTTTGCTTCTAAGCTGAACGTCGATACTGCTGGAGTCTCATATGTCCATTTTCTTCTCACACAAAAAAACTGCTTCCTTTAAAACATGCTGATGCGACCTGCTTTCTTGCTCAGCTGTAATTTTAGGGGTGTTCTCTGTCCCGCTTACAGTCTGAATCTAAACTAAGAAGTTTATGGGACACAGATGTGCCAAGACAAATAGTTTGCTTGGACCTTGCCACGTGTATTCAAAAGCATCCTTTCACTCCACCATCAAGTCTCTGCTTTACATCCTGCAAACTTCACACACACATACATACATACATACTGGAATGAGGCACTTTCTTTCTTTCTTTCTTTCTCAGCTACACTCACCTATCCCCCACGCTAACTTCTTTACCGCTTTTCTCTTGGCCTTGCTATGCATACTTTTCCTCTTAAGAAACCCATTGTCTGGCCTACCCCTTCCCTACATTGCCTTGCCTTTCCTTTCCTATCCAACCTTGCATTTCTTTGTCATTTTATGGCCATTGCTTTCCTCTTCCTTCCTGACCCATCCATGTCTTTCCCTTGCCCTTCCTACCAGTTCAGTGCCTTGCACCACCCATCCCCCTTGCCACTTTGTTTGGTTTCCCTTCCCCTTTGTCCAGCTCCAATCTTTCATTTCCTTCTCCTTCTAGGACTCTCATTGCCTTGCTTGCCTCTCCTTTGTCTTGCCTGGCAAAGCCACCACTTTTCTTGGCGTTCCCTTTGAACCTCTCCTCTCCCTTGCCTTGCATTCCCTTGCTCACTCGTCCCCCACCTGGAATTCAATACCCCTCTTTTTGCGGAATTTCTTCATCTTGCCTTGCCCTGCCTGCTTCTCCTAGGACTCTCAAGGCTTTCACGTACCTCCAGCGTTTCAGGAGCATGTGAGAGGAAGCCCAAAAGAGGTCACGTGCAAGCACACCCATCTGTCCTGGCAGCTTGCTTCTGGCACCTATCCTTACATGTCTTGAATTTTGGACATAAAATTCACATTTCACCTTTGCGCTTCAGGACCAGAATAACAGTTCTTTTGTATACCAAGGAAAGCAGGTAATCCAAGTGTTTTAGGTGCAGATTAGAGATGGCCCATGTGAGATCAAGGCCAGACAGAGAAGTCTGTCCTAGCTCTTTTTGTGTACCAGCAGTCTTTGAATGTACCTCTCATTTGTCTTGCCTTGGTGACCCAAAAGTTTCCTTGCCTTGCCCTGCCTTGCCTCCCTAGCATTGCACTCCCTCCAGTGCCTACGCCCACACTTGACCTGCCTACTGCTTTCCTCCAGGGAAACCTAGCCTTGCCTAGCCCCTCCTGTTTCTGCCTGGCCTTCCTATGCCCATCCTTGCCTAGAAGTTCTGGGCCTTCTCTCACCTACCACTCCATTTGCTTGCCCCTCATGGCTCCAGCCTTGTCAGCTTCTCCCTTGACTTGCCTACAATTGCTCGTACACTTGGTTTGCATTGCAAAGAGCGGTAGGCAAGGCAAAGCAAAGCAAGGAAGGTCTTTCTAGGTCTTGCCAGGCAAGGCACACATAAGCAAGCAAGCAAAACAAGAGTAGACTAGCCACAGCATCAAAGGCAAGGCAAGGCCAAGTGACTCTGAGTGCCTTTCCTTGGCAAGTAAAAGATATAGTGACAATGTAATAGGGCAGGCGTTAAAGGTACCATGAGGAGGTATAGTCCAGCAAGATATTTATGTCGTAGACCCTTCTGTGCAGGAGCCATTGTTGGACATAGTACAGGACATGGCATACAGTTTGGCTTGGTAAGTTCCTGAAGGAGAATGGCAATGCTTTCTCATGGGAAGGAAAGCACGTAGCCCCAGAGTTGGAGGTGCAGATAAGAAGCTGTGTCGCGCAGCTCAAGGACGACAGCAGCTTCTTGTGCCGGCATATTTGGAAGCACTCCCTCAATTTGTACAGTCATTGAGTCAGTATCCATCTTTGGAAGGCTGTCTGCCTCTAGTAAGAGTGTTCTGTCACCATTGTATGGGATCAGTCACTGGATGTTTTGGATTTTGGAGGAGGGGATGCCATTTCTCTTGAAATGAGCTTCTTGTTCTTCTCTTTGGCAAAGAAATTAAGTTTGGATGGGCACTTTGGGTGGTCTCAGTGAATTTAAAGGTTTTTCCCAAGAGGTTTCCCTGTGGGTTAGAGCTGTTGAACTGACAGTGGAAATCTAGACACCAAGTTGTTGAGCTTTTTGTCCTTGTAGCTTTAGTGTGTGAGTAGTCCCTGTTGCCATGCTGCTTGGATCTTGACTCTGAGACTGAAAACTTAGGAGAGTAGAGCAGAAAAGAAAAGTGCCAATAGCAGGGTGTGTGTTCATTGTTTGATGGGTGAAGCTGAAATTGAAGGCAGCAAAGAACTTTCTCTCTCCGCTGGCACATTTGTTGAGCGGATGTCTTTGAGTTTGTTACCGGACTCTGCGAGAGTGAAAATGTTTGTTAGGGCAGAGGATTTCGTGTTGCCTTTTGAGTGTGGTGCAAAAGTGTTTGCACACTTGGAGGGGGAAGATCAGCAAAGTCTTTTTTTCCTGGCACAGTTAATTTGAGAGCAGGGACGTTTCCAACTCGGCTCTGTCCTTTGGAGCTGGCCTCGGTGCGTTTCCTTCTTTTGTTAGTCGACAGCGCCATCGTGTGGTTATTTTGATGAGCGCTGGCAGACGGTGCCAGGGAAAAAGCCAAGCTGTTTGCGGCTCCGGCCTCATTGGTGTAGGAGCAGCGCAGGGAAGAGCTCCGCTGGGGGTCCTGGCTCTTAGAGACTGAGAGAATGTGATCCTGTATGTAGCACAGAAGGAAGTGGAATTGTTTCATTGTGGGCTGTGCAGTTTATAAGCTGCAAATGAAAAGGCAATTGCAGCGCAGCCTCTTCTTTTCTGTGTGATCAGCTGCTCAACATGTAACTCGCACACACTGAACTGCATCCACCTCCCTGGAGATATAAAATGTGTATATCACTTTCCTCAAACTCTATGTATTACCTTGCACTCTAGCAGATCCCAAACCGCTTCAAAACGTCCAGCAGCTACTCAAAAAGAAAAAGTCCAACAAAAAGCTAGTGCTGGCCTTTATAGTGCCTTTGCAGTCCGTAAAATAGACGAAATGCACTAGGGCTTTGAATGCTTCTTCCCAACTATATAAATTCTCTCCAAGTGGCAAAGTCCATCATTACAGCAAAATTTTTCAGCTGGAGTTCTGACTGAGAGATGTGCCAGGACAGAAGGCATTTGCTGACCTACCCTTTTTCCCTGTGTAACTTGGTATTTGCAGTACAATTATTTTCAGTGTCGCTGTGTCCAAGCAGCTAGAGATTACACAGATAGAAGTGTCAAGAGAGATGCTGCTAAAGTACGCCCTTCTTATAGCAGCATTTAAATGGCACACGACGCCTTGCTGCTTTTTCTTTCCCAGAGACACCTGCTGTCAATTTTTTCACTCTGGCTTCTTGATCAAAAATGTCCACCTGAAATGTCTTACAGAAATAGGCTCCAGGTGTAAAAACCAGTACGGGGCTACATTTTCTGCGTGCTCCACATAAGTCACATCAAACTCACTCGTCAAACTTCACTCTCTCCTTCCATTCTCCACTGCCTCTACCATTGTGTTCTCTGGATCTCAGAGTCTAAAGGCAGGCGCAATAGTTTCCACTGAGGGGTTGGAAGAGGTGTACAAGCAGCACAAATAGCTTCTGCGCTGCGCAGGCCATTTCTCTGCATTTTAGAGTCTAAGGGAAAGCGCTAGTGTTCCTGCGGAGAGCTGCAACAGCTGCAGAATATGTGTTGTCTTGGCACATGTTTGCAATCCACCATGATGGATCCTTAGTGAAACCAAACTGTGGTTCTGCTTCAAACATCTCACCCTGCTTGGCCACAAAGCTTTCGCTGACATGTCCCATTGCCTTTTTATTGCCGCGTTTCATTTTCAGAGTTTGTACGGAATCATTGCACTTTGCTTCTAAGCTGAACGTCGTTACTGCTGGATACTGCTAATGTCTCATATGTCCATTTTCTTCTCACACAAAAAAACTGCTTCCTTTAAAACCTGCTGATGCGACCTGCTTTCTTGCTCAGCTGTAATTTTAGGGGTGTTCTCTGTCCCGCTTACAGTCTGAATCTAAACTAAGAAGTTTATGGGACACAGATGTGCCAAGACAAATAGTTTGCTTGGACCTTGCCACGTGTATTCAAAAGCATCCTTTCACTCCACCATCAAGTCTCTGCTTTACATCCTGCAAACTTCACACACACATACATACATACAAACTGGAATGAGGCACTTTCTTTCTTTCTTTCTCAGCTACACTCACCTATCCCCCACGCTAACTTCTTTACCGCTTTTCTCTTGGCCTTGCTATGCATACTTTTCCTCTTAAGACACCCATTGTCTGGCCTACCCCTTCCCTATGTCGTTCTAATTAGGAAAGGCGGAAAGAACGACACGGACTCTCAAAGGAGTCAGAACAGGAGAGAATCTCTCAGTTTATTGCTCCAGGCCTGTTTTATAGACAGATACGTGGAAAGTACAGAAAGGAAACTCTTATTGGTTAGTAAACTACTACATCACCATCATTGGTCAGTGGGGCTCACCATCCCCCTGCCCTTCTCCTGCAAGGAAAACAAGGAGACCAAAACAACACCTGCAAGACTGTTTTGTTTCCTTGAGGATTGTTTTAATTCTTTCTCATGTTTTTCCCAGGCTACTTTCTCAGGCAAGCCTGAGGAGCTATGCGGCCTGTAATTTGTACAGGCACTCTGATTCAGATTTAGCATCCATAATTCACCCCTTTTGTTAAAAAAAAAATAAAAGGGCAGTGTTTGTCACGTCCTGCTGGGCCCTTGCAGGAGAGAGAACAAACACAGCACAAGAGGTTTATTTCAATAGAACTTGGAATGGATGCTGATTTAGAATCTTGACTTATGTTTTGATGTTTAAGGATTGTTCTCCTTGCAAGGATCTGATGGCTGACTCTAACAGAACCGGTTCAGTGAACTAACACACACGCACACACAACAAAAACTATTGTTAGTCTGTTCCAACTGACGGTCTAACTTATCGACAAGTAAGAATGTTCAGTCTCTGCTTGTAGAAGGACCATCTGAGTGATGATCGGTATCTTGGTCATCATCTGAGGGTCGCCTGTTGATTGCTTTCTGCCTTTGGTGTCGCAGATCAGGGCGGACGCACCTTGCGGGTACCCACCGTACCCCAGTGTCTGTGGAAATGCATGCATACCCGCGACCCCAAGCGATGAGTTCACACGGGCCTTGCCACTTGTTGGTGGTTAGGTCTTTCACCCAGACTTTCGCTCGGGGCAGGTGCACCTGGCCTGAGGACTGCAATGAAAGAAAATGATTCAAAATGACAGGGTTATCAGAATTTTTTTGCACTGTGAGGTGATTGATTGTATACAAGGCTTTCTCCAGCCGGCTGTGTGGAGTTTCTCCAACCATCCCCGTTTTTTGTTTTTCTAGAACACGTTTTAGGGTACCATGAGCGCGTTCGACAATAGCCTGCCCAGTGGGAGAATGTGGAATACCGAATGTGTGTGAAACTCCCCATAACTGTCTTCTGTGAGGTGTAGGCAGGGCCATTGTCAGTTTTCACAGAAGAAGGTATGCCCAAGACTGCAAATGCAATTTTCCAATGGGCAATAACATCACGACCTTTTTCCCCGGTGTGAGCAGATGCCCACATAGCAGATGAAAAGGTGTCAACAGACACATGCACATACTTAAGTCTGCCAAATTCCGCAATGTGAGTAACATCTGTCTGCCAAAGCTGTAGGGCTTTCAACCCTCTGGGGTTCACCCCCGCTGGCAGAGGTGCTGCAAGTCCATGACAGTCAGCACAAGAACTGACAATGTCACGAGCTTCGGTCGGTGTCAGGTGAAACTGTTTTTGCAAAGTATGTGCACTTTGGTGGAAAAAATCATGCGATGCCTTGGCTTGTGCAATTTTGTCAGGCTGAGGTGCTACCCATGCAGGGTTAGCTAACCTATCAGCCCTGGCATTACCTTCTGCTATGAAACCTGGTAGATTGGTATGACTCCGAATATGCAGGATATAATATGGGTGAACTCGAGCTTGGATTACACACCACAAAGACTTCAGCAGCTGAAATAGATGCTCATTATCAACTTCTTTCAGGAGCACACAATCTAAACGCTTAGCAAGATCTGCTACATAAGCAGAATCAGTAACTAGATTCAATGGTACCTGAGAAAACCGCTGGAATGCCATGGTTGCAGCCCTTAGTTCGACTAACTGGGCTGAGCCTGACTCATGGCCTTCCAGCACTTGCCACTCAGACTCATCCTTCCATGTAACAATGGCTTTTCCCGTCCTTCCTGAACCATCAGTGAAGACGGTGGGTCCCTGCACCGGCACCCGACTACTCTTTTGTCGAAAGGACAATTCAGCTGACCCTGCTAATTGCAACAGTTTGTGGCTGGGCAGATGATAAGCAACCTGCCCTGAAAAGTTTTGCAGCGCACTCTGTAAGGAGGCACTGTTAGTCAGACTCCATTCAAATTCCTCCCGCCGTATTGGGAGGATAATTTTCCCAGGGTCGGCTGCCATCAGCTGCAAACACCATTGACGGCATTTAATTATCAATTGAGCAACCAATTCAAATACCGTGGGCGCCGTCTTTTTCGGTTGATGGGGCAGAAAAATCCATTCCAAAATGTGCAAAGGATCAGACCATTGTTCACTCCATTGGCCAATGATACCTGTAGGATGAGACTCTGGACAAGTAATAAAAACAGTGATATCAATGGATGGATCCACCCGGTAAACCTGCCGAGCAGAAACAGCCTGTTGAACATCCTCCAGCGCTCGCTGCGCTTCAGGAGTCAGCTCCCGAGGGGAGTTCAGATCAGGGTCCCCCTTCAAAAGATTGAACAATGGGGACAACTGTGCCGTGGTCAGCCCTAAGTAAGGACGCAACCACGTGATGATACCCATCAATTTTTGGGCATCATTCAGAGTTTTGATAGAATCCACAAATTGCACCTCTTGATGGCAAATGGTTCGATCTAAGATTTTGACCCCTAGATATTTCCAAGGAGGATGCTGCTGAACCTTTTCCGGAGCTACCTGCAGGCCATGAGAACGCAGAGCTCCGAACAGCTGGGGCTGTATCCTCAGCAGTTCATCCTGGGTGGATGCTGCCACCAGGATGTCATCCATGTAATGATAACAATAAGCTTCAGGAAACTGCTCACGGACTCCTGATAAGGCCTGAGCCACATACCACTGACAAATAGTCGGGCTGTTCTTGCAGCCCTGTGGCAAAACCTTCCATTGATACCTCTGCACGGGTTCAGCGTTGTTGATCGCAGGCACTGTGAAAGCAAACTTGCATTTGTCCTCAGCATGCAACGGAATAGTAAAAAAACAATCCTTTAGATCAAGGATCAGGATTTTCCACCCCGTGGGAAGCATGGTAGGTGACGGCATGCCAGGCTGCAGTGCCCCCATGCTTTCCATGACTGCATTGATCTTGCGGAGATCCTGCAACAATCTCCATTTCCCAGACTTTTTCCTGATCACAAAAACGGGACTGTTCCAGGGACTAGTGGAAGGCTCAATGTGTCCCTGCTGTAACTGTTCTTGGACTAATTCACGAAGGGCAACCAATTTCTCTTTAGCCAGGGGCCACTGGTTTTCCCAGATGGGTTTGGTCACCAGCCACCGCAAAGGCAGCGTGGAAAACTGTGTGCCCTTCGTCACAGTGGCCCCTATCAAAAATGTGTCCCAATCCGCACTCCCCATGCTGCCAAGACATCCCGCCCCCAGAGGTTAAGTGGAGCTGCAGTGACATAAGGCCGGACCGTAGCTGTTTGCCCTTCTGGGTTTTTGATCAGCACGGGCCGCTGGCTCACAAATGTCTGCGTGGTACCTCCCAGTCCCTCAATGGCCGAACCCATAGGAGTCAAGGGCCAGGATGGAGGCCACGCAGAGAAGGAGACGATCGTCACATCTGCCCCGGTGTCGATGAGACCTCGAAGCTGAATTTGCGGCGGGCTGGCAGTCGGCAGACTCAGGGTGCACGTCATTTGAGGACGCTGAGTAGAGATACAGGCAGACCAAAGGACTTGGGGCAATCCGGTAGATCCAAAGCCACCATCCCCACGGGTCCGATCAGCAGTCCTAGGAACACAGGACTTAAAAGGCACAAGTTGAGCAATGCGAGTCTTCTCAGGGATGGTAACAGGGGGGGAAGGAGTAGAAACCAGGGCACAAATCTGTCCCATAAAGTCAGCATCAATGACTCCCGGGTGTACAAAAATTCCTTGTAGGGTCGCACTAGATCTTCCCACAAGCAGTGCACTCAAACCGTGACCCAGAGGACCAAAAGCATCCAGGGGAACCTTATGCACATGACTAGAATCTAATGTAACTGTTGTTGCGGTGTATACATCCACTCCTGCCGCCCCCTGGGTGCTGCCTCTAAGCTGGCTGAGTAGGCCTGTGGGGGGGCTGTGCCCTGGGAACTCACTTGTGTCAGAGCGCAGGTCCCCTGTGCGCTCCTGTACACGTTTCCCGAATCCCCCAAAGGCTGACCATTGGCATGATATCTAGATCTACATTGATCAGCAAAATGACCTGGCTTGTGACATCTAGCACACAAGAACTTTCCTTTCCCTTTATTATTCTGCTGCACCTGCCGAGCCTTGCCCTGAGCATTCTTTTGCTTCCTGGAACCACCCTGGCAGCCTGGTTGTTTTGATGCTAGAGCTGCTGCCAGAGCAGACATTTTGTGCCCGACAGAGCCCACCTTGGCACAGGCTCGGACCATTTCTGGTATGGAGGGGTCCCCTGGAAGAGCTTCTATGATCTTCCTACAGTCCTCATTAGCATTATCCCTTGCCAGCTGTTTACACAAGAGCTGTCTCAGGTTATCATCTTCAACCTGCTTCTCCAAGGCTGCAGCAATTTTTTCAACAAAGGGTAAGAAAGGTTCCTTTAGACCATGAGTAATCGTTACATATCGTGCCCTGGGAGCAGCCGCTTCTATAGTTTTTAGCAATGCTCCCATACCAATCTTCTGCCCTTGCTCAAGGACTCTGATGTCCCAACGGGCCTGGAGGTCAGGATTGGAAAAGTCACCAATACCCATAAGGGCCTCTACTCTGACCCCCTGTCAGACATCATGTGCAGGCAGACGCGCATTCCCGTCTGCAGCCCTTTGAGCCATCTGCCTCCAATTGTCTTCAAAAACTTTAAACTGCACAGGCTGAAACAAGACTTGAGCCAGGTGCCTAATATCAAACGGAGCAAGCACATCAGTGTCTAACACCCTAATAATCTGCATAACCTCGGGAGATCCGAGCCCGTATTGTGCCACCTTACTCTGTATATCCTGCACCACTCTCCATGCTATCACATTATGCTTGTCGGCCTGTCCCGTATTCGGGGCGGCCTTAAACACAGGGAAGGCTTGGGCCGCCCCTTGGGGCGCCCCTTGGACGTCCCATCCCAGCTGGACCCAGTCATCAGGAGCCGAAGCGGTTTCCAGTCCTCCCGCCGTCTCCCCCGCTCCAGCCCCTACGGTGTTAAAAATCCCGGTCCCGGGTGTCCCCAGCCTCTCGAGCAACTCCCAATCCCCCACTTCCAAAGCTTGCTGTTTCACCACGTCCCAAAAATGCCCCCGATGCATCGGAGACGCGGTCACCGGACAGGGTGGGGATGGGCCGAGACGGTCCCAGGGCGGGCTCGCTGCCGGGTCGTTGCGGGCAGCAGAAGAGGTGGACGGGCCGGCCACGTCAGGCGGTGCAGATCTTCGCTCGGAGGCCAAAGCAGGTACAACAGCAGAACAGCCGCACCGGGCTCGAGGGAGGGGCGGCGCCGGCCCCGGCACGGGCCCCGCCGAAGGCAGCGGGGGGGCGGGAGAAGCACCCGCCGCCGCTGGCGGCAGAGCCCGCAGCGGCGGTCCTAGGGGGGGGGATTTCTGGCACGCAGCCCGCCTCCGCCCGCGGCCCAAATCTTCGGGGGACCCGGGCCGCTCCGAGGAAGCCCTACGCCACTCATCTTCCACCCTGGCCTCACTGTCCTCAGACTGGCTCCGTTCCAGCGCCTTAAAAAGCGCCCCCCAGGTGACTGCCAGGCTGCTCACACTGGTATCCCCATCAGTCAGTTCAGACCATAGACGGTCTCCTACCGACAGCCAAACCTCAAGATCAAAGGCATTATCCATAGTCACAGCAAAATCTTGCTCTTTTATCCACTGAAATAAGGCACGCATGGCATCTTCAGAAACACAGAGTCCCATACGGGGCAGGGCATCCTGCCAAGCGAGGTAGGCAAGCTGTTCATCAGCTGAATTACAGTTCCCCATTATGAGAACTTTATCTTGGTGGCTCCGCGAATGTAATTACACAACCGCTATCGGCTTGGACCCGGGATTTCAAGCTCTGCTTCACCAAGATAGGCCGTTCCAAGCCCGCTCTCTGGCAGGCTCCACTATCCCGTTGGTTAGAAACCAGCTTCCACTTGGGAAGCCCGGGAGAATTCCACTTTCCCCTCTAGGGGGAAGGGCTGGTGTTTTTCCCGCTCGCTGCTTACCCTCAGGGGTTCAGCGTCACGTCGGTTGTCTTCAGACCTCGGGGGTCAGTAGATACAGTTCACGTCGGGTTACCAGACTTCGGAGGGTCGGTTCATCCTCACGCGGGGTCACCAGATGTCGTTCTAATTAGGAACGGCGGAAAGAACGACACGGACTCTCAAAGGAGTCAGAACAGGAGAGAATCTCTCAGTTTATTGCTCCAGGCCTGTTTTATAGACAGATACGTGGAAAGTACAGAAAGGAAACTCTTATTGGTTAGTAAACTACTACATCACCATCATTGGTCAGTGGGGCTCACCATCCCCCTGACCTTCTCCTGCAAGGAAAACAAGGAGAGAAAAACAACACCTGCAAGACTGTTTTGTTTCCCTGAGGATTGTTTTAATTCTTTCTCATGTTTTTCCCAGGCTACTTTCTCAGGCAAGCCTGAGGAGCTATGCAGCCTGTAATTTGTACAGGCACTCTGATTCAGATTTAGCATCCATATCCCTACATTGCCTTGCCTTTCCTTTCCTATCCAACCTTGCATTTCTTTGTCATTCCTGGCCATTGCTTTCCTCTTCCTTCCTGACCCATCCATGTCTTTCCCTTGCCCTTCCTACCAGTCCAGTGCCTTGCACCACCCATCCCCCTTGCCACTTTGTCCAGTTTCCCTTCCCCTTTGTCCAGCTCCAATCTTTCATTTCCTTCTCCTTCTAGGACTCTCATTGCCTTGCTTGCCTCTCCTTTGTCTTGCCTGGCAAAGCCACCACTTTTCTTGGCGTTACCTTTGAACCTCTCCTCTCCCTTGCCTTGCATTCCCTTGCTCACTCGTCCCCCACCTGGAATTCAATACCCCTCTTTTTGCTGCATTTCTTCATCTTGCCTTGCCCTGCCTGCTTCTCCTAGGACTCTCAAGGCTTTCACGTACCTCCAGCGTTTCAGGAGCATGTGAGAGGAAGCCCAAAAGAGGTCACGTGCAAGCACACCCATCTGTCCTGGCAGCTTGCTTCTGGCACCTATCCTTACATGTCTTGAATTTTGGACATAAAATTCACATTTCACCTTTGCGCTTCAGGACCAGAATGACAGTTCTTTTGTATACCAAGGAAAGCAGGTAATCCAAGTGTTTTAGGTGCCGATTAGAGATGGCCCATGTGAGATCAAGGCCAGACAGAGAAGTCTGTCCTAGCCCCTTTTGTGTACCAGCAGTCTTTGAATGTACCTCTCATTTGTCTTACCTTGGTGACCCAAAAGTTTCCTTGCCTTGCCCTGCCTTGCCTCCCTAGCCTTGCACTCCCTCCAGTGCCTACGCCCACACTTGACCTGCCTACTGCTTTCCTCTGGGGAAACCTAGCCTTGCCTAGGCCTTCCTGTTTCTGCCTGGCCTTCCTATGCCCATCCTTGCCTAGAAGTTCTGGGCCTTCTCTCACCTACCACTCCATTTGCTTGCCCCTCATGGCTCCAGCCTTGTCAGCTTCTCCCTTGACTTGCCTACAATTGCGCCTACACTTGGTTTGCATTGCAAAGAGCGGTAGGCAAGGCAAAGCAAAGCAAGAAAGGTCTTTCTAGGTCTTGCCAGGCAAGGCACACATAAGCAAGCAAGCAAAACAAGAGTAGACTAGCCACAGCATCAAAGGCAAGGCAAGGCCAAGTGACTCTGAGTGCCTTTCCTTGGCAAGTAAAAGATATAGTGACAATGTAATAGGGCAGGCGTTAAAGATACCATGAGGAGGTGTAGTCCAGAGAGATATTTATGTCGTAGACCCTTCTGTGCAGGAGCCATTGTTGGACATAGTACAGGACATGGCATACAGCTTGGCTTGGTAAGTTCCTGAAGGAGAATGGCAATGCTTTCTCATGGGAAAGAAAGCATGTAGCCCCAGAGTTGGAGGTGCAGATAAGAAGCTGTGTCGCGCAGCTCAAGGATGACAGCAGCTTCTTGTGCCGGCATATTTGGAAGCACTGCCTCAATTTGTACAGTCATTGAGTCAGTATCCATCTTTGGAAGGCTGTCTGCCTCTAGTAAGAGTGTTTTGACACCATTGTATGGGATCAGTCACTGGATGTTTTGGATTTTGGAGGAGGGGATGCCATTTCTCTTGAAATGAGCTTCTTGTTCTTCTCTTTGGCAAAGAAATTAAGTTTGGATGGGCACTTTGGGTGGTCTCAGTGAATTTAAAGGTTTTTCCCAAGAGGTTTCCCTGTGGGTTAGAGCTGTTGAACTGACAGTGGGAATCTAGACACCAAGTTGTTGAGCTTTTTGTCCTTGTAGCTTTAGTGTGTGAGTAGTCCCTGTTGCCGTGCTGCTTGGATCTTGACTCTGAGACTGAAAGCTTAGGAGCGTAGAGCTGAAAAGAAAAGTGCCAATAGCAGGGTGTGTGTTCATTGTTTGATGGGTGAAGCTGAAATTGTAGGCAGCAAAGAACTTTCTCTCTCCGCTGGCACATTTGTTGAGCGGATGTCTTTGAGTTTGTTACCGGACTCTGCGAGAGTGAAAATGTTTGTTAGGGCAGAGGATTTCGTGTTGCCCTTTGAGTGTGGTGCAAAAGTGTTTGCACACTTGGAGGGGGAAGATCAGCAAAGTCTTTTTTTCCTGGCACAGTTAAATTGAGAGCAGGGACGTTTCCAACTCGGCTCTGTCCTTTGGAGCTGGCCTCGGTGCGTTTCCTTCTTTTGTTAGTCGACAGCGCCATCGTGTGGTTATTTTGATGAGCGCTGGCAGATGGTGCCAGGGAAAAAGCCAAGCTGTTTGCGGCTCCGGCCTCATTGGTGTAGGAGCAGCGCAGGGAAGAGCTCCGCTGGGGGTCCTGGCTCTTAGAGACTGAGAGAATGTGATCCTGTATGTAGCACAGAAGGAAGTGGAATTGTTTCATTGTGGGCTGTGCAGTTTATAAGCTGCAAATGAAAAGGCAATTGCAGCGCAGCCTCTTCTTTTCTGTGTGATCAGCTGCTCAACATGTAACTCGCACACACTGAACTGCATCCACCTCCCTGGAGATATAAAATGTGTATATCACTTTCCTCAAACTCTATGTATTACCTTGCACTCTAGCAGATCCCAAACCGATTCAAAACGTCCAGCGGCTACTCAAAAAGAAAAAGTCCAACAAAAAGCTAGTGCTGGCCGTTATAGTGCCTTTGCAGTCCGTAAAATAGATGAAATGCACTAGGGCTTTGAATGTTTCTTCCCAACTATATAAATTCTCTCCAAGTGGCAAAGTCCATCATTACAGCAAAATTTTTCAGCTGGAGTTCTGACTGAGAGATGTGCCAGGACAGAAGGCATTTGCTGACCTACCCTTTTTCCCTGTGTAACTTGGTATTTGCAGTACAATTATTTTCAGTGTCTCTGTGTCCAAGCAGCTAGAGATTACACAGATAGAAGTGTCAAGAAAGATGCTGCTAAAGTACGCCCTTCTTATAGCAGCATTTAAATGGCACACGACGCCTTGCTGCTTTTTCTTTCCCAGAGAGACCTGCTGTCAATTTTTTCACTCTGGCTTCTTGATCAAAAATGTCCACCTGAAATGTCTTACAGAAATAGGCTCCAGGTGTAAAAACCAGTACGGGGCTACATTTTCTGCGTGCTCCACATAAGTCACATCAATCTCACTCATCAAACTTCACTCTCTCCTTCCATTCTCCACTGCCTCTACCATTGTGTTCTCTGGATCTCAGAGTCTAAAGGCAGGCGCAATAGTTTCCACTGAGGGGTTGGAAGAGGTGTACAAGCAGCACAAATAGCTTCTGCGCTGCGCAGGCCATTTCTCTGCATTTTAGAGTCTAAGGGAAAGCGCTAGTGTTCCTGCGGAGAGCTGCAACAGCTGCAGAATATGTGTTGTCTTGGCACATGTTTGCAATCCACCATGATGGATCCTTAGTGAAACCAAACTGTGGTTCTGCTTCAAACATCTCACCCTGCTTGGCCACAAAGCTTTCGCTGACATGTCCCATTGCCTTTTTATTGCTGCGTTTCATTTTCAGAGTTTGTACGGAATCATTGCACTTTGCTTCTAAGCTGAACGTCGATACTGCTGGAGTCTCATATGTCCATTTTCTTCTCACACAAAAAAACTGCTTCCTTTAAAACATGCTGATGCGACCTGCTTTCTTGCTCAGCTGTAATTTTAGGGGTGTTCTCTGTCCCGCTTACAGTCTGAATCTAAACTAAGAAGTTTATGGGACACAGATGTGCCAAGACAAATAGTTTGCTTGGACCTTGCCACGTGTATTCAAAAGCATCCATTCACTCCACCATCAAGTCACTGCTTTCTTCTGCTTTACATCCTGCAAACTTCACACACACATACATACATACAAACTGGAATGAGGCATTTTCTTTCTTTCTCAGCTACACTCACCTATCCCCCACGCTAACATCTTTACCGCTTTTCTCTTGGCCTTGCTATGCATACTTTTCCTCTTAAGACACCCATTGTCTGGCCTACCCCTTCCCTACATTGCCTTGCCTTTCCTTTCCTATCCAACCTTGCATTTCTTTGTCATTCCTGGCCATTGTTTTCCTCTTCCTTCCTGACCCATCCATGTCTTTCCCTTGCCCTTCCTACCAGTCCAGTGCCTTGCACCACCCATCCCCCTTGCCACTTTGTCCAGTTTCCCTTCCCCTTTGTCCAGCTCCAATCTTTCATTTCCTTCTCCTTCTAGGACTCTCATTGCCTTGCTTGCCTCTCCTTTGTCTTGCCTGGCAAAGCCACCACTTTTCTTGGCGTTCCCTTTGAACCTCTCCTCTCCCTTGCCTTGCATTCCCTTGCTCACTCGTCCCCCACCTGGAATTCAATACCCCTCTTTTTGCTGCATTTCTTCATCTTGCCTTGCCCTGCCTGCTTCTCCTAGGACTCTCAAGGCTTTCACGTACCTCCAGCGTTTCAGGAGCATGTGAGAGGAAGCCCAAAAGAGGTCACGTGCAAGCACACCCATCTGTCCTGGCAGCTTGCTTCTGGCACCTATCCTTACATGTCTTGAATTTTGGACATAAAATTCACATTTCACCTTTGCGCTTCAGGACCAGAATGACAGTTCTTTTGTATACCAAGGAAAGCAGGTAATCCAAGTGTATTAGGTGCAGATTAGAGATGGCCCATATGAGATCAAGGCCAGACAGAGAAGTCTGTCCTAGCCCCTTTTGTGTACCAGCAGTCTTTGAATGTACCTCTCATTTGTCTCGCCTTGGTGACCCCAAAGTTTCCTTGCCTTGCCCTGCCTTGCCTCCCTAGCCTTGCACTCCCTCCAGTGCCTACGCCCACACTTGACCTGCCCACACTTGACTACTTTCCTCCAGGGAAACCTAGCCTTGTCTAGGCCTTCCTGTTTCTGCCTGGCCTTCCTATGCCCATCCTTGCCTAGAAGTTCTGGGCCTTCTCTCACCTACCACTCCATTTGCTTGCCCCTCATGGCTCCAGCCTTGTCAGTTTCTCCCTTGACTCGCCTACAATTGCGCCTACACTTGGTTTGCATTGCAAAGAGCGGTAGGCAAGGCAAAGCAAAGCAAGGAAGGTCTTTCTAGGTCTTGCCAGGCAAGGCACACATAAGCAAGCAAGCAAAACAAGAGTAGACTAGCCACAGCATCAAAGGCAAGGCAAGGCCAAGTGACTCTGAGTGCCTTTCCTTGGCAAGTAAAAGATATAGTGACAATGTAATAGGGCAGGCGTTAAAGGTACCATGAGGAGGTATAGTCCAGCAAGATATTTATGTCGTAGACCCTTCTGTGCAGGAGCCATTGTTGGACATAGTACAGGACATGGCATACAGCTTGGCTTGGTAAGTTCCTGAAGGAGAATGGCAATGCTTTCTCATGGGAAGGAAAGCACGTAGCCCCAGAGTTGGAGGTGCAGATAAGAAGCTGTGTCGCGCAGCTCAAGGACGACAGCAGCTTCTTGTGCCGGCATATTTGGAAGCACTCCCTCAATTTGTACAGTCATTGAGTCAGTATCCATCTTTGGAAGGCTGTCTGCCTCTAGTAAGAGTGTTCTGACACCATTGTATGGGATCAGTCACTGGATGTTTTGGATTTTGGAGGAGGGGATGCCATTTCTCTTGAAATGAGCTTCTTGTTATTCGCTTTGGCAAAGAAATTAAGTTTGGATGGGCACTTTGGGTGGTCTCAGTGAATTTAAAGGTTTTTCCCAAGAGGTTTCCCTGTGGGTTAGAGCTGTTGAACTGACAGTGGGAATCTAGACACCAAGTTGTTGAGCTTTTTGTCCTTGTAGCTTTAGTGTGTGAGTAGTCCCTGTTGCCATGCTGCTTGGATCTTGACTCTGAGACTGAAAGCTTAGGAGCGTAGAGCAGAAAAGAAAAGTGCTAATAGCAGGGTGTGTGTTCATTGTTTGATGGGTGAAGTTGAAATTGTAGGCAGCAAAGAACTTTCTCTCTCAGCTGGCACATTTGTTGAGCGGATGTCTTTGAGTTTGTTACCGGACTCTGCGAGAGTGAAAATGTTTGTTAGGGCAGAGGATTTCGTGTTGCCCTTTGAGTGTGGTGCAAAAGTGTTTGCACACTTGGAGGGGGAAGATCAGCAAAGTCTTTTTTTCCTGGCACAGTTAATTTGAGAGCAGGGACGTTTCCAACTCGGCTCTGTCCTTTGGAGCTGGCCTCGGTGTGTTTCCTTCTTTTGTTAGTCGACAGCGCCATCGTGTGGTTATTTTGATGAGCGCTGGCAGACGGTGCCAGGGAAAAAGCCAAGCTGTTTGCGGCTCCGGCCTCATTGGTGTAGGAGCAGCGCAGGGAAGAGCTCCGCTGGGGGTCCTGGCTCTTAGAGACTGAGAGAATGTGATCCTGTATGTAGCACAGAAGGAAGTGGAATTGTTTCATTGTGGGCTGTGCAGTTTATAAGCTGCAAATGAAAAGGCAATTGCAGCGCAGCCTCTTCTTTTCTGTGTGATCAGCTGCTCAACATGTAACTCGCACACACTGAACTGCATCCACCTCCCTGGAGATATAAAATGTGTATATCACTTTCCTCAAACTCTATGTATTACCTTGCACTCTAGCAGATCCCAAACCGCTTCAAAACGTCCAGCAGCTACTCAAAAAGAAAAAGTCCAACAAAAAGCTAGTGCTGGCCTTCATAGTGCCTTTGCAGTCCGTAAACTAGACGAAATGCACTAGGGCTTTGAATGTTTCTTCCCAACTATATAAATTCTCTCCAAGTGGCAAAGTCCATCATTACAGCAAAATTTTTCAGCTGGAGTTCTGACTGAGAGATGTGCCAGGACAGAAGGCATTTGCTGACCTAGCCTTTTTCCCTGTGTAACTTGGTATTTGCAGTACAATTATTTTCAGTGTCGCTGTGTCCAAGCAGCTAGAGATTACACAGATAGAAGTGTCAAGAGAGATGCTGCTAAAGTATGCCCTTCTTATAGCAGCATTTAAATGGCACACGACGCCTTGCTGCTTTTTCTTTCCCAGAGAGACCTGCTGTCAATTTTTTCACTCTGGCTTCTTGATCAAAAATGTCCACCTGAAATGTCTTACAGAAATAGGCTCCAGGTGTAAAAACCAGTACGGGGCTACATTTTCTGCGTGCTCCACATAAGTCACATCAAACTCACTCATCAAACTTCACTCTCTCCTTCCATTCTCCACTGCCTCTACCATTGTGTTCTCTGGATCTCAGAGTCTAAAGGCAGGCGCAATAGTTTCCACTGAGGGGTTGGAAGAGGTGTACAAGCAGCACAAATAGCTTCTGCGCTGCGCAGGCCATTTCTCTGCATTTTAGAGTCTAAGGGAAAGCGCTAGTGTTCCTGCGGAGAGCTGCAACAGCTGCAGAATATGTGTTGTCTTGGCACATGTTTGCAATCCACCATGATGGATCCTTAGTGAAACCAAACTGTGGTTCTGCTTCAAACATCTCACCCTGCTTGGCCACAAAGCTTTCGCTGACATGTCCCATTGCCTTTTTATTGCTGCGTTTCATTTTCAGAGTTTGTACGGAATCATTGCACTTTGCTTCTAAGCTGAACGTCGATACTGCTGGAGTCTCATATGTCCATTTTCTTCTCACACAAAAAAACTGCTTCCTTTAAAACATGCTGATGCGACCTGCTTTCTTGCTCAGCTGTAATTTTAGGGGTGTTCTCTGTCCCGCTTACAGTCTGAATCTAAACCAAGAAGTTTATGGGACACAGATGTGCCAAGACAAATAGTTTGCTTGGACCTTGCCACGTGTATTCAAAAGCATCCATTCACTCCACCATCAAGTCACTGCTTTCTTCTGCTTTACATCCTGCAAACTTCACACACACATACATACATACAAACTGGAATGAGGCATTTTCTTTCTTTCTCAGCTACACTCACCTATCCCCCACGCTAACTTCTTTACCGCTTTTCTCTTGGCCTTGCTATGCATACTTTTCCTCTTAAGACACCCATTGTCTGGCCTACCCCTTCCCTACATTGCCTTGCCTTTCCTTTCCTATCCAACCTTGCATTTCTTTGTCATTCCTGGCCATTGTTTTTCTCTTCCTTCCTGACCCATCCATGTCTTTCCCTTGCCCTTCCTACCAGTCCAGTGCCTTGCACCACCCATCCCCCTTGCCACTTTGTCCAGTTTCCCTTCCCCTTTGTCCAGCTCCAATCTTTCATTTCCTTCTCCTTCTAGGACTCTCATTGCCTTGCTTGCCTCTCCTTTGTCTTGCCTGGCAAAGCCACCACTTTTCTTGGCGTTACCTTTGAACCTCTCCTCTCCCTTGCCTTGCATTCCCTTGCTCACTCGTCCCCCACCTGGAATTCAATACCCCTCTTTTTGCTGCATTTCTTCATCTTGCCTTGCCCTGCCTGCTTCTCCTAGGACTCTCAAGGCTTTCACGTACCTCCAGCGTTTCAGGAGCATGTGAGAGGAAGCCCAAAAGAGGTCACGTGCAAGCACACCCATCTGTCCTGGCAGCTTGCTTCTGGCACCTATCCTTACATGTCTTGAATTTTGGACATAAAATTCACATTTCACCTTTGCGCTTCAGGACCAGAATGACAGTTCTTTTGTATACCAAGGAAAGCAGGTAATCCAAGTGTTTTAGGTGCCGATTAGAGATGGCCCATGTGAGATCAAGGCCAGCCAGAGAAGTCTGTCCTAGCCCCTTTTGTGTACCAGCAGTCTTTGAATGTACCTCTCATTTGTCTTGCCTTGGTGACCCAAAAGTTTCCTTGCCTTGCCCTGCCTTGCCTCCCTAGCCTTGCACTCCCTCCAGTGCCTACGCCCACACTTGACCTGCCTACTGCTTTCCTCTGGGGAAACCTAGCCTTGCCTAGGCCTTCCTGTTTCTGCCTGGCCTTCCTATGCCCATCCTTGCCTAGAAGTTCTGGGCCTTCTCTCACCTACCACTCCATTTGCTTGCCCCTCATGGCTCCAGCCTTGTCAGTTTCTCCCTTGACTTGCCTACAATTGCGCCTACACTTGGTTTGCATTGCAAAGAGCGGTAGGCAAGGCAAAGCAAAGCAAGGAAGGTCTTTCTAGGTCTTGCCAGGCAAGGCACACATAAGCAAGCAAGCAAAACAAGAGTAGACTAGCCACAGCATCAAAGGCAAGGCAAGGCCAAGTGACTCTGAGTGCCTTTCCTTGGCAAGTAAAAGATATAGTGACAATGTAATAGGGCAGGCGTTAAAGGTACCATGAGGAGGTATAGTCCAGCAAGATATTTATGTCGTAGACCCTTCTGTGCAGGAGCCATTGTTGGACATAGTACAGGACATGGCATACAGCTTGGCTTGGTAAGTTCCTGAAGGAGAATGGCAATGCTTTCTCATGGGAAGGAAAGCACGTAGCCCCAGAGTTGGAGGTGCAGATAAGAAGCTGTGTCGCGCAGCTCAAGGACGACAGCAGCTTCTTGTGCCGGCATATTTGGAAGCACTCCCTCAATTTGTACAGTCATTGAGTCAGTATCCATCTTTGGAAGGCTGTCTGCCTCTAGTAAGAGTGTTCTGACACCATTGTATGGGATCAGTCACTGGATGTTTTGGATTTTGGAGGAGGGGACTCCATTTCTCCTGAAATGAGCTTCTTGTTCTTCTCTTTGGCAAAGAAATTAAGTTTGGATGGGCACTTTGGGTGGTCTCAGTGAATTTAAAGGTTTTTCCCAAGAGGTTTCCCTGTGGGTTAGAGCTGTTGAACTGACAGTGGGAATCTAGACACCAAGTTGTTGAGCTTTTTGTCCTTGAGGCTTTAGTGTGTGAGTAGTCCCTGTTGCCGTGCTGCTTGGATCTTGACTCTGAGACTGAAAGCTTAGGAGCGCAGAGCTGAAAAGAAAAGTGCTAATAGCAGGGTGTGTGTTCATTGTTTGATGGGTGAAGTTGAAATTGTAGGCAGCAAAGAACTTTCTCAGCTGGCACATTTGTTGAGCGGATGTCTTTGAGTTTGTTACCGGACTCTGCGAGAGTGAAAATGTTTGTTAGGGCAGAGGATTTCGTGTTGCCCTTTGAGTGTGGTGCAAAAGTGTTTGCACACTTGGAGGGGGAAGATCAGCAAAGTCTTTTTTTCCTGGCACAGTTAAATTGAGAGCAGGGACGTTTCCAACTCGGCTCTGTCCTTTGGAGCTGGCCTCGGTGCGTTTCCTTCTTTTGTTAGTCGACAGCGCCATCGTGTGGTTATTTTGATGAGCGCTGGCAGACGGTGCCAGGGAAAAAGCCAAGCTGTTTGCGGCTCCGGCCTCATTGGTGTAGGAGCAGCGCAGGGAAGAGCTCCGCTGGGGGTCCTGGCTCTTAGAGACTGAGAGAATGGGATCCTGTATGTAGCACAGAAGGAAGTGGAATTGTTTCATTGTGGGCTGTGCAGTTTATAAGCTGCAAATGAAAAGGCAATTGCAGCGCAGCCTCTTCTTTTCTGTGTGATCAGCTGCTCAACATGTAACTCGCACACACTGAACTGCATCCACCTCCCTGGAGATATAAAATGTGTATATCACTTTCCTCAAACTCTATGTATTACCTTGCACTCTAGCAGATCCCAAACCGCTTCAAAACGTCCAGCAGCTACTCAAAAAGAAAAAGTCCAACAAAAAGCTAGTGCTGGCCTTCATAGTGCCTTTGCAGTCCGTAAACTAGACGAAATGCACTAGGGCTTTGAATGTTTCTTCCCAACTATATAAATTCTCTCCAAGTGGCAAAGTCCATCATTACAGCAAAATTTTTCAGCTGGAGTTCTGACTGAGAGATGTGCCAGGACAGAAGGCATTTGCTGACCTAGCCTTTTTCCCTGTGTAACTTGGTATTTGCAGTACAATTATTTTCAGTGTCGCTGTGTCCAAGCAGCTAGAGATTACACAGATAGAAGTGTCAAGAGAGATGCTGCTAAAGTATGCCCTTCTTATAGCAGCATTTAAATGGCACACGACGCCTTGCTGCTTTTTCTTTCCCAGAGAGACCTGCTGTCAATTTTTTCACTCTGGCTTCTTGATCAAAAATGTCCACCTGAAATGTCTTACAGAAATAGGCTCCAGGTGTAAAAACCAGTACGGGGCTACATTTTCTGCGTGCTCCACATAAGTCACATCAAACTCACTCATCAAACTTCACTCTCTCCTTCCATTCTCCACTGCCTCTACCATTGTGTTCTCTGGATCTCAGAGTCTAAAGGCAGGCGCAATAGTTTCCACTGAGGGGTTGGAAGAGGTGTACAAGCAGCACAAATAGCTTCTGCGCTGCGCAGGCCATTTCTCTGCATTTTAGAGTCTAAGGGAAAGCGCTAGTGTTCCTGCGGAGAGCTGCAACAGCTGCAGAATATGTGTTGTCTTGGCACATGTTTGCAATCCACCATGATGGATCCTTAGTGAAACCAAACTGTGGTTCTGCTTCAAACATCTCACCCTGCTTGGCCACAAAGCTTTCGCTGACATGTCCCATTGCCTTTTTATTGCTGCGTTTCATTTTCAGAGTTTGTACGGAATCATTGCACTTTGCTTCTAAACTGAACGTCGATACTGCTGGAGTCTCATATGTCCATTTTCTTCTCACACAAAAAAACTGCTTCCTTTAAAACATGCTGATGCGACCTGCTTTCTTGCTCAGCTGTAATTTTAGGGGTGTTCTCTGTCCCGCTTACAGTCTGAATCTAAACCAAGAAGTTTATGGGACACAGATGTGCCAAGACAAATAGTTTGCTTGGACCTTGCCACGTGTATTCAAAAGCATCCATTCACTCCACCATCAAGTCACTGCTTTCTTCTGCTTTACATCCTGCAAACTTCACACACACATACATACATACAAACTGGAATGAGGCATTTTCTTTCTTTCTCAGCTACACTCACCTATCCCCCACGCTAACTTCTTTACCGCTTTTCTCTTGGCCTTGCTATGCATACTTTTCCTCTTAAGACACCCATTGTCTGGCCTACCCCTTCCCTACATTGCCTTGCCTTTCCTTTCCTATCCAACCTTGCATTTCTTTGTCATTCCTGGCCATTGTTTTTCTCTTCCTTCCTGACCCATCCATGTCTTTCCCTTGCCCTTCCTACCAGTCCAGTGCCTTGCACCACCCATCCCCCTTGCCACTTTGTCCAGTTTCCCTTCCCCTTTGTCCAGCTCCAATCTTTCATTTCCTTCTCCTTCTAGGACTCTCATTGCCTTGCTTGCCTCTCCTTTGTCTTGCCTGGCAAAGCCACCACTTTTCTTGGCGTTACCTTTGAACCTCTCCTCTCCCTTGCCTTGCATTCCCTTGCTCACTCGTCCCCCACCTGGAATTCAATACCCCTCTTTTTGCTGCATTTCTTCATCTTGCCTTGCCCTGCCTGCTTCTCCTAGGACTCTCAAGGCTTTCACGTACCTCCAGCGTTTCAGGAGCATGTGAGAGGAAGCCCAAAAGAGGTCACGTGCAAGCACACCCATCTGTCCTGGCAGCTTGCTTCTGGCACCTATCCTTACATGTCTTGAATTTTGGACATAAAATTCACATTTCACCTTTGCGCTTCAGGACCAGAATGACAGTTCTTTTGTATACCAAGGAAAGCAGGTAATCCAAGTGTTTTAGGTGCCGATTAGAGATGGCCCATGTGAGATCAAGGCCAGCCAGAGAAGTCTGTCCTAGCCCCTTTTGTGTACCAGCAGTCTTTGAATGTACCTCTCATTTGTCTTGCCTTGGTGATCCAAAAGTTTCCTTGCCTTGCCCTGCCTTGCCTCCCTAGCCTTGCACTCCCTCCAGTGCCTACGCCCACACTTGACCTGCCTACTGCTTTCCTCTGGGGAAACCTAGCCTTGCCTAGGCCTTCCTGTTTCTGCCTGGCCTTCCTATGCCCATCCTTGCCTAGAAGTTCTGGGCCTTCTCTCACCTACCACTCCATTTGCTTGCCCCTCATGGCTCCAGCCTTGTCAGTTTCTCCCTTGACTTGCCTACAATTGCGCCTACACTTGGTTTGCATTGCAAAGAGCGGTAGGCAAGGCAAAGCAAAGCAAGGAAGGTCTTTCTAGGTCTTGCCAGGCAAGGCACACATAAGCAAGCAAGCAAAACAAGAGTAGACTAGCCACAGCATCAAAGGCAAGGCAAGGCCAAGTGACTCTGAGTGCCTTTCCTTGGCAAGTAAAAGATATAGTGACAATGTAATAGGGCAGGCGTTAAAGGTACCATGAGGAGGTATAGTCCAGCAAGATATTTATGTCGTAGACCCTTCTGTGCAGGAGCCATTGTTGGACATAGTACAGGACATGGCATACAGCTTGGCTTGGTAAGTTCCTGAAGGAGAATGGCAATGCTTTCTCATGGGAAGGAAAGCACGTAGCCCCAGAGTTGGAGGTGCAGATAAGAAGCTGTGTCGCGCAGCTCAAGGACGACAGCAGCTTCTTGTGCCGGCATATTTGGAAGCACTCCCTCAATTTGTACAGTCATTGAGTCAGTATCCATCTTTGGAAGGCTGTCTGCCTCTAGTAAGAGTGTTCTGACACCATTGTATGGGATCAGTCACTGGATGTTTTGGATTTTGGAGGAGGGGACTCCATTTCTCCTGAAATGAGCTTCTTGTTCTTCTCTTTGGCAAAGAAATTAAGTTTGGATGGGCACTTTGGGTGGTCTCAGTGAATTTAAAGGTTTTTCCCAAGAGGTTTCCCTGTGGGTTAGAGCTGTTGAACTGACAGTGGGAATCTAGACACCAAGTTGTTGAGCTTTTTGTCCTTGAGGCTTTAGTGTGTGAGTAGTCCCTGTTGCCGTGCTGCTTGGATCTTGACTCTGAGACTGAAAGCTTAGGAGCGCAGAGCTGAAAAGAAAAGTGCTAATAGCAGGGTGTGTGTTCATTGTTTGATGGGTGAAGTTGAAATTGTAGGCAGCAAAGAACTTTCTCAGCTGGCACATTTGTTGAGCGGATGTCTTTGAGTTTGTTACCGGACTCTGCGAGAGTGAAAATGTTTGTTAGGGCAGAGGATTTCGTGTTGCCCTTTGAGTGTGGTGCAAAAGTGTTTGCACACTTGGAGGGGGAAGATCAGCAAAGTCTTTTTTTCCTGGCACAGTTAAATTGAGAGCAGGGACGTTTCCAACTCGGCTCTGTCCTTTGGAGCTGGCCTCGGTGCGTTTCCTTCTTTTGTTAGTCGACATCGCCATCGTGTGGTTATTTTGATGAGCGCTGGCAGACGGTGCCAGGGAAAAAGCCAAGCTGTTTGCGGCTCCGGCCTCATTGGTGTAGGAGCAGCGCAGGGAAGAGCTCCGCTGGGGGTCCTGGCTCTTAGAGACTGAGAGAATGGGATCCTGTATGTAGCACAGAAGGAAGTGGAATTGTTTCATTGTGGGCTGTGCAGTTTATAAGCTGCAAATGAAAAGGCAATTGCAGCGCAGCCTCTTCTTTTCTGTGTGATCAGCTGCTCAACATGTAACTCGCACACACTGAACTGCATCCACCTCCCTGGAGATATAAAATGTGTATATCACTTTCCTCAAACTCTATGTATTACCTTGCACTCTAGCAGATCCCAAACCGCTTCAAAACGTCCAGCAGCTACTCAAAAAGAAAAAGTCCAACAAAAAGCTAGTGCTGGCCTTCATAGTGCCTTTGCAGTCCGTAAACTAGACGAAATGCACTAGGGCTTTGAATGTTTCTTCCCAACTATATAAATTCTCTCCAAGTGGCAAAGTCCATCATTACAGCAAAATTTTTCAGCTGGAGTTCTGACTGAGAGATGTGCCAGGACAGAAGGCATTTGCTGACCTAGCCTTTTTCCCTGTGTAACTTGGTATTTGCAGTACAATTATTTTCAGTGTCGCTGTGTCCAAGCAGCTAGAGATTACACAGATAGAAGTGTCAAGAGAGATGCTGCTAAAGTACGCCCTTCTTATAGCAGCATTTAAATGGCACACGACGCCTTGCTGCTTTTTCTTTCCCAGAGAGACCTGCTGTCAATTTTTTCACTCTGGCTTCTTGATCAAAAATGTCCACCTGAAATGTCTTACAGAAATAGGCTCCAGGTGTAAAAACCAGTACGGGGCTACATTTTCTGCGTGCTCCACATAAGTCACATCAATCTCACTCATCAAACTTCACTCTCTCCTTCCATTCTCCACTGCCTCTACCATTGTGTTCTCTGGATCTCAGAGTCTAAAGGCAGGCGCAATAGTTTCCACTGAGGGGTTGGAAGAGGTGTACAAGCAGCACAAATAGCTTCTGCGCTGCGCAGGCCATTTCTCTGCATTTTAGAGTCTAAGGGAAAGCGCTAGTGTTCCTGCGGAGAGCTGCAACAGCTGCAGAATATGTGTTGTCTTGGCACATGTTTGCAATCCACCATGATGGATCCTTAGTGAAACCAAACTGTGGTTCTGCTTCAAACATCTCACCCTGCTTGGCCACAAAGCTTTCGCTGACATGTCCCATTGCCTTTTTATTGCTGCGTTTCATTTTCAGAGTTTGTACGGAATCATTGCACTTTGCTTCTAAGCTGAACGTCGATACTGCTGGAGTCTCATATGTCCATTTTCTTCTCACACAAAAAAACTGCTTCCTTTAAAACATGCTGATGCGACCTGCTTTCTTGCTCAGCTGTAATTTTAGGGGTGTTCTCTGTCCCGCTTACAGTCTGAATCTAAACTAAGAAGTTTATGGGACACAGATGTGCCAAGACAAATAGTTTGCTTGGACCTTGCCACGTGTATTCAAAAGCATCCATTCACTCCACCATCAAGTCACTGCTTTCTTCTGCTTTACATCCTGCAAACTTCACACACACATACATACATACAAACTGGAATGAGGCATTTTCTTTCTTTCTCAGCTACACTCACCTATCCCCCACGCTAACATCTTTACCGCTTTTCTCTTGGCCTTGCTATGCATACTTTTCCTCTTAAGACACCCATTGTCTGGCCTACCCCTTCCCTACATTGCCTTGCCTTTCCTTTCCTATCCAACCTTGCATTTCTTTGTCATTCCTGGCCATTGTTTTCCTCTTCCTTCCTGACCCATCCATGTCTTTCCCTTGCCCTTCCTACCAGTCCAGTGCCTTGCACCACCCATCCCCCTTGCCACTTTGTCCAGTTTCCCTTCCCCTTTGTCCAGCTCCAATCTTTCATTTCCTTCTCCTTCTAGGACTCTCATTGCCTTGCTTGCCTCTCCTTTGTCTTGCCTGGCAAAGCCACCACTTTTCTTGGCGTTCCCTTTGAACCTCTCCTCTCCCTTGCCTTGCATTCCCTTGCTCACTCGTCCCCCACCTGGAATTCAATACCCCTCTTTTTGCGGAATTTCTTCATCTTGCCTTGCCCTGCCTGCTTCTCCTAGGACTCTCAAGGCTTTCACGTACCTCCAGCGTTTCAGGAGCATGTGAGAGGAAGCCCAAAAGAGGTCACGTGCAAGCACACCCATCTGTCCTGGCAGCTTGCTTCTGGCACCTATCCTTACATGTCTTGAATTTTGGACATAAAATTCACATTTCACCTTTGCGCTTCAGGACCAGAATGACAGTTCTTTTGTATACCAAGGAAAGCAGGTAATCCAAGTGTATTAGGTGCAGATTAGAGATGGCCCATATGAGATCAAGGCCAGACAGAGAAGTCTGTCCTAGCCCCTTTTGTGTACCAGCAGTCTTTGAATGTACCTCTCATTTGTCTTGCCTTGGTGACCCCAAAGTTTCCTTGCCTTGCCCTGCCTTGCCTCCCTAGCCTTGCACTCCCTCCAGTGCCTACGCCCACACTTGACCTGCCCACACTTGACTGCTTTCCTCCAGGGAAACCTAGCCTTGTCTAGGCCTTCCTGTTTCTGCCTGGCCTTCCTATGCCCATCCTTGCCTAGAAGTTCTGGGCCTTCTCTCACCTACCACTCCATTTGCTTGCCCCTCATGGCTCCAGCCTTGTCAGCTTCTCCCTTGACTTGCCTACAATTGCGCCTACACTTGGTTTGCATTGCAAAGAGCGGTAGGCAAGGCAAAGCAAAGCAAGGAAGGTCTTTCTAGGTCTTGCCAGGCAAGGCACACATAAGCAAGCAAGCAAAACAAGAGTAGACTAGCCACAGCATCAAAGGCAAGGCAAGGCCAAGTGACTCTGAGTGCCTTTCCTTGGCAAGTAAAAGATATAGTGACAATGTAATAGGGCAGGCGTTAAAGGTACCATGAGGAGGTATAGTCCAGCAAGATATTTATGTCGTAGACCCTTCTGTGCAGGAGCCATTGTTGGACATAGTACAGGACATGGCATACAGCTTGGCTTGGTAAGTTCCTGAAGGAGAATGGCAATGCTTTCTCATGGGAAGGAAAGCACGTAGCCCCAGAGTTGGAGGTGCAGATAAGAAGCTGTGTCGCGCAGCTCAAGGACGACAGCAGCTTCTTGTGCCGGCATATTTGGAAGCACTCCCTCAATTTGTACAGTCATTGAGTCAGTATCCATCTTTGGAAGGCTGTCTGCCTCTAGTAAGAGTGTTCTGACACCATTGTATGGGATCAGTCACTGGATGTTTTGGATTTTGGAGGAGGGGATGCCATTTCTCTTGAAATGAGCTTCTTGTTATTCGCTTTGGCAAAGAAATTAAGTTTGGATGGGCACTTTGGGTGGTCTCAGTGAATTTAAAGGTTTTTCCCAAGAGGTTTCCCTGTGGGTTAGAGCTGTTGAACTGACAGTGGGAATCTAGACACCAAGTTGTTGAGCTTTTTGTCCTTGTAGCTTTAGTGTGTGAGTAGTCCCTGTTGCCATGCTGCTTGGATCTTGACTCTGAGACTGAAAGCTTAGGAGCGTAGAGCAGAAAAGAAAAGTGCTAATAGCAGGGTGTGTGTTCATTGTTTGATGGGTGAAGTTGAAATTGTAGGCAGCAAAGAACTTTCTCTCTCAGCTGGCACATTTGTTGAGCGGATGTCTTTGAGTTTGTTACCGGACTCTGCGAGAGTGAAAATGTTTGTTAGGGCAGAGGATTTCGTGTTGCCCTTTGAGTGTGGTGCAAAAGTGTTTGCACACTTGGAGGGGGAAGATCAGCAAAGTCTTTTTTTCCTGGCACAGTTAAATTGAGAGCAGGGACGTTTCCAACTCGGCTCTGTCCTTTGGAGCTGGCCTCGGTGCGTTTCCTTCTTTTGTTAGTCGACAGCGCCATCGTGTGGTTATTTTGATGAGCGCTGGCAGACGGTGCCAGGGAAAAAGCCAAGCTGTTTGCGGCTCCGGCCTCATTGGTGTAGGAGCAGCGCAGGGAAGAGCTCCGCTGGGGGTCCTGGCTCTTAGAGACTGAGAGAATGGGATCCTGTATGTAGCACAGAAGGAAGTGGAATTGTTTCATTGTGGGCTGTGCAGTTTATAAGCTGCAAATGAAAAGGCAATTGCAGCGCAGCCTCTTCTTTTCTGTGTGATCAGCTGCTCAACATGTAACTCGCACACACTGAACTGCATCCACCTCCCTGGAGATATAAAATGTGTATATCACTTTCCTCAAACTCTATGTATTACCTTGCACTCTAGCAGATCCCAAACCGCTTCAAAACGTCCAGCAGCTACTCAAAAAGAAAAAGTCCAACAAAAAGCTAGTGCTGGCCTTCATAGTGCCTTTGCAGTCCGTAAACTAGACGAAATGCACTAGGGCTTTGAATGTTTCTTCCCAACTATATAAATTCTCTCCAAGTGGCAAAGTCCATCATTACAGCAAAATTTTTCAGCTGGAGTTCTGACTGAGAGATGTGCCAGGACAGAAGGCATTTGCTGACCTAGCCTTTTTCCCTGTGTAACTTGGTATTTGCAGTACAATTATTTTCAGTGTCGCTGTGTCCAAGCAGCTAGAGATTACACAGATAGAAGTGTCAAGAGAGATGCTGCTAAAGTACGCCCTTCTTATAGCAGCATTTAAATGGCACACGACGCCTTGCTGCTTTTTCTTTCCCAGAGAGACCTGCTGTCAATTTTTTCACTCTGGCTTCTTGATCAAAAATGTCCACCTGAAATGTCTTACAGAAATAGGCTCCAGGTGTAAAAACCAGTACGGGGCTACATTTTCTGCGTGCTCCACATAAGTCACATCAATCTCACTCATCAAACTTCACTCTCTCCTTCCATTCTCCACTGCCTCTACCATTGTGTTCTCTGGATCTCAGAGTCTAAAGGCAGGCGCAATAGTTTCCACTGAGGGGTTGGAAGAGGTGTACAAGCAGCACAAATAGCTTCTGCGCTGCGCAGGCCATTTCTCTGCATTTTAGAGTCTAAGGGAAAGCGCTAGTGTTCCTGCGGAGAGCTGCAACAGCTGCAGAATATGTGTTGTCTTGGCACATGTTTGCAATCCACCATGATGGATCCTTAGTGAAACCAAACTGTGGTTCTGCTTCAAACATCTCACCCTGCTTGGCCACAAAGCTTTCGCTGACATGTCCCATTGCCTTTTTATTGCTGCGTTTCATTTTCAGAGTTTGTACGGAATCATTGCACTTTGCTTCTAAGCTGAACGTCGATACTGCTGGAGTCTCATATGTCCATTTTCTTCTCACACAAAAAAACTGCTTCCTTTAAAACATGCTGATGCGACCTGCTTTCTTGCTCAGCTGTAATTTTAGGGGTGTTCTCTGTCCCGCTTACAGTCTGAATCTAAACTAAGAAGTTTATGGGACACAGATGTGCCAAGACAAATAGTTTGCTTGGACCTTGCCACGTGTATTCAAAAGCATCCATTCACTCCACCATCAAGTCACTGCTTTCTTCTGCTTTACATCCTGCAAACTTCACACACACATACATACATACAAACTGGAATGAGGCATTTTCTTTCTTTCTCAGCTACACTCACCTATCCCCCACGCTAACATCTTTACCGCTTTTCTCTTGGCCTTGCTATGCATACTTTTCCTCTTAAGACACCCATTGTCTGGCCTACCCCTTCCCTACATTGCCTTGCCTTTCCTTTCCTATCCAACCTTGCATTTCTTTGTCATTCCTGGCCATTGTTTTCCTCTTCCTTCCTGACCCATCCATGTCTTTCCCTTGCCCTTCCTACCAGTCCAGTGCCTTGCACCACCCATCCCCCTTGCCACTTTGTCCAGTTTCCCTTCCCCTTTGTCCAGCTCCAATCTTTCATTTCCTTCTCCTTCTAGGACTCTCATTGCCTTGCTTGCCTCTCCTTTGTCTTGCCTGGCAAAGCCACCACTTTTCTTGGCGTTACCTTTGAACCTCTCCTCTCCCTTGCCTTGCATTCCCTTGCTCACTCGTCCCCCACCTGGAATTCAATACCCCTCTTTTTGCTGCATTTCTTCATCTTGCCTTGCCCTGCCTGCTTCTCCTAGGACTCTCAAGGCTTTCACGTACCTCCAGCGTTTCAGGAGCATGTGAGAGGAAGCCCAAAAGAGGTCACGTGCAAGCACACCCATCTGTCCTGGCAGCTTGCTTCTGGCACCTATCCTTACATGTCTTGAATTTTGGACATAAAATTCACATTTCACCTTTGCGCTTCAGGACCAGAATGACAGTTCTTTTGTATACCAAGGAAAGCAGGTAATCCAAGTGTTTTAGATGCAGATTAGAGATGGCCCATGTGAGATCAAGGCCAGCCAGAGAAGTCTGTCCTAGCCCCTTTTGTGTACCAGCAGTCTTTGAATGTACCTCTCATTTGTCTTGCCTTGGTGACCCAAAAGTTTCCTTGCCTTGCCCTGCCTTGCCTCCCTAGCCTTGCACTCCCTCCAGTGCCTACGCCCACACTTGACCTGCCTACTGCTTTCCTCTGGGGAAACCTAGCCTTGCCTAGGCCTTCCTGTTTCTGCCTGGCCTTCCTATGCCCATCCTTGCCTAGAAGTTCTGGGCCTTCTCTCACCTACCACTCCATTTGCTTGCCCCTCATGGCTCCAGCCTTGTCAGTTTCTCCCTTGACTTGCCTACAATTGCGCCTACACTTGGTTTGCATTGCAAAGAGCGGTAGGCAAGGCAAAGCAAAGCAAGGAAGGTCTTTCTAGGTCTTGCCAGGCAAGGCACACATAAGCAAGCAAGCAAAACAAGAGTAGACTAGCCACAGCATCAAAGGCAAGGCAAGGCCAAGTGACTCTGAGTGCCTTTCCTTGGCAAGTAAAAGATATAGTGACAATGTAATAGGGCAGGCGTTAAAGGTACCATGAGGAGGTATAGTCCAGCAAGATATTTATGTCGTAGACCCTTCTGTGCAGGAGCCATTGTTGGACATAGTACAGGACATGGCATACAGCTTGGCTTGGTAAGTTCCTGAAGGAGAATGGCAATGCTTTCTCATGGGAAGGAAAGCACGTAGCCCCAGAGTTGGAGGTGCAGATAAGAAGCTGTGTCGCGCAGCTCAAGGACGACAGCAGCTTCTTGTGCCGGCATATTTGGAAGCACTCCCTCAATTTGTACAGTCATTGAGTCAGTATCCATCTTTGGAAGGCTGTCTGCCTCTAGTAAGAGTGTTCTGACACCATTGTATGGGATCAGTCACTGGATGTTTTGGATTTTGGAGGAGGGGACTCCATTTCTCCTGAAATGAGCTTCTTGTTATTCGCTTTGGCAAAGAAATTAAGTTTGGATGGGCACTTTGGGTGGTCTCAGTGAATTTAAAGGTTTTTCCCAAGAGGTTTCCCTGTGGGTTAGAGCTGTTGAACTGACAGTGGGAATCTAGACACCAAGTTGTTGAGCTTTTTGTCCTTGAGGCTTTAGTGTGTGAGTAGTCCCTGTTGCCGTGCTGCTTGGATCTTGACTCTGAGACTGAAAGCTTAGGAGCGCAGAGCTGAAAAGAAAAGTGCTAATAGCAGGGTGTGTGTTCATTGTTTGATGGGTGAAGTTGAAATTGTAGGCAGCAAAGAACTTTCTCTCTCAGCTGGCACATTTGTTGAGCGGATGTCTTTGAGTTTGTTACCGGACTCTGCGAGAGTGAAAATGTTTGTTAGGGCAGAGGATTTCGTGTTGCCCTTTGAGTGTGGTGCAAAAGTGTTTGCACAGTTGGAGGGGGAAGATCAGCAAAGTCTTTTTTTCCTGGCACAGTTAATTTGAGAGCAGGGACGTTTCCAACTCGGCTCTGTCCTTTGGAGCTGGCCTCGGTGCGTTTCCTTCTTTTGTTAGTCGACAGCGCCATCGTGTGGTTATTTTGATGAGCGCTGGCAGACGGTGCCAGGGAAAAAGCCAAGCTGTTTGCGGCTCCGGCCTCATTGGTGTAGGAGCAGCGCAGGGAAGAGCTCCGCTGGGGGTCCTGGCTCTTAGAGACTGAGAGAATGGGATCCTGTATGTAGCACAGAAGGAAGTGGAATTGTTTCATTGTGGGCTGTGCAGTTTATAAGCTGCAAATGAAAAGGCAATTGCAGCGCAGCCTCTTCTTTTCTGTGTGATCAGCTGCTCAACATGTAACTCGCACACACTGAACTGCATCCACCTCCCTGGAGATATAAAATGTGTATATCACTTTCCTCAAACTCTATGTATTACCTTGCACTCTAGCAGATCCCAAACCGCTTCAAAACGTCCAGCAGCTACTCAAAAAGAAAAAGTCCAACAAAAAGCTAGTGCTGGCCTTCATAGTGCCTTTGCAGTCCGTAAACTAGACGAAATGCACTAGGGCTTTGAATGTTTCTTCCCAACTATATAAATTCTCTCCAAGTGGCAAAGTCCATCATTACAGCAAAATTTTTCAGCTGGAGTTCTGACTGAGAGATGTGCCAGGACAGAAGGCATTTGCTGACCTAGCCTTTTTCCCTGTGTAACTTGGTATTTGCAGTACAATTATTTTCAGTGTCGCTGTGTCCAAGCAGCTAGAGATTACACAGATAGAAGTGTCAAGAGAGATGCTGCTAAAGTACGCCCTTCTTATAGCAGCATTTAAATGGCACACGACGCCTTGCTGCTTTTTCTTTCCCAGAGAGACCTGCTGTCAATTTTTTCACTCTGGCTTCTTGATCAAAAATGTCCACCTGAAATGTCTTACAGAAATAGGCTCCAGGTGTAAAAACCAGTACGGGGCTACATTTTCTGCGTGCTCCACATAAGTCACATCAATCTCACTCATCAAACTTCACTCTCTCCTTCCATTCTCCACTGCCTCTACCATTGTGTTCTCTGGATCTCAGAGTCTAAAGGCAGGCGCAATAGTTTCCACTGAGGGGTTGGAAGAGGTGTACAAGCAGCACAAATAGCTTCTGCGCTGCGCAGGCCATTTCTCTGCATTTTAGAGTCTAAGGGAAAGCGCTAGTGTTCCTGCGGAGAGCTGCAACAGCTGCAGAATATGTGTTGTCTTGGCACATGTTTGCAATCCACCATGATGGATCCTTAGTGAAACCAAACTGTGGTTCTGCTTCAAACATCTCACCCTGCTTGGCCACAAAGCTTTCGCTGACATGTCCCATTGCCTTTTTATTGCTGCGTTTCATTTTCAGAGTTTGTACGGAATCATTGCACTTTGCTTCTAAGCTGAACGTCGATACTGCTGGAGTCTCATATGTCCATTTTCTTCTCACACAAAAAAACTGCTTCCTTTAAAACATGCTGATGCGACCTGCTTTCTTGCTCAGCTGTAATTTTAGGGGTGTTCTCTGTCCCGCTTACAGTCTGAATCTAAACTAAGAAGTTTATGGGACACAGATGTGCCAAGACAAATAGTTTGCTTGGACCTTGCCACGTGTATTCAAAAGCATCCATTCACTCCACCATCAAGTCACTGCTTTCTTCTGCTTTACATCCTGCAAACTTCACACACACATACATACATACAAACTGGAATGAGGCATTTTCTTTCTTTCTCAGCTACACTCACCTATCCCCCACGCTAACATCTTTACCGCTTTTCTCTTGGCCTTGCTATGCATACTTTTCCTCTTAAGACACCCATTGTCTGGCCTACCCCTTCCCTACATTGCCTTGCCTTTCCTTTCCTATCCAACCTTGCATTTCTTTGTCATTCCTGGCCATTGTTTTTCTCTTCCTTCCTGACCCATCCATGTCTTTCCCTTGCCCTTCCTACCAGTCCAGTGCCTTGCACCACCCATCCCCCTTGCCACTTTGTCCAGTTTCCCTTCCCCTTTGTCCAGCTCCAATCTTTCATTTCCTTCTCCTTCTAGGACTCTCATTGCCTTGCTTGCCTCTCCTTTGTCTTGCCTGGCAAAGCCACCACTTTTCTTGGCGTTACCTTTGAACCTCTCCTCTCCCTTGCCTTGCATTCCCTTGCTCACTCGTCCCCCACCTGGAATTCAATACCCCTCTTTTTGCTGCATTTCTTCATCTTGCCTTGCCCTGCCTGCTTCTCCTAGGACTCTCAAGGCTTTCACGTACCTCCAGCGTTTCAGGAGCATGTGAGAGGAAGCCCAAAAGAGGTCACGTGCAAGCACACCCATCTGTCCTGGCAGCTTGCTTCTGGCACCTATCCTTACATGTCTTGAATTTTGGACATAAAATTCACATTTCACCTTTGCGCTTCAGGACCAGAATGACAGTTCTTTTGTATACCAAGGAAAGCAGGTAATCCAAGTGTATTAGGTGCAGATTAGAGATGGCCCATATGAGATCAAGGCCAGACAGAGAAGTCTGTCCTAGCCCCTTTTGTGTACCAGCAGTCTTTGAATGTACCTCTCATTTGTCTCGCCTTGGTGACCCCAAAGTTTCCTTGCCTTGCCCTGCCTTGCCTCCCTAGCCTTGCACTCCCTCCAGTGCCTACGCCCACACTTGACCTGCCCACACTTGACTGCTTTCCTCCAGGGAAACCTAGCCTTGTCTAGGCCTTCCTGTTTCTGCCTGGCCTTCCTATGCCCATCCTTGCCTAGAAGTTCTGGGCCTTCTCTCACCTACCACTCCATTTGCTTGCCCCTCATGGCTCCAGCCTTGTCAGCTTCTCCCTTGACTTGCCTACAATTGCGCCTACACTTGGTTTGCATTGCAAAGAGCGGTAGGCAAGGCAAAGCAAAGCAAGGAAGGTCTTTCTAGGTCTTGCCAGGCAAGGCACACATAAGCAAGCAAGCAAAACAAGAGTAGACTAGCCACAGCATCAAAGGCAAGGCAAGGCCAAGTGACTCTGAGTGCCTTTCCTTGGCAAGTAAAAGATATAGTGACAATGTAATAGGGCAGGCGTTAAAGATACCATGAGGAGGTGTAGTCCAGAGAGATATTTATGTCGTAGACCCTTCTGTGCAGGAGCCATTGTTGGACATAGTACAGGACATGGCATACAGCTTGGCTTGGTAAGTTCCTGAAGGAGAATGGCAATGCTTTCTCATGGGAAAGAAAGCATGTAGCCCCAGAGTTGGAGGTGCAGATAAGAAGCTGTGTCGCGCAGCTCAAGGATGACAGCAGCTTCTTGTGCCGGCATATTTGGAAGCACTGCCTCAATTTGTACAGTCATTGAGTCAGTATCCATCTTTGGAAGGCTGTCTGCCTCTAGTAAGAGTGTTTTGACACCATTGTATGGGATCAGTCACTGGATGTTTTGGATTTTGGAGGAGGGGATGCCATTTCTCTTGAAATGAGCTTCTTGTTCTTCTCTTTGGCAAAGAAATTAAGTTTGGATGGGCACTTTGGGTGGTCTCAGTGAATTTAAAGGTTTTTCCCAAGAGGTTTCCCTGTGGGTTAGAGCTGTTGAACTGACAGTGGGAATCTAGACACCAAGTTGTTGAGCTTTTTGTCCTTGTAGCTTTAGTGTGTGAGTAGTCCCTGTTGCCGTGCTGCTTGGATCTTGACTCTGAGACTGAAAGCTTAGGAGCGTAGAGCTGAAAAGAAAAGTGCCAATAGCAGGGTGTGTGTTCATTGTTTGATGGGTGAAGCTGAAATTGTAGGCAGCAAAGAACTTTCTCTCTCCGCTGGCACATTTGTTGAGCGGATGTCTTTGAGTTTGTTACCGGACTCTGCGAGAGTGAAAATGTTTGTTAGGGCAGAGGATTTCGTGTTGCCCTTTGAGTGTGGTGCAAAAGTGTTTGCACACTTGGAGGGGGAAGATCAGCAAAGTCTTTTTTTCCTGGCACAGTTAAATTGAGAGCAGGGACGTTTCCAACTCGGCTCTGTCCTTTGGAGCTGGCCTCGGTGCGTTTCCTTCTTTTGTTAGTCGACAGCGCCATCGTGTGGTTATTTTGATGAGCGCTGGCAGATGGTGCCAGGGAAAAAGCCAAGCTGTTTGCGGCTCCGGCCTCATTGGTGTAGGAGCAGCGCAGGGAAGAGCTCCGCTGGGGGTCCTGGCTCTTAGAGACTGAGAGAATGTGATCCTGTATGTAGCACAGAAGGAAGTGGAATTGTTTCATTGTGGGCTGTGCAGTTTATAAGCTGCAAATGAAAAGGCAATTGCAGCGCAGCCTCTTCTTTTCTGTGTGATCAGCTGCTCAACATGTAACTCGCACACACTGAACTGCATCCACCTCCCTGGAGATATAAAATGTGTATATCACTTTCCTCAAACTCTATGTATTACCTTGCACTCTAGCAGATCCCAAACCGATTCAAAACGTCCAGCGGCTACTCAAAAAGAAAAAGTCCAACAAAAAGCTAGTGCTGGCCGTTATAGTGCCTTTGCAGTCCGTAAAATAGATGAAATGCACTAGGGCTTTGAATGTTTCTTCCCAACTATATAAATTCTCTCCAAGTGGCAAAGTCCATCATTACAGCAAAATTTTTCAGCTGGAGTTCTGACTGAGAGATGTGCCAGGACAGAAGGCATTTGCTGACCTACCCTTTTTCCCTGTGTAACTTGGTATTTGCAGTACAATTATTTTCAGTGTCTCTGTGTCCAAGCAGCTAGAGATTACACAGATAGAAGTGTCAAGAAAGATGCTGCTAAAGTACGCCCTTCTTATAGCAGCATTTAAATGGCACACGACGCCTTGCTGCTTTTTCTTTCCCAGAGAGACCTGCTGTCAATTTTTTCACTCTGGCTTCTTGATCAAAAATGTCCACCTGAAATGTCTTACAGAAATAGGCTCCAGGTGTAAAAACCAGTACGGGGCTACATTTTCTGCGTGCTCCACATAAGTCACATCAATCTCACTCATCAAACTTCACTCTCTCCTTCCATTCTCCACTGCCTCTACCATTGTGTTCTCTGGATCTCAGAGTCTAAAGGCAGGCGCAATAGTTTCCACTGAGGGGTTGGAAGAGGTGTACAAGCAGCACAAATAGCTTCTGCGCTGCGCAGGCCATTTCTCTGCATTTTAGAGTCTAAGGGAAAGCGCTAGTGTTCCTGCGGAGAGCTGCAACAGCTGCAGAATATGTGTTGTCTTGGCACATGTTTGCAATCCACCATGATGGATCCTTAGTGAAACCAAACTGTGGTTCTGCTTCAAACATCTCACCCTGCTTGGCCACAAAGCTTTCGCTGACATGTCCCATTGCCTTTTTATTGCTGCGTTTCATTTTCAGAGTTTGTACGGAATCATTGCACTTTGCTTCTAAGCTGAACGTCGATACTGCTGGAGTCTCATATGTCCATTTTCTTCTCACACAAAAAAACTGCTTCCTTTAAAACATGCTGATGCGACCTGCTTTCTTGCTCAGCTGTAATTTTAGGGGTGTTCTCTGTCCCGCTTACAGTCTGAATCTAAACTAAGAAGTTTATGGGACACAGATGTGCCAAGACAAATAGTTTGCTTGGACCTTGCCACGTGTATTCAAAAGCATCCATTCACTCCACCATCAAGTCACTGCTTTCTTCTGCTTTACATCCTGCAAACTTCACACACACATACATACATACAAACTGGAATGAGGCATTTTCTTTCTTTCTCAGCTACACTCACCTATCCCCCACGCTAACATCTTTACCGCTTTTCTCTTGGCCTTGCTATGCATACTTTTCCTCTTAAGACACCCATTGTCTGGCCTACCCCTTCCCTACATTGCCTTGCCTTTCCTTTCCTATCCAACCTTGCATTTCTTTGTCATTCCTGGCCATTGTTTTCCTCTTCCTTCCTGACCCATCCATGTCTTTCCCTTGCCCTTCCTACCAGTCCAGTGCCTTGCACCACCCATCCCCCTTGCCACTTTGTCCAGTTTCCCTTCCCCTTTGTCCAGCTCCAATCTTTCATTTCCTTCTCCTTCTAGGACTCTCATTGCCTTGCTTGCCTCTCCTTTGTCTTGCCTGGCAAAGCCACCACTTTTCTTGGCGTTCCCTTTGAACCTCTCCTCTCCCTTGCCTTGCATTCCCTTGCTCACTCGTCCCCCACCTGGAATTCAATACCCCTCTTTTTGCGGAATTTCTTCATCTTGCCTTGCCCTGCCTGCTTCTCCTAGGACTCTCAAGGCTTTCACGTACCTCCAGCGTTTCAGGAGCATGTGAGAGGAAGCCCAAAAGAGGTCACGTGCAAGCACACCCATCTGTCCTGGCAGCTTGCTTCTGGCACCTATCCTTACATGTCTTGAATTTTGGACATAAAATTCACATTTCACCTTTGCGCTTCAGGACCAGAATGACAGTTCTTTTGTATACCAAGGAAAGCAGGTAATCCAAGTGTATTAGGTGCAGATTAGAGATGGCCCATATGAGATCAAGGCCAGACAGAGAAGTCTGTCCTAGCCCCTTTTGTGTACCAGCAGTCTTTGAATGTACCTCTCATTTGTCTCGCCTTGGTGACCCCAAAGTTTCCTTGCCTTGCCCTGCCTTGCCTCCCTAGCCTTGCACTCCCTCCAGTGCCTACGCCCACACTTGACCTGCCCACACTTGACTACTTTCCTCCAGGGAAACCTAGCCTTGTCTAGGCCTTCCTGTTTCTGCCTGGCCTTCCTATGCCCATCCTTGCCTAGAAGTTCTGGGCCTTCTCTCACCTACCACTCCATTTGCTTGCCCCTCATGGCTCCAGCCTTGTCAGTTTCTCCCTTGACTCGCCTACAATTGCGCCTACACTTGGTTTGCATTGCAAAGAGCGGTAGGCAAGGCAAAGCAAAGCAAGGAAGGTCTTTCTAGGTCTTGCCAGGCAAGGCACACATAAGCAAGCAAGCAAAACAAGAGTAGACTAGCCACAGCATCAAAGGCAAGGCAAGGCCAAGTGACTCTGAGTGCCTTTCCTTGGCAAGTAAAAGATATAGTGACAATGTAATAGGGCAGGCGTTAAAGGTACCATGAGGAGGTATAGTCCAGCAAGATATTTATGTCGTAGACCCTTCTGTGCAGGAGCCATTGTTGGACATAGTACAGGACATGGCATACAGCTTGGCTTGGTAAGTTCCTGAAGGAGAATGGCAATGCTTTCTCATGGGAAGGAAAGCACGTAGCCCCAGAGTTGGAGGTGCAGATAAGAAGCTGTGTCGCGCAGCTCAAGGACGACAGCAGCTTCTTGTGCCGGCATATTTGGAAGCACTCCCTCAATTTGTACAGTCATTGAGTCAGTATCCATCTTTGGAAGGCTGTCTGCCTCTAGTAAGAGTGTTCTGACACCATTGTATGGGATCAGTCACTGGATGTTTTGGATTTTGGAGGAGGGGATGCCATTTCTCTTGAAATGAGCTTCTTGTTATTCGCTTTGGCAAAGAAATTAAGTTTGGATGGGCACTTTGGGTGGTCTCAGTGAATTTAAAGGTTTTTCCCAAGAGGTTTCCCTGTGGGTTAGAGCTGTTGAACTGACAGTGGGAATCTAGACACCAAGTTGTTGAGCTTTTTGTCCTTGTAGCTTTAGTGTGTGAGTAGTCCCTGTTGCCATGCTGCTTGGATCTTGACTCTGAGACTGAAAGCTTAGGAGCGTAGAGCAGAAAAGAAAAGTGCTAATAGCAGGGTGTGTGTTCATTGTTTGATGGGTGAAGTTGAAATTGTAGGCAGCAAAGAACTTTCTCTCTCAGCTGGCACATTTGTTGAGCGGATGTCTTTGAGTTTGTTACCGGACTCTGCGAGAGTGAAAATGTTTGTTAGGGCAGAGGATTTCGTGTTGCCCTTTGAGTGTGGTGCAAAAGTGTTTGCACACTTGGAGGGGGAAGATCAGCAAAGTCTTTTTTTCCTGGCACAGTTAATTTGAGAGCAGGGACGTTTCCAACTCGGCTCTGTCCTTTGGAGCTGGCCTCGGTGCGTTTCCTTCTTTTGTTAGTCGACAGCGCCATCGTGTGGTTATTTTGATGAGCGCTGGCAGACGGTGCCAGGGAAAAAGCCAAGCTGTTTGCGGCTCCGGCCTCATTGGTGTAGGAGCAGCGCAGGGAAGAGCTCCGCTGGGGGTCCTGGCTCTTAGAGACTGAGAGAATGTGATCCTGTATGTAGCACAGAAGGAAGTGGAATTGTTTCATTGTGGGCTGTGCAGTTTATAAGCTGCAAATGAAAAGGCAATTGCAGCGCAGCCTCTTCTTTTCTGTGTGATCAGCTGCTCAACATGTAACTCGCACACACTGAACTGCATCCACCTCCCTGGAGATATAAAATGTGTATATCACTTTCCTCAAACTCTATGTATTACCTTGCACTCTAGCAGATCCCAAACCGCTTCAAAACGTCCAGCAGCTACTCAAAAAGAAAAAGTCCAACAAAAAGCTAGTGCTGGCCTTCATAGTGCCTTTGCAGTCCGTAAACTAGACGAAATGCACTAGGGCTTTGAATGTTTCTTCCCAACTATATAAATTCTCTCCAAGTGGCAAAGTCCATCATTACAGCAAAATTTTTCAGCTGGAGTTCTGACTGAGAGATGTGCCAGGACAGAAGGCATTTGCTGACCTAGCCTTTTTCCCTGTGTAACTTGGTATTTGCAGTACAATTATTTTCAGTGTCGCTGTGTCCAAGCAGCTAGAGATTACACAGATAGAAGTGTCAAGAGAGATGCTGCTAAAGTATGCCCTTCTTATAGCAGCATTTAAATGGCACACGACGCCTTGCTGCTTTTTCTTTCCCAGAGAGACCTGCTGTCAATTTTTTCACTCTGGCTTCTTGATCAAAAATGTCCACCTGAAATGTCTTACAGAAATAGGCTCCAGGTGTAAAAACCAGTACGGGGCTACATTTTCTGCGTGCTCCACATAAGTCACATCAAACTCACTCATCAAACTTCACTCTCTCCTTCCATTCTCCACTGCCTCTACCATTGTGTTCTCTGGATCTCAGAGTCTAAAGGCAGGCGCAATAGTTTCCACTGAGGGGTTGGAAGAGGTGTACAAGCAGCACAAATAGCTTCTGCGCTGCGCAGGCCATTTCTCTGCATTTTAGAGTCTAAGGGAAAGCGCTAGTGTTCCTGCGGAGAGCTGCAACAGCTGCAGAATATGTGTTGTCTTGGCACATGTTTGCAATCCACCATGATGGATCCTTAGTGAAACCAAACTGTGGTTCTGCTTCAAACATCTCACCCTGCTTGGCCACAAAGCTTTCGCTGACATGTCCCATTGCCTTTTTATTGCTGCGTTTCATTTTCAGAGTTTGTACGGAATCATTGCACTTTGCTTCTAAGCTGAACGTCGATACTGCTGGAGTCTCATATGTCCATTTTCTTCTCACACAAAAAAACTGCTTCCTTTAAAACATGCTGATGCGACCTGCTTTCTTGCTCAGCTGTAATTTTAGGGGTGTTCTCTGTCCCGCTTACAGTCTGAATCTAAACTAAGAAGTTTATGGGACACAGATGTGCCAAGACAAATAGTTTGCTTGGACCTTGCCACGTGTATTCAAAAGCATCCATTCACTCCACCATCAAGTCACTGCTTTCTTCTGCTTTACATCCTGCAAACTTCACACACACATACATACATACAAACTGGAATGAGGCATTTTCTTTCTTTCTCAGCTACACTCACCTATCCCCCACGCTAACATCTTTACCGCTTTTCTCTTGGCCTTGCTATGCATACTTTTCCTCTTAAGACACCCATTGTCTGGCCTACCCCTTCCCTACATTGCCTTGCCTTTCCTTTCCTATCCAACCTTGCATTTCTTTGTCATTCCTGGCCATTGTTTTCCTCTTCCTTCCTGACCCATCCATGTCTTTCCCTTGCCCTTCCTACCAGTCCAGTGCCTTGCACCACCCATCCCCCTTGCCACTTTGTCCAGTTTCCCTTCCCCTTTGTCCAGCTCCAATCTTTCATTTCCTTCTCCTTCTAGGACTCTCATTGCCTTGCTTGCCTCTCCTTTGTCTTGCCTGGCAAAGCCACCACTTTTCTTGGCGTTCCCTTTGAACCTCTCCTCTCCCTTGCCTTGCATTCCCTTGCTCACTCGTCCCCCACCTGGAATTCAATACCCCTCTTTTTGCGGAATTTCTTCATCTTGCCTTGCCCTGCCTGCTTCTCCTAGGACTCTCAAGGCTTTCACGTACCTCCAGCGTTTCAGGAGCATGTGAGAGGAAGCCCAAAAGAGGTCACGTGCAAGCACACCCATCTGTCCTGGCAGCTTGCTTCTGGCACCTATCCTTACATGTCTTGAATTTTGGACATAAAATTCACATTTCACCTTTGCGCTTCAGGACCAGAATGACAGTTCTTTTGTATACCAAGGAAAGCAGGTAATCCAAGTGTATTAGGTGCAGATTAGAGATGGCCCATATGAGATCAAGGCCAGACAGAGAAGTCTGTCCTAGCCCCTTTTGTGTACCAGCAGTCTTTGAATGTACCTCTCATTTGTCTCGCCTTGGTGACCCCAAAGTTTCCTTGCCTTGCCCTGCCTTGCCTCCCTAGCCTTGCACTCCCTCCAGTGCCTACGCCCACACTTGACCTGCCCACACTTGACTACTTTCCTCCAGGGAAACCTAGCCTTGTCTAGGCCTTCCTGTTTCTGCCTGGCCTTCCTATGCCCATCCTTGCCTAGAAGTTCTGGGCCTTCTCTCACCTACCACTCCATTTGCTTGCCCCTCATGGCTCCAGCCTTGTCAGTTTCTCCCTTGACTCGCCTACAATTGCGCCTACACTTGGTTTGCATTGCAAAGAGCGGTAGGCAAGGCAAAGCAAAGCAAGGAAGGTCTTTCTAGGTCTTGCCAGGCAAGGCACACATAAGCAAGCAAGCAAAACAAGAGTAGACTAGCCACAGCATCAAAGGCAAGGCAAGGCCAAGTGACTCTGAGTGCCTTTCCTTGGCAAGTAAAAGATATAGTGACAATGTAATAGGGCAGGCGTTAAAGGTACCATGAGGAGGTATAGTCCAGCAAGATATTTATGTCGTAGACCCTTCTGTGCAGGAGCCATTGTTGGACATAGTACAGGACATGGCATACAGCTTGGCTTGGTAAGTTCCTGAAGGAGAATGGCAATGCTTTCTCATGGGAAGGAAAGCACGTAGCCCCAGAGTTGGAGGTGCAGATAAGAAGCTGTGTCGCGCAGCTCAAGGACGACAGCAGCTTCTTGTGCCGGCATATTTGGAAGCACTCCCTCAATTTGTACAGTCATTGAGTCAGTATCCATCTTTGGAAGGCTGTCTGCCTCTAGTAAGAGTGTTCTGACACCATTGTATGGGATCAGTCACTGGATGTTTTGGATTTTGGAGGAGGGGATGCCATTTCTCTTGAAATGAGCTTCTTGTTATTCGCTTTGGCAAAGAAATTAAGTTTGGATGGGCACTTTGGGTGGTCTCAGTGAATTTAAAGGTTTTTCCCAAGAGGTTTCCCTGTGGGTTAGAGCTGTTGAACTGACAGTGGGAATCTAGACACCAAGTTGTTGAGCTTTTTGTCCTTGTAGCTTTAGTGTGTGAGTAGTCCCTGTTGCCATGCTGCTTGGATCTTGACTCTGAGACTGAAAGCTTAGGAGCGTAGAGCAGAAAAGAAAAGTGCTAATAGCAGGGTGTGTGTTCATTGTTTGATGGGTGAAGTTGAAATTGTAGGCAGCAAAGAACTTTCTCTCTCAGCTGGCACATTTGTTGAGCGGATGTCTTTGAGTTTGTTACCGGACTCTGCGAGAGTGAAAATGTTTGTTAGGGCAGAGGATTTCGTGTTGCCCTTTGAGTGTGGTGCAAAAGTGTTTGCACACTTGGAGGGGGAAGATCAGCAAAGTCTTTTTTTCCTGGCACAGTTAATTTGAGAGCAGGGACGTTTCCAACTCGGCTCTGTCCTTTGGAGCTGGCCTCGGTGCGTTTCCTTCTTTTGTTAGTCGACAGCGCCATCGTGTGGTTATTTTGATGAGCGCTGGCAGACGGTGCCAGGGAAAAAGCCAAGCTGTTTGCGGCTCCGGCCTCATTGGTGTAGGAGCAGCGCAGGGAAGAGCTCCGCTGGGGGTCCTGGCTCTTAGAGACTGAGAGAATGTGATCCTGTATGTAGCACAGAAGGAAGTGGAATTGTTTCATTGTGGGCTGTGCAGTTTATAAGCTGCAAATGAAAAGGCAATTGCAGCGCAGCCTCTTCTTTTCTGTGTGATCAGCTGCTCAACATGTAACTCGCACACACTGAACTGCATCCACCTCCCTGGAGATATAAAATGTGTATATCACTTTCCTCAAACTCTATGTATTACCTTGCACTCTAGCAGATCCCAAACCGCTTCAAAACGTCCAGCAGCTACTCAAAAAGAAAAAGTCCAACAAAAAGCTAGTGCTGGCCTTCATAGTGCCTTTGCAGTCCGTAAACTAGACGAAATGCACTAGGGCTTTGAATGTTTCTTCCCAACTATATAAATTCTCTCCAAGTGGCAAAGTCCATCATTACAGCAAAATTTTTCAGCTGGAGTTCTGACTGAGAGATGTGCCAGGACAGAAGGCATTTGCTGACCTAGCCTTTTTCCCTGTGTAACTTGGTATTTGCAGTACAATTATTTTCAGTGTCGCTGTGTCCAAGCAGCTAGAGATTACACAGATAGAAGTGTCAAGAGAGATGCTGCTAAAGTATGCCCTTCTTATAGCAGCATTTAAATGGCACACGACGCCTTGCTGCTTTTTCTTTCCCAGAGAGACCTGCTGTCAATTTTTTCACTCTGGCTTCTTGATCAAAAATGTCCACCTGAAATGTCTTACAGAAATAGGCTCCAGGTGTAAAAACCAGTACGGGGCTACATTTTCTGCGTGCTCCACATAAGTCACATCAAACTCACTCATCAAACTTCACTCTCTCCTTCCATTCTCCACTGCCTCTACCATTGTGTTCTCTGGATCTCAGAGTCTAAAGGCAGGCGCAATAGTTTCCACTGAGGGGTTGGAAGAGGTGTACAAGCAGCACAAATAGCTTCTGCGCTGCGCAGGCCATTTCTCTGCATTTTAGAGTCTAAGGGAAAGCGCTAGTGTTCCTGCGGAGAGCTGCAACAGCTGCAGAATATGTGTTGTCTTGGCACATGTTTGCAATCCACCATGATGGATCCTTAGTGAAACCAAACTGTGGTTCTGCTTCAAACATCTCACCCTGCTTGGCCACAAAGCTTTCGCTGACATGTCCCATTGCCTTTTTATTGCTGCGTTTCATTTTCAGAGTTTGTACGGAATCATTGCACTTTGCTTCTAAGCTGAACGTCGATACTGCTGGAGTCTCATATGTCCATTTTCTTCTCACACAAAAAAACTGCTTCCTTTAAAACATGCTGATGCGACCTGCTTTCTTGCTCAGCTGTAATTTTAGGGGTGTTCTCTGTCCCGCTTACAGTCTGAATCTAAACCAAGAAGTTTATGGGACACAGATGTGCCAAGACAAATAGTTTGCTTGGACCTTGCCACGTGTATTCAAAAGCATCCATTCACTCCACCATCAAGTCACTGCTTTCTTCTGCTTTACATCCTGCAAACTTCACACACACATACATACATACAAACTGGAATGAGGCATTTTCTTTCTTTCTCAGCTACACTCACCTATCCCCCACGCTAACTTCTTTACCGCTTTTCTCTTGGCCTTGCTATGCATACTTTTCCTCTTAAGACACCCATTGTCTGGCCTACCCCTTCCCTACATTGCCTTGCCTTTCCTTTCCTATCCAACCTTGCATTTCTTTGTCATTCCTGGCCATTGTTTTTCTCTTCCTTCCTGACCCATCCATGTCTTTCCCTTGCCCTTCCTACCAGTCCAGTGCCTTGCACCACCCATCCCCCTTGCCACTTTGTCCAGTTTCCCTTCCCCTTTGTCCAGCTCCAATCTTTCATTTCCTTCTCCTTCTAGGACTCTCATTGCCTTGCTTGCCTCTCCTTTGTCTTGCCTGGCAAAGCCACCACTTTTCTTGGCGTTACCTTTGAACCTCTCCTCTCCCTTGCCTTGCATTCCCTTGCTCACTCGTCCCCCACCTGGAATTCAATACCCCTCTTTTTGCTGCATTTCTTCATCTTGCCTTGCCCTGCCTGCTTCTCCTAGGACTCTCAAGGCTTTCACGTACCTCCAGCGTTTCAGGAGCATGTGAGAGGAAGCCCAAAAGAGGTCACGTGCAAGCACACCCATCTGTCCTGGCAGCTTGCTTCTGGCACCTATCCTTACATGTCTTGAATTTTGGACATAAAATTCACATTTCACCTTTGCGCTTCAGGACCAGAATGACAGTTCTTTTGTATACCAAGGAAAGCAGGTAATCCAAGTGTTTTAGGTGCCGATTAGAGATGGCCCATGTGAGATCAAGGCCAGCCAGAGAAGTCTGTCCTAGCCCCTTTTGTGTACCAGCAGTCTTTGAATGTACCTCTCATTTGTCTTGCCTTGGTGACCCAAAAGTTTCCTTGCCTTGCCCTGCCTTGCCTCCCTAGCCTTGCACTCCCTCCAGTGCCTACGCCCACACTTGACCTGCCTACTGCTTTCCTCTGGGGAAACCTAGCCTTGCCTAGGCCTTCCTGTTTCTGCCTGGCCTTCCTATGCCCATCCTTGCCTAGAAGTTCTGGGCCTTCTCTCACCTACCACTCCATTTGCTTGCCCCTCATGGCTCCAGCCTTGTCAGTTTCTCCCTTGACTTGCCTACAATTGCGCCTACACTTGGTTTGCATTGCAAAGAGCGGTAGGCAAGGCAAAGCAAAGCAAGGAAGGTCTTTCTAGGTCTTGCCAGGCAAGGCACACATAAGCAAGCAAGCAAAACAAGAGTAGACTAGCCACAGCATCAAAGGCAAGGCAAGGCCAAGTGACTCTGAGTGCCTTTCCTTGGCAAGTAAAAGATATAGTGACAATGTAATAGGGCAGGCGTTAAAGGTACCATGAGGAGGTATAGTCCAGCAAGATATTTATGTCGTAGACCCTTCTGTGCAGGAGCCATTGTTGGACATAGTACAGGACATGGCATACAGCTTGGCTTGGTAAGTTCCTGAAGGAGAATGGCAATGCTTTCTCATGGGAAGGAAAGCACGTAGCCCCAGAGTTGGAGGTGCAGATAAGAAGCTGTGTCGCGCAGCTCAAGGACGACAGCAGCTTCTTGTGCCGGCATATTTGGAAGCACTCCCTCAATTTGTACAGTCATTGAGTCAGTATCCATCTTTGGAAGGCTGTCTGCCTCTAGTAAGAGTGTTCTGACACCATTGTATGGGATCAGTCACTGGATGTTTTGGATTTTGGAGGAGGGGACTCCATTTCTCCTGAAATGAGCTTCTTGTTCTTCTCTTTGGCAAAGAAATTAAGTTTGGATGGGCACTTTGGGTGGTCTCAGTGAATTTAAAGGTTTTTCCCAAGAGGTTTCCCTGTGGGTTAGAGCTGTTGAACTGACAGTGGGAATCTAGACACCAAGTTGTTGAGCTTTTTGTCCTTGAGGCTTTAGTGTGTGAGTAGTCCCTGTTGCCGTGCTGCTTGGATCTTGACTCTGAGACTGAAAGCTTAGGAGCGCAGAGCTGAAAAGAAAAGTGCTAATAGCAGGGTGTGTGTTCATTGTTTGATGGGTGAAGTTGAAATTGTAGGCAGCAAAGAACTTTCTCAGCTGGCACATTTGTTGAGCGGATGTCTTTGAGTTTGTTACCGGACTCTGCGAGAGTGAAAATGTTTGTTAGGGCAGAGGATTTCGTGTTGCCCTTTGAGTGTGGTGCAAAAGTGTTTGCACACTTGGAGGGGGAAGATCAGCAAAGTCTTTTTTTCCTGGCACAGTTAAATTGAGAGCAGGGACGTTTCCAACTCGGCTCTGTCCTTTGGAGCTGGCCTCGGTGCGTTTCCTTCTTTTGTTAGTCGACAGCGCCATCGTGTGGTTATTTTGATGAGCGCTGGCAGACGGTGCCAGGGAAAAAGCCAAGCTGTTTGCGGCTCCGGCCTCATTGGTGTAGGAGCAGCGCAGGGAAGAGCTCCGCTGGGGGTCCTGGCTCTTAGAGACTGAGAGAATGGGATCCTGTATGTAGCACAGAAGGAAGTGGAATTGTTTCATTGTGGGCTGTGCAGTTTATAAGCTGCAAATGAAAAGGCAATTGCAGCGCAGCCTCTTCTTTTCTGTGTGATCAGCTGCTCAACATGTAACTCGCACACACTGAACTGCATCCACCTCCCTGGAGATATAAAATGTGTATATCACTTTCCTCAAACTCTATGTATTACCTTGCACTCTAGCAGATCCCAAACCGCTTCAAAACGTCCAGCAGCTACTCAAAAAGAAAAAGTCCAACAAAAAGCTAGTGCTGGCCTTCATAGTGCCTTTGCAGTCCGTAAACTAGACGAAATGCACTAGGGCTTTGAATGTTTCTTCCCAACTATATAAATTCTCTCCAAGTGGCAAAGTCCATCATTACAGCAAAATTTTTCAGCTGGAGTTCTGACTGAGAGATGTGCCAGGACAGAAGGCATTTGCTGACCTAGCCTTTTTCCCTGTGTAACTTGGTATTTGCAGTACAATTATTTTCAGTGTCGCTGTGTCCAAGCAGCTAGAGATTACACAGATAGAAGTGTCAAGAGAGATGCTGCTAAAGTATGCCCTTCTTATAGCAGCATTTAAATGGCACACGACGCCTTGCTGCTTTTTCTTTCCCAGAGAGACCTGCTGTCAATTTTTTCACTCTGGCTTCTTGATCAAAAATGTCCACCTGAAATGTCTTACAGAAATAGGCTCCAGGTGTAAAAACCAGTACGGGGCTACATTTTCTGCGTGCTCCACATAAGTCACATCAAACTCACTCATCAAACTTCACTCTCTCCTTCCATTCTCCACTGCCTCTACCATTGTGTTCTCTGGATCTCAGAGTCTAAAGGCAGGCGCAATAGTTTCCACTGAGGGGTTGGAAGAGGTGTACAAGCAGCACAAATAGCTTCTGCGCTGCGCAGGCCATTTCTCTGCATTTTAGAGTCTAAGGGAAAGCGCTAGTGTTCCTGCGGAGAGCTGCAACAGCTGCAGAATATGTGTTGTCTTGGCACATGTTTGCAATCCACCATGATGGATCCTTAGTGAAACCAAACTGTGGTTCTGCTTCAAACATCTCACCCTGCTTGGCCACAAAGCTTTCGCTGACATGTCCCATTGCCTTTTTATTGCTGCGTTTCATTTTCAGAGTTTGTACGGAATCATTGCACTTTGCTTCTAAACTGAACGTCGATACTGCTGGAGTCTCATATGTCCATTTTCTTCTCACACAAAAAAACTGCTTCCTTTAAAACATGCTGATGCGACCTGCTTTCTTGCTCAGCTGTAATTTTAGGGGTGTTCTCTGTCCCGCTTACAGTCTGAATCTAAACCAAGAAGTTTATGGGACACAGATGTGCCAAGACAAATAGTTTGCTTGGACCTTGCCACGTGTATTCAAAAGCATCCATTCACTCCACCATCAAGTCACTGCTTTCTTCTGCTTTACATCCTGCAAACTTCACACACACATACATACATACAAACTGGAATGAGGCATTTTCTTTCTTTCTCAGCTACACTCACCTATCCCCCACGCTAACATCTTTACCGCTTTTCTCTTGGCCTTGCTATGCATACTTTTCCTCTTAAGACACCCATTGTCTGGCCTACCCCTTCCCTACATTGCCTTGCCTTTCCTTTCCTATCCAACCTTGCATTTCTTTGTCATTCCTGGCCATTGTTTTTCTCTTCCTTCCTGACCCATCCATGTCTTTCCCTTGCCCTTCCTACCAGTCCAGTGCCTTGCACCACCCATCCCCCTTGCCACTTTGTCCAGTTTCCCTTCCCCTTTGTCCAGCTCCAATCTTTCATTTCCTTCTCCTTCTAGGACTCTCATTGCCTTGCTTGCCTCTCCTTTGTCTTGCCTGGCAAAGCCACCACTTTTCTTGGCGTTACCTTTGAACCTCTCCTCTCCCTTGCCTTGCATTCCCTTGCTCACTCGTCCCCCACCTGGAATTCAATACCCCTCTTTTTGCTGCATTTCTTCATCTTGCCTTGCCCTGCCTGCTTCTCCTAGGACTCTCAAGGCTTTCACGTACCTCCAGCGTTTCAGGAGCATGTGAGAGGAAGCCCAAAAGAGGTCACGTGCAAGCACACCCATCTGTCCTGGCAGCTTGCTTCTGGCACCTATCCTTACATGTCTTGAATTTTGGACATAAAATTCACATTTCACCTTTGCGCTTCAGGACCAGAATGACAATTCTTTTGTATACCAAGGAAAGCAGGTAATCCAAGTGTTTTAGGTGCCGATTAGAGATGGCCCATGTGAGATCAAGGCCAGCCAGAGAAGTCTGTCCTAGCCCCTTTTGTGTACCAGCAGTCTTTGAATGTACCTCTCATTTGTCTTGCCTTGGTGACCCAAAAGTTTCCTTGCCTTGCCCTGCCTTGCCTCCCTAGCCTTGCACTCCCTCCAGTGCCTACGCCCACACTTGACCTGCCTACTGCTTTCCTCTGGGGAAACCTAGCCTTGCCTAGGCCTTCCTGTTTCTGCCTGGCCTTCCTATGCCCATCCTTGCCTAGAAGTTCTGGGCCTTCTCTCACCTACCACTCCATTTGCTTGCCCCTCATGGCTCCAGCCTTGTCAGTTTCTCCCTTGACTTGCCTACAATTGCGCCTACACTTGGTTTGCATTGCAAAGAGCGGTAGGCAAGGCAAAGCAAAGCAAGGAAGGTCTTTCTAGGTCTTGCCAGGCAAGGCACACATAAGCAAGCAAGCAAAACAAGAGTAGACTAGCCACAGCATCAAAGGCAAGGCAAGGCCAAGTGACTCTGAGTGCCTTTCCTTGGCAAGTAAAAGATATAGTGACAATGTAATAGGGCAGGCGTTAAAGGTACCATGAGGAGGTATAGTCCAGCAAGATATTTATGTCGTAGACCCTTCTGTGCAGGAGCCATTGTTGGACATAGTACAGGACATGGCATACAGCTTGGCTTGGTAAGTTCCTGAAGGAGAATGGCAATGCTTTCTCATGGGAAGGAAAGCACGTAGCCCCAGAGTTGGAGGTGCAGATAAGAAGCTGTGTCGCGCAGCTCAAGGACGACAGCAGCTTCTTGTGCCGGCATATTTGGAAGCACTCCCTCAATTTGTACAGTCATTGAGTCAGTATCCATCTTTGGAAGGCTGTCTGCCTCTAGTAAGAGTGTTCTGACACCATTGTATGGGATCAGTCACTGGATGTTTTGGATTTTGGAGGAGGGGACTCCATTTCTCCTGAAATGAGCTTCTTGTTCTTCTCTTTGGCAAAGAAATTAAGTTTGGATGGGCACTTTGGGTGGTCTCAGTGAATTTAAAGGTTTTTCCCAAGAGGTTTCCCTGTGGGTTAGAGCTGTTGAACTGACAGTGGGAATCTAGACACCAAGTTGTTGAGCTTTTTGTCCTTGAGGCTTTAGTGTGTGAGTAGTCCCTGTTGCCGTGCTGCTTGGATCTTGACTCTGAGACTGAAAGCTTAGGAGCGCAGAGCTGAAAAGAAAAGTGCTAATAGCAGGGTGTGTGTTCATTGTTTGATGGGTGAAGTTGAAATTGTAGGCAGCAAAGAACTTTCTCAGCTGGCACATTTGTTGAGCGGATGTCTTTGAGTTTGTTACCGGACTCTGCGAGAGTGAAAATGTTTGTTAGGGCAGAGGATTTTGTGTTGCCCTTTGAGTGTGGTGCAAAAGTGTTTGCACACTTGGAGGGGGAAGATCAGCAAAGTCTTTTTTTCCTGGCACAGTTAAATTGAGAGCAGGGACGTTTCCAACTCGGCTCTGTCCTTTGGAGCTGGCCTCGGTGCGTTTCCTTCTTTTGTTAGTCGACAGCGCCATCGTGTGGTTATTTTGATGAGCGCTGGCAGACGGTGCCAGGGAAAAAGCCAAGCTGTTTGCGGCTCCGGCCTCATTGGTGTAGGAGCAGCGCAGGGAAGAGCTCCGCTGGGGGTCCTGGCTCTTAGAGACTGAGAGAATGGGATCCTGTATGTAGCACAGAAGGAAGTGGAATTGTTTCATTGTGGGCTGTGCAGTTTATAAGCTGCAAATGAAAAGGCAATTGCAGCGCAGCCTCTTCTTTTCTGTGTGATCAGCTGCTCAACATGTAACTCGCACACACTGAACTGCATCCACCTCCCTGGAGATATAAAATGTGTATATCACTTTCCTCAAACTCTATGTATTACCTTGCACTCTAGCAGATCCCAAACCGCTTCAAAACGTCCAGCAGCTACTCAAAAAGAAAAAGTCCAACAAAAAGCTAGTGCTGGCCTTCATAGTGCCTTTGCAGTCCGTAAACTAGACGAAATGCACTAGGGCTTTGAATGTTTCTTCCCAACTATATAAATTCTCTCCAAGTGGCAAAGTCCATCATTACAGCAAAATTTTTCAGCTGGAGTTCTGACTGAGAGATGTGCCAGGACAGAAGGCATTTGCTGACCTAGCCTTTTTCCCTGTGTAACTTGGTATTTGCAGTACAATTATTTTCAGTGTCGCTGTGTCCAAGCAGCTAGAGATTACACAGATAGAAGTGTCAAGAGAGATGCTGCTAAAGTACGCCCTTCTTATAGCAGCATTTAAATGGCACACGACGCCTTGCTGCTTTTTCTTTCCCAGAGAGACCTGCTGTCAATTTTTTCACTCTGGCTTCTTGATCAAAAATGTCCACCTGAAATGTCTTACAGAAATAGGCTCCAGGTGTAAAAACCAGTACGGGGCTACATTTTCTGCGTGCTCCACATAAGTCACATCAATCTCACTCATCAAACTTCACTCTCTCCTTCCATTCTCCACTGCCTCTACCATTGTGTTCTCTGGATCTCAGAGTCTAAAGGCAGGCGCAATAGTTTCCACTGAGGGGTTGGAAGAGGTGTACAAGCAGCACAAATAGCTTCTGCGCTGCGCAGGCCATTTCTCTGCATTTTAGAGTCTAAGGGAAAGCGCTAGTGTTCCTGCGGAGAGCTGCAACAGCTGCAGAATATGTGTTGTCTTGGCACATGTTTGCAATCCACCATGATGGATCCTTAGTGAAACCAAACTGTGGTTCTGCTTCAAACATCTCACCCTGCTTGGCCACAAAGCTTTCGCTGACATGTCCCATTGCCTTTTTATTGCTGCGTTTCATTTTCAGAGTTTGTACGGAATCATTGCACTTTGCTTCTAAGCTGAACGTCGATACTGCTGGAGTCTCATATGTCCATTTTCTTCTCACACAAAAAAACTGCTTCCTTTAAAACATGCTGATGCGACCTGCTTTCTTGCTCAGCTGTAATTTTAGGGGTGTTCTCTGTCCCGCTTACAGTCTGAATCTAAACTAAGAAGTTTATGGGACACAGATGTGCCAAGACAAATAGTTTGCTTGGACCTTGCCACGTGTATTCAAAAGCATCCATTCACTCCACCATCAAGTCACTGCTTTCTTCTGCTTTACATCCTGCAAACTTCACACACACATACATACATACAAACTGGAATGAGGCATTTTCTTTCTTTCTCAGCTACACTCACCTATCCCCCACGCTAACATCTTTACCGCTTTTCTCTTGGCCTTGCTATGCATACTTTTCCTCTTAAGACACCCATTGTCTGGCCTACCCCTTCCCTACATTGCCTTGCCTTTCCTTTCCTATCCAACCTTGCATTTCTTTGTCATTCCTGGCCATTGTTTTCCTCTTCCTTCCTGACCCATCCATGTCTTTCCCTTGCCCTTCCTACCAGTCCAGTGCCTTGCACCACCCATCCCCCTTGCCACTTTGTCCAGTTTCCCTTCCCCTTTGTCCAGCTCCAATCTTTCATTTCCTTCTCCTTCTAGGACTCTCATTGCCTTGCTTGCCTCTCCTTTGTCTTGCCTGGCAAAGCCACCACTTTTCTTGGCGTTACCTTTGAACCTCTCCTCTCCCTTGCCTTGCATTCCCTTGCTCACTCGTCCCCCACCTGGAATTCAATACCCCTCTTTTTGCTGCATTTCTTCATCTTGCCTTGCCCTGCCTGCTTCTCCTAGGACTCTCAAGGCTTTCACGTACCTCCAGCGTTTCAGGAGCATGTGAGAGGAAGCCCAAAAGAGGTCACGTGCAAGCACACCCATCTGTCCTGGCAGCTTGCTTCTGGCACCTATCCTTACATGTCTTGAATTTTGGACATAAAATTCACATTTCACCTTTGCGCTTCAGGACCAGAATGACAGTTCTTTTGTATACCAAGGAAAGCAGGTAATCCAAGTGTATTAGGTGCAGATTAGAGATGGCCCATATGAGATCAAGGCCAGACAGAGAAGTCTGTCCTAGCCCCTTTTGTGTACCAGCAGTCTTTGAATGTACCTCTCATTTGTCTCGCCTTGGTGACCCCAAAGTTTCCTTGCCTTGCCCTGCCTTGCCTCCCTAGCCTTGCACTCCCTCCAGTGCCTACGCCCACACTTGACCTGCCCACACTTGACTGCTTTCCTCCAGGGAAACCTAGCCTTGTCTAGGCCTTCCTGTTTCTGCCTGGCCTTCCTATGCCCATCCTTGCCTAGAAGTTCTGGGCCTTCTCTCACCTACCACTCCATTTGCTTGCCCCTCATGGCTCCAGCCTTGTCAGCTTCTCCCTTGACTTGCCTACAATTGCGCCTACACTTGGTTTGCATTGCAAAGAGCGGTAGGCAAGGCAAAGCAAAGCAAGGAAGGTCTTTCTAGGTCTTGCCAGGCAAGGCACACATAAGCAAGCAAGCAAAACAAGAGTAGACTAGCCACAGCATCAAAGGCAAGGCAAGGCCAAGTGACTCTGAGTGCCTTTCCTTGGCAAGTAAAAGATATAGTGACAATGTAATAGGGCAGGCGTTAAAGGTACCATGAGGAGGTATAGTCCAGCAAGATATTTATGTCGTAGACCCTTCTGTGCAGGAGCCATTGTTGGACATAGTACAGGACATGGCATACAGCTTGGCTTGGTAAGTTCCTGAAGGAGAATGGCAATGCTTTCTCATGGGAAGGAAAGCACGTAGCCCCAGAGTTGGAGGTGCAGATAAGAAGCTGTGTCGCGCAGCTCAAGGACGACAGCAGCTTCTTGTGCCGGCATATTTGGAAGCACTCCCTCAATTTGTACAGTCATTGAGTCAGTATCCATCTTTGGAAGGCTGTCTGCCTCTAGTAAGAGTGTTCTGACACCATTGTATGGGATCAGTCACTGGATGTTTTGGATTTTGGAGGAGGGGATGCCATTTCTCTTGAAATGAGCTTCTTGTTATTCGCTTTGGCAAAGAAATTAAGTTTGGATGGGCACTTTGGGTGGTCTCAGTGAATTTAAAGGTTTTTCCCAAGAGGTTTCCCTGTGGGTTAGAGCTGTTGAACTGACAGTGGGAATCTAGACACCAAGTTGTTGAGCTTTTTGTCCTTGTAGCTTTAGTGTGTGAGTAGTCCCTGTTGCCATGCTGCTTGGATCTTGACTCTGAGACTGAAAGCTTAGGAGCGTAGAGCAGAAAAGAAAAGTGCTAATAGCAGGGTGTGTGTTCATTGTTTGATGGGTGAAGTTGAAATTGTAGGCAGCAAAGAACTTTCTCTCTCAGCTGGCACATTTGTTGAGCGGATGTCTTTGAGTTTGTTACCGGACTCTGCGAGAGTGAAAATGTTTGTTAGGGCAGAGGATTTCGTGTTGCCCTTTGAGTGTGGTGCAAAAGTGTTTGCACACTTGGAGGGGGAAGATCAGCAAAGTCTTTTTTTCCTGGCACAGTTAAATTGAGAGCAGGGACGTTTCCAACTCGGCTCTGTCCTTTGGAGCTGGCCTCGGTGCGTTTCCTTCTTTTGTTAGTCGACAGCGCCATCGTGTGGTTATTTTGATGAGCGCTGGCAGACGGTGCCAGGGAAAAAGCCAAGCTGTTTGCGGCTCCGGCCTCATTGGTGTAGGAGCAGCGCAGGGAAGAGCTCCGCTGGGGGTCCTGGCTCTTAGAGACTGAGAGAATGGGATCCTGTATGTAGCACAGAAGGAAGTGGAATTGTTTCATTGTGGGCTGTGCAGTTTATAAGCTGCAAATGAAAAGGCAATTGCAGCGCAGCCTCTTCTTTTCTGTGTGATCAGCTGCTCAACATGTAACTCGCACACACTGAACTGCATCCACCTCCCTGGAGATATAAAATGTGTATATCACTTTCCTCAAACTCTATGTATTACCTTGCACTCTAGCAGATCCCAAACCGCTTCAAAACGTCCAGCAGCTACTCAAAAAGAAAAAGTCCAACAAAAAGCTAGTGCTGGCCTTCATAGTGCCTTTGCAGTCCGTAAACTAGACGAAATGCACTAGGGCTTTGAATGTTTCTTCCCAACTATATAAATTCTCTCCAAGTGGCAAAGTCCATCATTACAGCAAAATTTTTCAGCTGGAGTTCTGACTGAGAGATGTGCCAGGACAGAAGGCATTTGCTGACCTAGCCTTTTTCCCTGTGTAACTTGGTATTTGCAGTACAATTATTTTCAGTGTCGCTGTGTCCAAGCAGCTAGAGATTACACAGATAGAAGTGTCAAGAGAGATGCTGCTAAAGTACGCCCTTCTTATAGCAGCATTTAAATGGCACACGACGCCTTGCTGCTTTTTCTTTCCCAGAGAGACCTGCTGTCAATTTTTTCACTCTGGCTTCTTGATCAAAAATGTCCACCTGAAATGTCTTACAGAAATAGGCTCCAGGTGTAAAAACCAGTACGGGGCTACATTTTCTGCGTGCTCCACATAAGTCACATCAATCTCACTCATCAAACTTCACTCTCTCATTCCATTCTCCACTGCCTCTACCATTGTGTTCTCTGGATCTCAGAGTCTAAAGGCAGGCGCAATAGTTTCCACTGAGGGGTTGGAAGAGGTGTACAAGCAGCACAAATAGCTTCTGCGCTGCGCAGGCCATTTCTCTGCATTTTAGAGTCTAAGGGAAAGCGCTAGTGTTCCTGCGGAGAGCTGCAACAGCTGCAGAATATGTGTTGTCTTGGCACATGTTTGCAATCCACCATGATGGATCCTTAGTGAAACCAAACTGTGGTTCTGCTTCAAACATCTCACCCTGCTTGGCCACAAAGCTTTCGCTGACATGTCCCATTGCCTTTTTATTGCTGCGTTTCATTTTCAGAGTTTGTACGGAATCATTGCACTTTGCTTCTAAGCTGAACGTCGATACTGCTGGAGTCTCATATGTCCATTTTCTTCTCACACAAAAAAACTGCTTCCTTTAAAACATGCTGATGCGACCTGCTTTCTTGCTCAGCTGTAATTTTAGGGGTGTTCTCTGTCCCGCTTACAGTCTGAATCTAAACCAAGAAGTTTATGGGACACAGATGTGCCAAGACAAATAGTTTGCTTGGACCTTGCCACGTGTATTCAAAAGCATCCATTCACTCCACCATCAAGTCACTGCTTTCTTCTGCTTTACATCCTGCAAACTTCACACACACATACATACATACAAACTGGAATGAGGCATTTTCTTTCTTTCTCAGCTACACTCACCTATCCCCCACGCTAACTTCTTTACCGCTTTTCTCTTGGCCTTGCTATGCATACTTTTCCTCTTAAGACACCCATTGTCTGGCCTACCCCTTCCCTACATTGCCTTGCCTTTCCTTTCCTATCCAACCTTGCATTTCTTTGTCATTCCTGGCCATTGTTTTTCTCTTCCTTCCTGACCCATCCATGTCTTTCCCTTGCCCTTCCTACCAGTCCAGTGCCTTGCACCACCCATCCCCCTTGCCACTTTGTCCAGTTTCCCTTCCCCTTTGTCCAGCTCCAATCTTTCATTTCCTTCTCCTTCTAGGACTCTCATTGCCTTGCTTGCCTCTCCTTTGTCTTGCCTGGCAAAGCCACCACTTTTCTTGGCGTTACCTTTGAACCTCTCCTCTCCCTTGCCTTGCATTCCCTTGCTCACTCGTCCCCCACCTGGAATTCAATACCCCTCTTTTTGCTGCATTTCTTCATCTTGCCTTGCCCTGCCTGCTTCTCCTAGGACTCTCAAGGCTTTCACGTACCTCCAGCGTTTCAGGAGCATGTGAGAGGAAGCCCAAAAGAGGTCACGTGCAAGCACACCCATCTGTCCTGGCAGCTTGCTTCTGGCACCTATCCTTACATGTCTTGAATTTTGGACATAAAATTCACATTTCACCTTTGCGCTTCAGGACCAGAATGACAGTTCTTTTGTATACCAAGGAAAGCAGGTAATCCAAGTGTTTTAGGTGCCGATTAGAGATGGCCCATGTGAGATCAAGGCCAGCCAGAGAAGTCTGTCCTAGCCCCTTTTGTGTACCAGCAGTCTTTGAATGTACCTCTCATTTGTCTTGCCTTGGTGACCCAAAAGTTTCCTTGCCTTGCCCTGCCTTGCCTCCCTAGCCTTGCACTCCCTCCAGTGCCTACGCCCACACTTGACCTGCCTACTGCTTTCCTCTGGGGAAACCTAGCCTTGCCTAGGCCTTCCTGTTTCTGCCTGGCCTTCCTATGCCCATCCTTGCCTAGAAGTTCTGGGCCTTCTCTCACCTACCACTCCATTTGCTTGCCCCTCATGGCTCCAGCCTTGTCAGTTTCTCCCTTGACTTGCCTACAATTGCGCCTACACTTGGTTTGCATTGCAAAGAGCGGTAGGCAAGGCAAAGCAAAGCAAGGAAGGTCTTTCTAGGTCTTGCCAGGCAAGGCACACATAAGCAAGCAAGCAAAACAAGAGTAGACTAGCCACAGCATCAAAGGCAAGGCAAGGCCAAGTGACTCTGAGTGCCTTTCCTTGGCAAGTAAAAGATATAGTGACAATGTAATAGGGCAGGCGTTAAAGGTACCATGAGGAGGTATAGTCCAGCAAGATATTTATGTCGTAGACCCTTCTGTGCAGGAGCCATTGTTGGACATAGTACAGGACATGGCATACAGCTTGGCTTGGTAAGTTCCTGAAGGAGAATGGCAATGCTTTCTCATGGGAAGGAAAGCACGTAGCCCCAGAGTTGGAGGTGCAGATAAGAAGCTGTGTCGCGCAGCTCAAGGACGACAGCAGCTTCTTGTGCCGGCATATTTGGAAGCACTCCCTCAATTTGTACAGTCATTGAGTCAGTATCCATCTTTGGAAGGCTGTCTGCCTCTAGTAAGAGTGTTCTGACACCATTGTATGGGATCAGTCACTGGATGTTTTGGATTTTGGAGGAGGGGACTCCATTTCTCCTGAAATGAGCTTCTTGTTATTCGCTTTGGCAAAGAAATTAAGTTTGGATGGGCACTTTGGGTGGTCTCAGTGAATTTAAAGGTTTTTCCCAAGAGGTTTCCCTGTGGGTTAGAGCTGTTGAACTGACAGTGGGAATCTAGACACCAAGTTGTTGAGCTTTTTGTCCTTGAGGCTTTAGTGTGTGAGTAGTCCCTGTTGCCGTGCTGCTTGGATCTTGACTCTGAGACTGAAAGCTTAGGAGCGCAGAGCTGAAAAGAAAAGTGCTAATAGCAGGGTGTGTGTTCATTGTTTGATGGGTGAAGTTGAAATTGTAGGCAGCAAAGAACTTTCTCTCTCAGCTGGCACATTTGTTGAGCGGATGTCTTTGAGTTTGTTACCGGACTCTGCGAGAGTGAAAATGTTTGTTAGGGCAGAGGATTTCGTGTTGCCCTTTGAGTGTGGTGCAAAAGTGTTTGCACACTTGGAGGGGGAAGATCAGCAAAGTCTTTTTTTCCTGGCACAGTTAAATTGAGAGCAGGGACGTTTCCAACTCGGCTCTGTCCTTTGGAGCTGGCCTCGGTGCGTTTCCTTCTTTTGTTAGTCGACAGCGCCATCGTGTGGTTATTTTGATGAGCGCTGGCAGACGGTGCCAGGGAAAAAGCCAAGCTGTTTGCGGCTCCGGCCTCATTGGTGTAGGAGCAGCGCAGGGAAGAGCTCCGCTGGGGGTCCTGGCTCTTAGAGACTGAGAGAATGGGATCCTGTATGTAGCACAGAAGGAAGTGGAATTGTTTCATTGTGGGCTGTGCAGTTTATAAGCTGCAAATGAAAAGGCAATTGCAGCGCAGCCTCTTCTTTTCTGTGTGATCAGCTGCTCAACATGTAACTCGCACACACTGAACTGCATCCACCTCCCTGGAGATATAAAATGTGTATATCACTTTCCTCAAACTCTATGTATTACCTTGCACTCTAGCAGATCCCAAACCGCTTCAAAACGTCCAGCAGCTACTCAAAAAGAAAAAGTCCAACAAAAAGCTAGTGCTGGCCTTCATAGTGCCTTTGCAGTCCGTAAACTAGACGAAATGCACTAGGGCTTTGAATGTTTCTTCCCAACTATATAAATTCTCTCCAAGTGGCAAAGTCCATCATTACAGCAAAATTTTTCAGCTGGAGTTCTGACTGAGAGATGTGCCAGGACAGAAGGCATTTGCTGACCTAGCCTTTTTCCCTGTGTAACTTGGTATTTGCAGTACAATTATTTTCAGTGTCGCTGTGTCCAAGCAGCTAGAGATTACACAGATAGAAGTGTCAAGAGAGATGCTGCTAAAGTACGCCCTTCTTATAGCAGCATTTAAATGGCACACGACGCCTTGCTGCTTTTTCTTTCCCAGAGAGACCTGCTGTCAATTTTTTCACTCTGGCTTCTTGATCAAAAATGTCCACCTGAAATGTCTTACAGAAATAGGCTCCAGGTGTAAAAACCAGTACGGGGCTACATTTTCTGCGTGCTCCACATAAGTCACATCAATCTCACTCATCAAACTTCACTCTCTCCTTCCATTCTCCACTGCCTCTACCATTGTGTTCTCTGGATCTCAGAGTCTAAAGGCAGGCGCAATAGTTTCCACTGAGGGGTTGGAAGAGGTGTACAAGCAGCACAAATAGCTTCTGCGCTGCGCAGGCCATTTCTCTGCATTTTAGAGTCTAAGGGAAAGCGCTAGTGTTCCTGCGGAGAGCTGCAACAGCTGCAGAATATGTGTTGTCTTGGCACATGTTTGCAATCCACCATGATGGATCCTTAGTGAAACCAAACTGTGGTTCTGCTTCAAACATCTCACCCTGCTTGGCCACAAAGCTTTCGCTGACATGTCCCATTGCCTTTTTATTGCTGCGTTTCATTTTCAGAGTTTGTACGGAATCATTGCACTTTGCTTCTAAGCTGAACGTCGATACTGCTGGAGTCTCATATGTCCATTTTCTTCTCACACAAAAAAACTGCTTCCTTTAAAACATGCTGATGCGACCTGCTTTCTTGCTCAGCTGTAATTTTAGGGGTGTTCTCTGTCCCGCTTACAGTCTGAATCTAAACTAAGAAGTTTATGGGACACAGATGTGCCAAGACAAATAGTTTGCTTGGACCTTGCCACGTGTATTCAAAAGCATCCATTCACTCCACCATCAAGTCACTGCTTTCTTCTGCTTTACATCCTGCAAACTTCACACACACATACATACATACAAACTGGAATGAGGCATTTTCTTTCTTTCTCAGCTACACTCACCTATCCCCCACGCTAACATCTTTACCGCTTTTCTCTTGGCCTTGCTATGCATACTTTTCCTCTTAAGACACCCATTGTCTGGCCTACCCCTTCCCTACATTGCCTTGCCTTTCCTTTCCTATCCAACCTTGCATTTCTTTGTCATTCCTGGCCATTGTTTTCCTCTTCCTTCCTGACCCATCCATGTCTTTCCCTTGCCCTTCCTACCAGTCCAGTGCCTTGCACCACCCATCCCCCTTGCCACTTTGTCCAGTTTCCCTTCCCCTTTGTCCAGCTCCAATCTTTCATTTCCTTCTCCTTCTAGGACTCTCATTGCCTTGCTTGCCTCTCCTTTGTCTTGCCTGGCAAAGCCACCACTTTTCTTGGCGTTACCTTTGAACCTCTCCTCTCCCTTGCCTTGCATTCCCTTGCTCACTCGTCCCCCACCTGGAATTCAATACCCCTCTTTTTGCTGCATTTCTTCATCTTGCCTTGCCCTGCCTGCTTCTCCTAGGACTCTCAAGGCTTTCACGTACCTCCAGCGTTTCAGGAGCATGTGAGAGGAAGCCCAAAAGAGGTCACGTGCAAGCACACCCATCTGTCCTGGCAGCTTGCTTCTGGCACCTATCCTTACATGTCTTGAATTTTGGACATAAAATTCACATTTCACCTTTGCGCTTCAGGACCAGAATGACAGTTCTTTTGTATACCAAGGAAAGCAGGTAATCCAAGTGTATTAGGTGCAGATTAGAGATGGCCCATATGAGATCAAGGCCAGACAGAGAAGTCTGTCCTAGCCCCTTTTGTGTACCAGCAGTCTTTGAATGTACCTCTCATTTGTCTCGCCTTGGTGACCCCAAAGTTTCCTTGCCTTGCCCTGCCTTGCCTCCCTAGCCTTGCACTCCCTCCAGTGCCTACGCCCACACTTGACCTGCCCACACTTGACTGCTTTCCTCCAGGGAAACCTAGCCTTGTCTAGGCCTTCCTGTTTCTGCCTGGCCTTCCTATGCCCATCCTTGCCTAGAAGTTCTGGGCCTTCTCTCACCTACCACTCCATTTGCTTGCCCCTCATGGCTCCAGCCTTGTCAGCTTCTCCCTTGACTTGCCTACAATTGCGCCTACACTTGGTTTGCATTGCAAAGAGCGGTAGGCAAGGCAAAGCAAAGCAAGGAAGGTCTTTCTAGGTCTTGCCAGGCAAGGCACACATAAGCAAGCAAGCAAAACAAGAGTAGACTAGCCACAGCATCAAAGGCAAGGCAAGGCCAAGTGACTCTGAGTGCCTTTCCTTGGCAAGTAAAAGATATAGTGACAATGTAATAGGGCAGGCGTTAAAGGTACCATGAGGAGGTATAGTCCAGCAAGATATTTATGTCGTAGACCCTTCTGTGCAGGAGCCATTGTTGGACATAGTACAGGACATGGCATACAGCTTGGCTTGGTAAGTTCCTGAAGGAGAATGGCAATGCTTTCTCATGGGAAGGAAAGCACGTAGCCCCAGAGTTGGAGGTGCAGATAAGAAGCTGTGTCGCGCAGCTCAAGGACGACAGCAGCTTCTTGTGCCGGCATATTTGGAAGCACTCCCTCAATTTGTACAGTCATTGAGTCAGTATCCATCTTTGGAAGGCTGTCTGCCTCTAGTAAGAGTGTTCTGACACCATTGTATGGGATCAGTCACTGGATGTTTTGGATTTTGGAGGAGGGGATGCCATTTCTCTTGAAATGAGCTTCTTGTTATTCGCTTTGGCAAAGAAATTAAGTTTGGATGGGCACTTTGGGTGGTCTCAGTGAATTTAAAGGTTTTTCCCAAGAGGTTTCCCTGTGGGTTAGAGCTGTTGAACTGACAGTGGGAATCTAGACACCAAGTTGTTGAGCTTTTTGTCCTTGTAGCTTTAGTGTGTGAGTAGTCCCTGTTGCCATGCTGCTTGGATCTTGACTCTGAGACTGAAAGCTTAGGAGCGTAGAGCAGAAAAGAAAAGTGCTAATAGCAGGGTGTGTGTTCATTGTTTGATGGGTGAAGTTGAAATTGTAGGCAGCAAAGAACTTTCTCTCTCAGCTGGCACATTTGTTGAGCGGATGTCTTTGAGTTTGTTACCGGACTCTGCGAGAGTGAAAATGTTTGTTAGGGCAGAGGATTTCGTGTTGCCCTTTGAGTGTGGTGCAAAAGTGTTTGCACACTTGGAGGGGGAAGATCAGCAAAGTCTTTTTTTCCTGGCACAGTTAATTTGAGAGCAGGGACGTTTCCAACTCGGCTCTGTCCTTTGGAGCTGGCCTCGGTGCGTTTCCTTCTTTTGTTAGTCGACAGCGCCATCGTGTGGTTATTTTGATGAGCGCTGGCAGACGGTGCCAGGGAAAAAGCCAAGCTGTTTGCGGCTCCGGCCTCATTGGTGTAGGAGCAGCGCAGGGAAGAGCTCCGCTGGGGGTCCTGGCTCTTAGAGACTGAGAGAATGTGATCCTGTATGTAGCACAGAAGGAAGTGGAATTGTTTCATTGTGGGCTGTGCAGTTTATAAGCTGCAAATGAAAAGGCAATTGCAGCGCAGCCTCTTCTTTTCTGTGTGATCAGCTGCTCAACATGTAACTCGCACACACTGAACTGCATCCACCTCCCTGGAGATATAAAATGTGTATATCACTTTCCTCAAACTCTATGTATTACCTTGCACTCTAGCAGATCCCAAACCGCTTCAAAACGTCCAGCAGCTACTCAAAAAGAAAAAGTCCAACAAAAAGCTAGGGCTGGCCTTCATAGTGCCTTTGCAGTCCGTAAAATAGACGAAATGCACTAGGGCTTTGAATGTTTCTTCCCAACTATATAAATTCTCTCCAAGTGGCAAAGTCCATCATTACAGCAAAATTTTTCAGCTGGAGTTCTGACTGAGAGATGTGCCAGGACAGAAGGCATTTGCTGACCTAGCCTTTTTCCCTGTGTAACTTGGTATTTGCAGTACAATTATTTTCAGTGTCGCTGTGTCCAAGCAGCTAGAGATTACACAGATAGAAGTGTCAAGAGAGATGCTGCTAAAGTATGCCCTTCTTATAGCAGCATTTAAATGGCACACGACGCCTTGCTGCTTTTTCTTTCCCAGAGAGACCTGCTGTCAATTTTTTCACTCTGGCTTCTTGATCAAAAATGTCCACCTGAAATGTCTTACAGAAATAGGCTCCAGGTGTAAAAACCAGTACGGGGCTACATTTTCTGCGTGCTCCACATAAGTCACATCAAACTCACTCATCAAACTTCACTCTCTCCTTCCATTCTCCACTGCCTCTACCATTGTGTTCTCTGGATCTCAGAGTCTAAAGGCAGGCGCAATAGTTTCCACTGAGGGGTTGGAAGAGGTGTACAAGCAGCACAAATAGCTTCTGCGCTGCGCAGGCCATTTCTCTGCATTTTAGAGTCTAAGGGAAAGCGCTAGTGTTCCTGCGGAGAGCTGCAACAGCTGCAGAATATGTGTTGTCTTGGCACATGTTTGCAATCCACCATGATGGATCCTTAGTGAAACCAAACTGTGGTTCTGCTTCAAACATCTCACCCTGCTTGGCCACAAAGCTTTCGCTGACATGTCCCATTGCCTTTTTATTGCCGCGTTTCATTTTCAGAGTTTGTACGGAATCATTGCACTTTGCTTCTAAGCTGAACGTTGATACTGCTGGAGTCTCATATGTCCATTTTCTTCTCACACAAAAAAACTGCTTCCTTTAAAACATGCTGATGCGACCTGCTTTCTTGCTCAGCTGTAATTTTAGGGGTGTTCTCTGTCCCGCTTACAGTCTGAATCTAAACCAAGAAGTTTATGGGACACAGATGTGCCAAGACAAATAGTTTGCTTGGACCTTGCCACGTGTATTCAAAAGCATCCATTCACTCCACCATCAAGTCACTGCTTTCTTCTGCTTTACATCCTGCAAACTTCACACACACATACATACATACAAACTGGAATGAGGCATTTTCTTTCTTTCTCAGCTACACTCACCTATCCCCCACGCTAACATCTTTACCGCTTTTCTCTTGGCCTTGCTATGCATACTTTTCCTCTTAAGACACCCATTGTCTGGCCTACCCCTTCCCTACATTGCCTTGCCTTTCCTTTCCTATCCAACCTTGCATTTCTTTGTCATTCCTGGCCATTGTTTTCCTCTTCCTTCCTGACCCATCCATGTCTTTCCCTTGCCCTTCCTACCAGTCCAGTGCCTTGCACCACCCATCCCCCTTGCCACTTTGTCCAGTTTCCCTTCCCCTTTGTCCAGCTCCAATCTTTCATTTCCTTCTCCTTCTAGGACTCTCATTGCCTTGCTTGCCTCTCCTTTGTCTTGCCTGGCAAAGCCACCACTTTTCTTGGCGTTACCTTTGAACCTCTCCTCTCCCTTGCCTTGCATTCCCTTGCTCACTCGTCCCCCACCTGGAATTCAATACCCCTCTTTTTGCTGCATTTCTTCATCTTGCCTTGCCCTGCCTGCTTCTCCTAGGACTCTCAAGGCTTTCACGTACCTCCAGCGTTTCAGGAGCATGTGAGAGGAAGCCCAAAAGAGGTCACGTGCAAGCACACCCATCTGTCCTGGCAGCTTGCTTCTGGCACCTATCCTTACATGTCTTGAATTTTGGACATAAAATTCACATTTCACCTTTGCGCTTCAGGACCAGAATGACAGTTCTTTTGTATACCAAGGAAAGCAGGTAATCCAAGTGTATTAGGTGCAGATTAGAGATGGCCCATATGAGATCAAGGCCAGACAGAGAAGTCTGTCCTAGCCCCTTTTGTGTACCAGCAGTCTTTGAATGTACCTCTCATTTGTCTCGCATTGGTGACCCCAAAGTTTCCTTGCCTTGCCCTGCCTTGCCTCCCTAGCCTTGCACTCCCTCCAGTGCCTACGCCCACACTTGACCTGCCCACACTTGACTGCTTTCCTCCAGGGAAACCTAGCCTTGTCTAGGCCTTCCTGTTTCTGCCTGGCCTTCCTATGCCCATCCTTGCCTAGAAGTTCTGGGCCTTCTCTCACCTACCACTCCATTTGCTTGCCCCTCATGGCTCCAGCCTTGTCAGTTTCTCCCTTGACTCGCCTACAATTGCGCCTACACTTGGTTTGCATTGCAAAGAGCGGTAGGCAAGGCAAAGCAAAGCAAGGAAGGTCTTTCTAAGTCTTGCCAGGCAAGGCACACATAAGCAAGCAAGCAAAACAAGAGTAGACTAGCCACAGCATCAAAGGCAAGGCAAGGCCAAGTGACTCTGAGTGCCTTTCCTTGGCAAGTAAAAGATATAGTGACAATGTAATAGGGCAGGCGTTAAAGGTACCATGAGGAGGTATAGTCCAGCAAGATATTTATGTCGTAGACCCTTCTGTGCAGGAGCCATTGTTGGACATAGTACAGGACATGGCATACAGCTTGGCTTGGTAAGTTCCTGAAGGAGAATGGCAATGCTTTCTCATGGGAAGGAAAGCACGTAGCCCCAGAGTTGGAGGTGCAGATAAGAAGCTGTGTCGCGCAGCTCAAGGACGACAGCAGCTTCTTGTGCCGGCATATTTGGAAGCACTCCCTCAATTTGTACAGTCATTGAGTCAGTATCCATCTTTGGAAGGCTGTCTGCCTCTAGTAAGAGTGTTCTGACACCATTGTATGGGATCAGTCACTGGATGTTTTGGATTTTGGAGGAGGGGATGCCATTTCTCTTGAAATGAGCTTCTTGTTGTTCTCTTTGGCAAAGAAATTAAGTTTGGATGGGCACTTTGGGTGGTCTCAGTGAATTTAAAGGTTTTTCCCAAGAGGTTTCCCTGTGGGTTAGAGCTGTTGAACTGACAGTGGGAATCTAGACACCAAGTTGTTGAGCTTTTTGTCCTTGTAGCTTTAGCGTGTGAGTAGTCCCTGTTGCCATGCTGCTTGGATCTTGACTCTGAGACTGAAAGCTTAGGAGAGTAGAGCAGAAAAGAAAAGTGCCAATAGCAGGGTGTGTGTTCATTGTTTGATGGGTGAAGCTGAAATTGAAGGCAGCAAAGAACTTTCTCTCTCCGCTGGCACATTTGTTGAGCGGATGTCTTTGAGTTTGTTACCGGACTCTGCGAGAGTGAAAATGTTTGTTAGGGCAGAGGATTTCGTGTTGCCCTTTGAGTGTGGTGCAAAAGTGTTTGCACACTTGGAGGGGGAAGATCAGCAAAGTCTTTTTTTCCTGGCACAGTTAATTTGAGAGCAGGGACGTTTCCAACTCGGCTCTGTCCTTTGGAGCTGGCCTCGGTGCGTTTCCTTCTTTTGTTAGTCGACAGCGCCATCGTGTGGTTATTTTGATGAGCGCTGGCAGACGGTGCCAGGGAAAAAGCCAAGCTGTTTGCGGCTCCGGCCTCATTGGTGTAGGAGCAGCGCAGGGAAGAGCTCCGCTGGGGGTCCTGGCTCTTAGAGACTGAGAGAATGGGATCCTGTATGTAGCACAGAAGGAAGTGGAATTGTTTCATTGTGGGCTGTGCAGTTTATAAGCTGCAAATGAAAAGGCAATTGCAGCGCAGCCTCTTCTTTTCTGTGTGATCAGCTGCTCAACATGTAACTCGCACACACTGAACTGCATCCACCTCCCTGGAGATATAAAATGTGTATATCACTTTCCTCAAACTCTATGTATTACCTTGCACTCTAGCAGATCCCAAACCGCTTCAAAACGTCCAGCAGCTACTCAAAAAGAAAAAGTCCAACAAAAAGCTAGGGCTGGCCTTCATAGTGCCTTTGCAGTCCGTAAACTAGACGAAATGCACTAGGGCTTTGAATGTTTCTTCCCAACTATATAAATTCTCTCCAAGTGGCAAAGTCCATCATTACAGCAAAATTTTTCAGCTGGAGTTCTGACTGAGAGATGTGCCAGGACAGAAGGCATTTGCTGACCTAGCCTTTTTCCCTGTGTAACTTGGTATTTGCAGTACAATTATTTTCAGTGTCGCTGTGTCCAAGCAGCTAGAGATTACACAGATAGAAGTGTCAAGAGAGATGCTGCTAAAGTATGCCCTTCTTATAGCAGCATTTAAATGGCACACGACGCCTTGCTGCTTTTTCTTTCCCAGAGAGACCTGCTGTCAATTTTTTCACTCTGGCTTCTTGATCAAAAATGTCCACCTGAAATGTCTTACAGAAATAGGCTCCAGGTGTAAAAACCAGTACGGGGCTACATTTTCTGCGTGCTCCACATAAGTCACATCAAACTCACTCATCAAACTTCACTCTCTCCTTCCATTCTCCACTGCCTCTACCATTGTGTTCTCTGGATCTCAGAGTCTAAAGGCAGGCGCAATAGTTTCCACTGAGGGGTTGGAAGAGGTGTACAAGCAGCACAAATAGCTTCTGCGCTGCGCAGGCCATTTCTCTGCATTTTAGAGTCTAAGGGAAAGCGCTAGTGTTCCTGCGGAGAGCTGCAACAGCTGCAGAATATGTGTTGTCTTGGCACATGTTTGCAATCCACCATGATGGATCCTTAGTGAAACCAAACTGTGGTTCTGCTTCAAACATCTCACCCTGCTTGGCCACAAAGCTTTCGCTGACATGTCCCATTGCCTTTTTATTGCTGCGTTTCATTTTCAGAGTTTGTACGGAATCATTGCACTTTGCTTCTAAGCTGAACGTCGATACTGCTGGAGTCTCATATGTCCATTTTCTTCTCACACAAAAAAACTGCTTCCTTTAAAACATGCTGATGCGACCTGCTTTCTTGCTCAGCTGTAATTTTAGGGGTGTTCTCTGTCCCGCTTACAGTCTGAATCTAAACTAAGAAGTTTATGGGACACAGATGTGCCAAGACAAATAGTTTGCTTGGACCTTGCCACGTGTATTCAAAAGCATCCTTTCACTCCACCATCAAGTCTCTGCTTTACATCCTGCAAACTTCACACACACATACATACATACATACTGGAATGAGGCACTTTCTTTCTTTCTTTCTTTCTCAGCTACACTCACCTATCCCCCACGCTAACTTCTTTACCGCTTTTCTCTTGGCCTTGCTATGCATACTTTTCCTCTTAAGACACCCATTGTCTGGCCTACCCCTTCCCTACATTGCCTTGCCTTTCCTTTCCTATCCAACCTTGCATTTCTTTGTCATTTTATGGCCATTGCTTTCCTCTTCCTTCCTGACCCATCCATGTCTTTCCCTTGCCCTTCCTACCAGTCCAGTGCCTTGCACCACCCATCCCCCTTGCCACTTTGTTTGGTTTCCCTTCCCCTTTGTCCAGCTCCAATCTTTCATTTCCTTCTCCTTCTAGGACTCTCATTGCCTTGCTTGCCTCTCCTTTGTCTTGCCTGGCAAAGCCACCACTTTTCTTGGTGTTCCCTTTGAACCTCTCCTCTCCCTTGCCTTGCATTCCCTTGCTCACTCGTCCCCCACCTGGAATTCAATACCCCTCTTTTTGCTGCATTTCTTCATCTTGCCTTGCCCTGCCTGCTTCTCCTAGGACTCTCAAGGCTTTCACGTACCTCCAGCGTTTCAGGAGCATGTGAGAGGAAGCCCAAAAGAGGTCACGTGCAAGCACACCCATCTGTCCTGGCAGCTTGCTTCTGGCACCTATCCTTACATGTCTTGAATTTTGGACATAAAATTCACATTTCACCTTTGCGCTTCAGGACCAGAATGACAGTTCTTTTGTATACCAAGGAAAGCAGGTAATCCAAGTGTTTTAGGTGCCGATTAGAGATGGCCCATGTGAGATCAAGGCCAGACAGAGAAGTCTGTCCTAGCCCCTTTTGTGTACCAGCAGTCTTTGAATGTACCTCTCATTTGTCTTGCCTTGGTGACCCAAAAGTTTCCTTGCCTTGCCCTGCCTTGCCTCCCTAGTCTTGCACTCCCTCCAGTGCCTACGCCCACACTTGACCTGCCTACTGCTTTCCTCCAGGGAAACCTAGCCTTGCCTAGCCCCTCCTGTTTCTGCCTGGCCTTCCTCTGCCTATCCTTGCCTAGAAGTTCTGGGCCTTCTCTCACCTACCACTCCATTTGCTTGCCCCTCATGGCTCCAGCCTTGTCAGCTTCTCCCTTGACTTGCCTACAATTGCGCCTACACTTGGTTTGCATTGCAAAGAGCGGTAGGCAAGGCAAAGCAAAGCAAAGGAGGTCTTTCTAGGTCTTGCCAGGCAAGGCACACATAAGCAAGCAAGCAAAACAAGAGTAGACTAGCCACAGCATCAAAGGCAAGGCAAGGCCAAGTGACTCTGAGTGCCTTTCCTTGGCAAGTAAAAGATATAGTGACAATGTAATAGGGCAGGCGTTAAAGGTACCATGAGGAGGTATAGTCCAGCAAGATATTTATGTCGTAGACCCTTCTGTGCAGGAGCCATTGTTGGACATAGTACAGGACATGGCATACAGCTTGGCTTGGTAAGTTCCTGAAGGAGAATGGCAATGCTTTCTCATGGGAAGGAAAGCACGTAGCCCCAGAGTTGGAGGTGCAGATAAGAAGCTGTGTCGCGCAGCTCAAGGACGACAGCAGCTTCTTGTGCCGGCATATTTGGAAGCACTCCCTCAATTTGTACAGTCATTGAGTCAGTATCCATCTTTGGAAGGCTGTCTGCCTCTAGTAAGAGTGTTCTGTCACCATTGTATGGGATCAGTCACTGGATGTTTTGGATTTTGGAGGAGGGGATGCCATTTCTCTTGAAATGAGCTTCTTGTTGTTCTCTTTGGCAAAGAAATTAAGTTTGGATGGGCACTTTGGGTGGTCTCAGTGAATTTAAAGGTTTTTCCCAAGAGGTTTCCCTGTGGGTTAGAGCTGTTGAACTGACAGTGGGAATCTAGACACCAAGTTGTTGAGCTTTTTGTCCTTGTAGCTTTAGTGTGTGAGTAGTCCCTGTTGCCATGCTGCTTGGATCTTGACTCTGAGACTGAAAGCTTAGGAGAGTAGAGAAGAAAAGTGCCAATAGCAGGGTGTGTGTTCATTGTTTGATGGGTGAAGTTGAAATTGTAGGCAGCAAAGAACTTTCTCTCTCAGCTGGCACATTTGTTGAGCGGATGTCTTTGAGTTTGTTACCGGACTCTGCGAGAGTGAAAATGTTTGTTAGGGCAGAGGATTTTGTGTTGCCCTTTGAGTGTGGTGCAAAAGTGTTTGCACACTTGGAGGGGGAAGATCAGCAAAGTCTTTTTTTCCTGGCACAGTTAATTTGAGAGCAGGGACGTTTCCAACTCGGCTCTGTCCTTTGGAGCTGGCCTCGGTGCGTTTCCTTCTTTTGTTAGTCGACAGCGCCATCGTGTGGTTATTTTGATGAGCGCTGGCAGACGGTGCCAGGGAAAAAGCCAAGCTGTTTGCGGCTCCGGCCTCATTGGTGTAGGAGCAGCGCAGGGAAGAGCTCCGCTGGGGGTCCTGGCTCTTAGAGACTGAGAGAATGGGATCCTGTATGTAGCACAGAAGGAAGTGGAATTGTTTCATTGTGGGCTGTGCAGTTTATAAGCTGCAAATGAAAAGGCAATTGCAGCGCAGCCTCTTCTTTTCTGTGTGATCAGCAGCTCAACATGTAACTCGCACACACTGAACTGCATCCACCTCCCTGGAGTCATAAAATGTGTATATCACTTTCCTCAAACTCTATGTATTACCTTGCACTCTAGCAGATCCCAAACCGCTTCAAAACGTCCAGCAGCTACTCAAAAAGAAAAAGTCCAACAAAAAGCTAGGGCTGGCCTTCATAGTGCCTTTGCAGTCCGTAAAATAGACGAAATGCACTAGGGCTTTGAATGTTTCTTCCCAACTATATAAATTCTCTCCAAGTGGCAAAGTCCATCATTACAGCAAAATTTTTCAGCTGGAGTTCTGACTGAGAGATGTGCCAGGACAGAAGGCATTTGCTGACCTAGCCTTTTTCCCTGTGTAACTTGGTATTTGCAGTACAATTATTTTCAGTGTGGCTGTGTCCAAGCAGCTAGAGATTACACAGATAGAAGTGTCAAGAGAGATGCTGCTAAAGTACGCCCTTCTTATAGCAGCATTTAAATGGCACACGACGCCTTGCTGCTTTTTCTTTCCCAGAGAGACCTGCTGTCAATTTTTTCACTCTGGCTTCTGGATCAAAAATGTCCACCTGAAATGTCTTACAGAAATAGGCTCCAGGTGTAAAAACCAGTACGGGGCTACATTTTCTGCGTGCTCCACATAAGTCACATCAATCTCACTCATCAAACTTCACTCTCTCCTTCCATTCTCCACTGCCTCTACCATTGTGTTCTCTGGATCTCAGAGTCTAAAGGCAGGCGCAATAGTTTCCACTGAGGGGTTGGAAGAGGTGTACAAGCAGCACAAATAGCTTCTGCGCTGCGCAGGCCATTTCTCTGCATTTTAGAGTCTAAGGGAAAGCGCTAGTGTTCCTGCGGAGAGCTGCAACAGCTGCAGAATATGTGTTGTCTTGGCACATGTTTGCAATCCACCATGATGGATCCTTAGTGAAACCAAACTGTGGTTCTGCTTCAAACATCTCACCCTGCTTGGCCACAAAGCTTTCGCTGACATGTCCCATTGCCTTTTTATTGCTGCGTTTCATTTTCAGAGTTTGTACGGAATCATTGCACTTTGCTTCTAAGCTGAACGTCGATACTGCTGGAGTCTCATATGTCCATTTTCTTCTCACACAAAAAAACTGCTTCCTTTAAAACATGCTGATGCGACCTGCTTTCTTGCTCAGCTGTAATTTTAGGGGTGTTCTCTGTCCCGCTTACAGTCTGAATCTAAACCAAGAAGTTTATGGGACACAGATGTGCCAAGACAAATAGTTTGCTTGGACCTTGCCACGTGTATTCAAAAGCATCCATTCACTCCACCATCAAGTCACTGCTTTCTTCTGCTTTACATCCTGCAAACTTCACACACACATACATACATACAAACTGGAATGAGGCATTTTCTTTCTTTCTCAGCTACACTCACCTATCCCCCACGCTAACTTCTTTACCGCTTTTCTCTTGGCCTTGCTATGCATACTTTTCCTCTTATGACACCCATTGTCTGGCCTACCCCTTCCCTACATTGCCTTGCCTTTCCTTTCCTATCCAACCTTGCATTTCTTTGTCATTCCTGGCCATTGTTTTCCTCTTCCTTCCTGACCCATCCATGTCTTTCCCTTGCCCTTCCTACCAGTCCAGTGCCTTGCACCACCCATCCCCCTTGCCACTTTGTCCAGTTTCCCTTCCCCTTTGTCCAGCTCCAATCTTTCATTTCCTTCTCCTTCTAGGACTCTCATTGCCTTGCTTGCCTCTCCTTTGTCTTGCCTGGCAAAGCCACCACTTTTCTTGGCGTTACCTTTGAACCTCTCCTCTCCCTTGCCTTGCATTCCCTTGCTCACTCGTCCCCCACCTGGAATTCAATACCCCTCTTTTTACCGAAATTTCTTCATCTTGCCTTGCCCTGCCTGCTTCTCCTAGGACTCTCAAGGCTTTCACGTACCTCCAGCGTTTCAGGAGCATGTGAGAGGAAGCCCAAAAGAGGTCACGTGCAAGCACACCCATCTGTCCTGGCAGCTTGCTTCTGGCACCTATCCTTACATGTCTTGAATTTTGGACATAAAATTCACATTTCACCTTTGCGCTTCAGGACCAGAATGACAGTTCTTTTGTATACCAAGGAAAGCAGGTAATCCAAGTGTATTAGGTGCAGATTAGAGATGGCCCATATGAGATCAAGGCCAGACAGAGAAGTCTGTCCTAGCCCCTTTTGTGTACCAGCAGTCTTTGAATGTACCTCTCATTTGTCTTGCCTTGGTGACCCCAAAGTTTCCTTGCCTTGCCCTGCCTTGCCTCCCTAGCCTTGCACTCCCTCCAGTGCCTACGCCCACACTTGACCTGCCCACACTTGACTGCTTTCCTCCAGGGAAACCTAGCCTTGCCTAGGCCTTCCTGTTTCTGCCTGGCCTTCCTATGCCCATCCTTGCCTAGAAGTTCTGGGCCTTCTCTCACCTACCACTCCATTTGCTTGCCCCTCATGGCTCCAGCCTTGTCAGCTTCTCCCTTGACTCGCCTACAATTGCGCCTACACTTGGTTTGCATTGCAAAGAGCGGTAGGCAAGGCAAAGCAAAGCAAGGAAGGTCTTTCTAGGTCTTGCCAGGCAAGGCACACATAAGCAAGCAAGCAAAACAAGAGTAGACTAGCCACAGCATCAAAGGCAAGGCAAGGCCAAGTGACTCTGAGTGCCTTTCCTTGGCAAGTAAAAGATATAGTGACAATGTAATAGGGCAGGCGTTAAAGGTACCATGAGGAGGTATAGTCCAGCAAGATATTTATGTCGTAGACCCTTCTGTGCAGGAGCCATTGTTGGACATAGTACAGGACATGGCGTACAGTTTGGCTTGGTAAGTTCCTGAAGGAGAATGGCAATGCTTTCTCATGGGAAGGAAAGCACGTAGCCCCAGAGTTGGAGGTGCAGATAAGAAGCTGTGTCGCGCAGCTCAAGGACGACAGCAGCTTCTTGTGCCGGCATATTTGGAAGCACTCCCTCAATTTGTACAGTCATTGAGTCAGTATCCATCTTTGGAAGGCTGTCTGCCTCTAGTAAGAGTGTTCTGACACCATTGTATGGGATCAGTCACTGGATGTTTTGGATTTTGGAGGAGGGGATGCCATTTCTCTTGAAATGAGCTTCTTGTTATTCGCTTTGGCAAAGAAATTAAGTTTGGATGGGCACTTTGGGTGGTCTCAGTGAATTTAAAGGTTTTTCCCAAGAGGTTTCCCTGTGGGTTAGAGCTGTTGAACTGACAGTGGGAATCTAGACACCAAGTTGTTGAGCTTTTTGTCCTTGTAGCTTTAGTGTGTGAGTAGTCCCTGTTGCCATGCTGCTTGGATCTTGACTCTGAGACTGAAAGCTTAGGAGCGTAGAGCAGAAAAGAAAAGTGCTAATAGCAGGGTGTGTGTTCATTGTTTGATGGGTGAAGTTGAAATTGTAGGCAGCAAAGAACTTTCTCTCTCAGCTGGCACATTTGTTGAGCGGATGTCTTTGAGTTTGTTACCGGACTCTGCGAGAGTGAAAATGTTTGTTAGGGCAGAGGATTTCGTGTTGCCCTTTGAGTGTGGTGCAAAAGTGTTTGCACACTTGGAGGGGGAAGATCAGCAAAGTCTTTTTTTCCTGGCACAGTTAATTTGAGAGCAGGGACGTTTCCAACTCGGCTCTGTCCTTTGGAGCTGGCCTCGGTGCGTTTCCTTCTTTTGTTAGTCGACATCGCCATCGTGTGGTTATTTTGATGAGCGCTGGCAGCCGGTGCCAGGGAAAAAGCCAAGCTGTTTGCGGCTCCGGCCTCATTGGTGTAGGAGCAGCGCAGGGAAGAGCTCCGCTGGGGGTCCTGGCTCTTAGAGACTGAGAGAATGTGATCCTGTATGTAGCACAGAAGGAAGTGGAATTGTTTCATTGTGGGCTGTGCAGTTTATAAGCTGCAAATGAAAAGGCAATTGCAGCGCAGCCTCTTCTTTTCTGTGTGATCAGCTGCTCAACATGTAACTCGCACACACTGAACTGCATCCACCTCCCTGGAGATATAAAATGTGTATATCACTTTCCTCAAACTCTATGTATTACCTTGCACTCTAGCAGATCCCAAACCGCTTCAAAACGTCCAGCAGCTACTCAAAAAGAAAAAGTCCAACAAAAAGCTAGGGCTGGCCTTCATAGTGCCTTTGCAGTCCGTAAAATAGACGAAATGCACTAGGGCTTTGAATGTTTCTTCCCAACTATATAAATTCTCTCCAAGTGGCAAAGTCCATCATTACAGCAAAATTTTTCAGCTGGAGTTCTGACTGAGAGATGTGCCAGGACAGAAGGCATTTGCTGACCTAGCCTTTTTCCCTGTGTAACTTGGTATTTGCAGTACAATTATTTTCAGTGTCGCTGTGTCCAAGCAGCTAGAGATTACACAGATAGAAGTGTCAAGAGAGATGCTGCTAAAGTATGCCCTTCTTATAGCAGCATTTAAATGGCACACGACGCCTTGCTGCTTTTTCTTTCCCAGAGAGACCTGCTGTCAATTTTTTCACTCTGGCTTCTTGATCAAAAATGTCCTCCTGAAATGTCTTACAGAAATAGGCTCCAGGTGTAAAAACCAGTACGGGGCTACATTTTCTGCGTGCTCCACATAAGTCACATCAAACTCACTCATCAAACTTCACTCTCTCCTTCCATTCTCCACTGCCTCTACCATTGTGTTCTCTGGATCTCAGAGTCTAAAGGCAGGCGCAATAGTTTCCACTGAGGTGTTGGAAGTGGTGTACAAGCAGCACAAATAGCTTCTGCGCTGCGCAGGCCATTTCTCTGCATTTTAGAGTCTAAGGGAAAGCGCTAGTGTTCCTGCGGAGAGCTGCAACAGCTGCAGAATATGTGTTGTCTTGGCACATGTTTGCAATCCACCATGATGGATCCTTAGTGAAACCAAACTGTGGTTCTGCTTTAAACATCTCACCCTGCTTGGCCACAAAGCTTTCACTGACATGTCCCATTGCCTTTTTATTGCTGCGTTTCATTTTCAGAGTTTGTACGGAATCATTGCACTTTGCTTCTAAGCTGAACGTCGATACTGCTGGAGTCTCATATGTCCATTTTCTTCTCACACAAAAAAACTGCTTCCTTTAAAACATGCTGATGCGACCTGCTTTCTTGCTCAGCTGTAATTTTAGGGGTGTTCTCTGTCCCGCTTACAGTCTGAATCTAAACTAAGAAGTTTATGGGACACAGATGTGCCAAGACAAATAGTTTGCTTGGACCTTGCCACGTGTATTCAAAAGCATCCATTCACTCCACCATCAAGTCACTGCTTTCTTCTGCTTTACATCCTGCAAACTTCACACACACATACATACATACAAACTGGAATGAGGCATTTTCTTTCTTTCTCAGCTACACTCACCTATCCCCCACGCTAACTTCTTTACCGCTTTTCTCTTGGCCTTGCTATGCATACTTTTCCTCTTAAGACACCCATTGTCTGGCCTACCCCTTCCCTACATTGCCTTGCCTTTCCTTTCCTATCCAACCTTGCATTTCTTTGTCATTCCTGGCCATTGTTTTCCTCTTCCTTCCTGACCTATCCATGTCTTTCCCTTGCCCTTCCTACCAGTCCAGTGCCTTGCACCACCCATCCCCCTTGCCACTTTGTCCAGTTTCCCTTCCCCTTTGTCCAGCTCCAATCTTTCATTTCCTTCTCCTTCTAGGACTCTCATTGCCTTGCTTGCCTCTCCTTTGTCTTGCCTGGAAAAGCCACCACTTTTCTTGGCGTTACCTTTGAACCTCTCCTCTCCCTTGCCTTGCATTCCCTTGCTCACTCGTCCCCCACCTGGAATTCAATACCCCTCTTTTTGCGGAATTTCTTCATCTTGCCTTGCCCTGCCTGCTTCTCCTAGGACTCTCAAGGCTTTCACGTACCTCCAGCGTTTCAGGAGCATGTGAGAGGAAGCCCAAAAGAGGTCACGTGCAAGCACACCCATCTGTCCTGGCAGCTTTCTTCTGGCACCTATCCTTACATGTCTTGAATTTTGGACATAAAATTCACATTTCACCTTTGCGCTTCAGGACCAGAATGACAGTTCTTTTGTATACCAAGGAAAGCAGGTAATCCAAGTGTATTAGGTGCAGATTAGAGATGGCCCATATGAGATCAAGGCCAGACAGAGAAGTCTGTCCTAGCCCCTTTTGTGTACCAGCAGTCTTTGAATGTACCTCTCATTTGTCTTGCCTTGGTGACCCCAAAGTTTCCTTGCCTTGCCCTGCCTTGCCTCCCTAGCCTTGCACTCCCTCCAGTGCCTACGCCCACACTTGACCTGCCCACACTTGACTGCTTTCCTCCAGGGAAACCTAGCCTTGCCTAGCCCTTCCTGTTTCTGCCTGGCCTTCCTATGCCCATCCTTGCCTAGAAGTTCTGGGCCTTCTCTCACCTACCACTCCATTTGCTTGCCCCTCATGGCTCCAGCCTTGTCAGCTTCTCCCTTGACTTGCCTACAATTGCGCCTACACTTGGTTTGCATTGCAAAGAGCGGTAGGCAAGGCAAAGCAAAGCAAGGAAGGTCTTTCTAGGTCTTGCCAGGCAAGGCACACATAAGCAAGCAAGCAAAACAAGAGTAGACTAGCCACAGCATCAAAGGCAAGGCAAGGCCAAGTGACTCTGAGTGCCTTTCCTTGGCAAGTAAAAGATATAGTGACAATGTAATAGGGCAGGCGTTAAAGGTACCATGAGGAGGTATAGTCCAGCAAGATATTTATGTCGTAGACCCTTCTGTGCAGGAGCCATTGTTGGACATAGTACAGGACATGGCATACAGCTTGGCTTGGTAAGTTCCTGAAGGAGAATGGCAATGCTTTCTCATGGGAAGGAAAGCACGTAGCCCCAGAGTTGGAGGTGCAGATAAGAAGCTGTGTCGCGCAGCTCAAGGACGACAGCAGCTTCTTGTGCCGGCATATTTGGAAGCACTCCCTCAATTTGTACAGTCATTGAGTCAGTATCCATCTTTGGAAGGCTGTCTGCCTCTAGTAAGAGTGTTCTGACACCATTGTATGGGATCAGTCACTGGATGTTTTGGATTTTGGAGGAGGGGACTCCATTTCTCCTGAAATGAGCTTCTTGTTATTCGCTTTGGCAAAGAAATTAAGTTTGGATGGGCACTTTGGGTGGTCTCAGTGAATTTAAAGGTTTTTCCCAAGAGGTTTCCCTGTGGGTTAGAGCTGTTGAACTGACAGTGGGAATCTAGACACCAAGTTGTTGAGCTTTTTGTCCTTGTAGCTTTAGTGTGTGAGTAGTCCCTGTTGCCATGCTGCTTGGATCTTGACTCTGAGACTGAAAGCTTAGGAGCGTAGAGCAGAAAAGAAAAGTGCTAATAGCAGGGTGTGTGTTCATTGTTTGATGGGTGAAGTTGAAATTGTAGGCAGCAAAGAACTTTCTCTCTCAGCTGGCACATTTGTTGAGCGGATGTCTTTGAGTTTGTTACCGGACTCTGCGAGAGTGAAAATGTTTGTTAGGGCAGAGGATTTTGTGTTGCCCTTTGAGTGTGGTGCAAAAGTGTTTGCACACTTGGAGGGGGAAGATCAGCAAAGTCTTTTTTTCCTGGCACAGTTAATTTGAGAGCAGGGACGTTTCCAACTCGGCTCTGTCCTTTGGAGCTGGCCTTGGTGCGTTTCCTTCTTTTGTTAGTCGACAGCGCCATCGTGTGGTTATTTTGATGAGCGCTGGCAGACGGTGCCAGGGAAAAAGCCAAGCTGTTTGCGGCTCCGGCCTCATTGGTGTAGGAGCAGCGCAGGGAAGAGCTCCGCTGGGGGTCCTGGCTCTTAGAGACTGAGAGAATGTGATCCTGTATGTAGCACAGAAGGAAGTGGAATTGTTTCATTGTGGGCTGTGCAGTTTATAAGCTGCAAATGAAAAGGCAATTGCAGCGCAGCCTCTTCTTTTCTGTGTGATCAGCTGCTCAACATGTAACTCGCACACACTGAACTGCATCCACCTCCCTGGAGATATAAAATGTGTATATCACTTTCCTCAAACTCTATGTATTACCTTGCACTCTAGCAGATCCCAAACCGCTTCAAAACGTCCAGCAGCTACTCAAAAAGAAAAAGTCCAACAAAAAGCTAGGGCTGGCCTTCATAGTGCCTTTGCAGTCCGTAAAATAGACGAAATGCACTAGGGCTTTGAATGTTTCTTCCCAACTATATAAATTCTCTCCAAGTGGCAAAGTCCATCATTACAGCAAAATTTTTCAGCTGGAGTTCTGACTGAGAGATGTGCCAGGACAGAAGGCATTTGCTGACCTAGCCTTTTTCCCTGTGTAACTTGGTATTTGCAGTACAATTATTTTCAGTGTCGCTGTGTCCAAGCAGCTAGAGATTACACAGATAGAAGTGTCAAGAGAGATGCTGCTAAAGTATGCCCTTCTTATAGCAGCATTTAAATGGCACACGACGCCTTGCTGCTTTTTCTTTCCCAGAGAGACCTGCTGTCAATTTTTTCACTCTGGCTTCTTGATCAAAAATGTCCACCTGAAATGTCTTACAGAAATAGGCTCCAGGTGTAAAAACCAGTACGGGGCTACATTTTCTGCGTGCTCCACATAAGTCACATCAAACTCACTCATCAAACTTCACTCTCTCCTTCCATTCTCCACTGCCTCTACCATTGTGTTCTCTGGATCTCAGAGTCTAAAGGCAGGCGCAATAGTTTCCACTGAGGGGTTGGAAGTGGTGTACAAGCAGCACAAATAGCTTCTGCGCTGCGCAGGCCATTTCTCTGCATTTTAGAGTCTAAGGGAAAGCGCTAGTGTTCCTGCGGAGAGCTGCAACAGCTGCAGAATATGTGTTGTCTTGGCACATGTTTGCAATCCACCATGATGGATCCTTAGTGAAACCAAACTGTGGTTCTGCTTTAAACATCTCACCCTGCTTGGCCACAAAGCTTTCACTGACATGTCCCATTGCCTTTTTATTGCTGCGTTTCATTTTCAGAGTTTGTACGGAATCATTGCACTTTGCTTCTAAGCTGAACGTCGATACTGCTGGAGTCTCATATGTCCATTTTCTTCTCACACAAAAAAACTGCTTCCTTTAAAACATGCTGATGCGACCTGCTTTCTTGCTCAGCTGTAATTTTAGGGGTGTTCTCTGTCCCGCTTACAGTCTGAATCTAAACTAAGAAGTTTATGGGACACAGATGTGCCAAGACAAATAGTTTGCTTGGACCTTGCCACGTGTATTCAAAAGCATCCATTCACTCCACCATCAAGTCACTGCTTTCTTCTGCTTTACATCCTGCAAACTTCACACACACATACATACATACAAACTGGAATGAGGCATTTTCTTTCTTTCTCAGCTACACTCACCTATCCCCCACGCTAACTTCTTTACCGCTTTTCTCTTGGCCTTGCTATGCATACTTTTCCTCTTAAGACACCCATTGTCTGGCCTACCCCTTCCCTACATTGCCTTGCCTTTCCTTTCCTATCCAACCTTGCATTTCTTTGTCATTCCTGGCCATTGTTTTCCTCTTCCTTCCTGACCTATCCATGTCTTTCCCTTGCCCTTCCTACCAGTCCAGTGCCTTGCACCACCCATCCCCCTTGCCACTTTGTCCAGTTTCCCTTCCCCTTTGTCCAGCTCCAATCTTTCATTTCCTTCTCCTTCTAGGACTCTCATTGCCTTGCTTGCCTCTCCTTTGTCTTGCCTGGCAAAGCCACCACTTTTCTTGGCGTTACCTTTGAACCTCTCCTCTCCCTTGCCTTGCATTCCCTTGCTCACTCGTCCCCCACCTGGAATTCAATACCCCTCTTTTTGCGGAATTTCTTCATCTTGCCTTGCCCTGCCTGCTTCTCCTAGGACTCTCAAGGCTTTCACGTACCTCCAGCGTTTCAGGAGCATGTGAGAGGAAGCCCAAAAGAGGTCACGTGCAAGCACACCCATCTGTCCTGGCAGCTTGCTTCTGGCACCTATCCTTACATGTCTTGAATTTTGGACATAAAATTCACATTTCACCTTTGCGCTTCAGGACCAGAATGACAGTTCTTTTGTATACCAAGGAAAGCAGGTAATCCAAGTGTATTAGGTGCAGATTAGAGATGGCCCATATGAGATCAAGGCCAGACAGAGAAGTCTGTCCTAGCCCCTTTTGTGTACCAGCAGTCTTTGAATGTACCTCTCATTTGTCTTGCCTTGGTGACCCCAAAGTTTCCTTGCCTTGCCCTGCCTTGCCTCCCTAGCCTTGCACTCCCTCCAGTGCCTACGCCCACACTTGACCTGCCCACACTTGACTGCTTTCCTCCAGGGAAACCTAGCCTTGTCTAGGCCTTCCTGTTTCTGCCTGGCCTTCCTATGCCCATCCTTGCCTAGAAGTTCTGGGCCTTCTCTCACCTACCACTCCATTTGCTTGCCCCTCATGGCTCCAGCCTTGTCAGCTTCTCCCTTGACTTGCCTACAATTGCGCCTACACTTGGTTTGCATTGCAAAGAGCGGTAGGCAAGGCAAAGCAAAGCAAGGAAGGTCTTTCTAGGTCTTGCCAGGCAAGGCACACATAAGCAAGCAAGCAAAACAAGAGTAGACTAGCCACAGCATCAAAGGCAAGGCAAGGCCAAGTGACTCTGAGTGCCTTTCCTTGGCAAGTAAAAGATATAGTGACAATGTAATAGGGCAGGCGTTAAAGGTACCATGAGGAGGTATAGTCCAGCAAGATATTTATGTCGTAGACCCTTCTGTGCAGGAGCCATTGTTGGACATAGTACAGGACATGGCATACAGCTTGGCTTGGTAAGTTCCTGAAGGAGAATGGCAATGCTTTCTCATGGGAAGGAAAGCACGTAGCCCCAGAGTTGGAGGTGCAGATAAGAAGCTGTGTCGCGCAGCTCAAGGACGACAGCAGCTTCTTGTGCCGGCATATTTGGAAGCACTCCCTCAATTTGTACAGTCATTGAGTCAGTATCCATCTTTGGAAGGCTGTCTGCCTCTAGTAAGAGTGTTCTGACACCATTGTATGGGATCAGTCACTGGATGTTTTGGATTTTGGAGGAGGGGACTCCATTTCTCCTGAAATGAGCTTCTTGTTATTCGCTTTGGCAAAGAAATTAAGTTTGGATGGGCACTTTGGGTGGTCTCAGTGAATTTAAAGGTTTTTCCCAAGAGGTTTCCCTGTGGGTTAGAGCTGTTGAACTGACAGTGGGAATCTAGACACCAAGTTGTTGAGCTTTTTGTCCTTGTAGCTTTAGTGTGTGAGTAGTCCCTGTTGCCATGCTGCTTGGATCTTGACTCTGAGACTGAAAGCTTAGGAGCGTAGAGCAGAAAAGAAAAGTGCTAATAGCAGGGTGTGTGTTCATTGTTTGATGGGTGAAGTTGAAATTGTAGGCAGCAAAGAACTTTCTCTCTCAGCTGGCACATTTGTTGAGCGGATGTCTTTGAGTTTGTTACCGGACTCTGCGAGAGTGAAAATGTTTGTTAGGGCAGAGGATTTTGTGTTGCCCTTTGAGTGTGGTGCAAAAGTGTTTGCACACTTGGAGGGGGAAGATCAGCAAAGTCTTTTTTTCCTGGCACAGTTAATTTGAGAGCAGGGACGTTTCCAACTCGGCTCTGTCCTTTGGAGCTGGCCTTGGTGCGTTTCCTTCTTTTGTTAGTCGACAGCGCCATCGTGTGGTTATTTTGATGAGCGCTGGCAGACGGTGCCAGGGAAAAAGCCAAGCTGTTTGCGGCTCCGGCCTCATTGGTGTAGGAGCAGCGCAGGGAAGAGCTCCGCTGGGGGTCCTGGCTCTTAGAGACTGAGAGAATGTGATCCTGTATGTAGCACAGAAGGAAGTGGAATTGTTTCATTGTGGGCTGTGCAGTTTATAAGCTGCAAATGAAAAGGCAATTGCAGCGCAGCCTCTTCTTTTCTGTGTGATCAGCTGCTCAACATGTAACTCGCACACACTGAACTGCATCCACCTCCCTGGAGATATAAAATGTGTATATCACTTTCCTCAAACTCTATGTATTACCTTGCACTCTAGCAGATCCCAAACCGCTTCAAAACGTCCAGCAGCTACTCAAAAAGAAAAAGTCCAACAAAAAGCTAGGGCTGGCCTTCATAGTGCCTTTGCAGTCCGTAAAATAGACGAAATGCACTAGGGCTTTGAATGTTTCTTCCCAACTATATAAATTCTCTCCAAGTGGCAAAGTCCATCATTACAGCAAAATTTTTCAGCTGGAGTTCTGACTGAGAGATGTGCCAGGACAGAAGGCATTTGCTGACCTAGCCTTTTTCCCTGTGTAACTTGGTATTTGCAGTACAATTATTTTCAGTGTCGCTGTGTCCAAGCAGCTAGAGATTACACAGATAGAAGTGTCAAGAGAGATGCTGCTAAAGTATGCCCTTCTTATAGCAGCATTTAAATGGCACACGACGCCTTGCTGCTTTTTCTTTCCCAGAGAGACCTGCTGTCAATTTTTTCACTCTGGCTTCTTGATCAAAAATGTCCACCTGAAATGTCTTACAGAAATAGGCTCCAGGTGTAAAAACCAGTACGGGGCTACATTTTCTGCGTGCTCCACATAAGTCACATCAAACTCACTCATCAAACTTCACTCTCTCCTTCCATTCTCCACTGCCTCTACCATTGTGTTCTCTGGATCTCAGAGTCTAAAGGCAGGCGCAATAGTTTCCACTGAGGGGTTGGAAGTGGTGTACAAGCAGCACAAATAGCTTCTGCGCTGCGCAGGCCATTTCTCTGCATTTTAGAGTCTAAGGGAAAGCGCTAGTGTTCCTGCGGAGAGCTGCAACAGCTGCAGAATATGTGTTGTCTTGGCACATGTTTGCAATCCACCATGATGGATCCTTAGTGAAACCAAACTGTGGTTCTGCTTTAAACATCTCACCCTGCTTGGCCACAAAGCTTTCACTGACATGTCCCATTGCCTTTTTATTGCTGCGTTTCATTTTCAGAGTTTGTACGGAATCATTGCACTTTGCTTCTAAGCTGAACGTCGATACTGCTGGAGTCTCATATGTCCATTTTCTTCTCACACAAAAAAACTGCTTCCTTTAAAACATGCTGATGCGACCTGCTTTCTTGCTCAGCTGTAATTTTAGGGGTGTTCTCTGTCCCGCTTACAGTCTGAATCTAAACTAAGAAGTTTATGGGACACAGATGTGCCAAGACAAATAGTTTGCTTGGACCTTGCCACGTGTATTCAAAAGCATCCATTCACTCCACCATCAAGTCACTGCTTTCTTCTGCTTTACATCCTGCAAACTTCACACACACATACATACATACAAACTGGAATGAGGCATTTTCTTTCTTTCTCAGCTACACTCACCTATCCCCCACGCTAACTTCTTTACCGCTTTTCTCTTGGCCTTGCTATGCATACTTTTCCTCTTAAGACACCCATTGTCTGGCCTACCCCTTCCCTACATTGCCTTGCCTTTCCTTTCCTATCCAACCTTGCATTTCTTTGTCATTCCTGGCCATTGTTTTCCTCTTCCTTCCTGACCTATCCATGTCTTTCCCTTGCCCTTCCTACCAGTCCAGTGCCTTGCACCACCCATCCCCCTTGCCACTTTGTCCAGTTTCCCTTCCCCTTTGTCCAGCTCCAATCTTTCATTTCCTTCTCCTTCTAGGACTCTCATTGCCTTGCTTGCCTCTCCTTTGTCTTGCCTGGCAAAGCCACCACTTTTCTTGGCGTTACCTTTGAACCTCTCCTCTCCCTTGCCTTGCATTCCCTTGCTCACTCGTCCCCCACCTGGAATTCAATACCCCTCTTTTTGCTGCATTTCTTCATCTTGCCTTGCCCTGCCTGCTTCTCCTAGGACTCTCAAGGCTTTCACGTACCTCCAGCGTTTCAGGAGCATGTGAGAGGAAGCCCAAAAGAGGTCACGTGCAAGCACACCCATCTGTCCTGGCAGCTTGCTTCTGGCACCTATCCTTACATGTCTTGAATTTTGGACATAAAATTCACATTTCACCTTTGCGCTTCAGGACCAGAATGACAGTTCTTTTGTATACCAAGGAAAGCAGGTAATCCAAGTGTATTAGGTGCAGATTAGAGATGGCCCATATGAGATCAAGGCCAGACAGAGAAGTCTGTCCTAGCCCCTTTTGTGTACCAGCAGTCTTTGAATGTACCTCTCATTTGTCTTGCCTTGGTGACCCCAAAGTTTCCTTGCCTTGCCCTGCCTTGCCTCCCTAGCCTTGCACTCCCTCCAGTGCCTACGCCCACACTTGACCTGCCCACACTTGACTGCTTTCCTCCAGGGAAACCTAGCCTTGTCTAGGCCTTCCTGTTTCTGCCTGGCCTTCCTATGCCCATCCTTGCCTAGAAGTTCTGGGCCTTCTCTCACCTACCACTCCATTTGCTTGCCCCTCATGGCTCCAGCCTTGTCAGCTTCTCCCTTGACTTGCCTACAATTGCGCCTACACTTGGTTTGCATTGCAAAGAGCGGTAGGCAAGGCAAAGCAAAGCAAGGAAGGTCTTTCTAGGTCTTGCCAGGCAAGGCACACATAAGCAAGCAAGCAAAACAAGAGTAGACTAGCCACAGCATCAAAGGCAAGGCAAGGCCAAGTGACTCTGAGTGCCTTTCCTTGGCAAGTAAAAGATATAGTGACAATGTAATAGGGCAGGCGTTAAAGGTACCATGAGGAGGTATAGTCCAGCAAGATATTTATGTCGTAGACCCTTCTGTGCAGGAGCCATTGTTGGACATAGTACAGGACATGGCATACAGCTTGGCTTGGTAAGTTCCTGAAGGAGAATGGCAATGCTTTCTCATGGGAAGGAAAGCACGTAGCCCCAGAGTTGGAGGTGCAGATAAGAAGCTGTGTCGCGCAGCTCAAGGACGACAGCAGCTTCTTGTGCCGGCATATTTGGAAGCACTCCCTCAATTTGTACAGTCATTGAGTCAGTATCCATCTTTGGAAGGCTGTCTGCCTCTAGTAAGAGTGTTCTGACACCATTGTATGGGATCAGTCACTGGATGTTTTGGATTTTGGAGGAGGGGACTCCATTTCTCCTGAAATGAGCTTCTTGTTATTCGCTTTGGCAAAGAAATTAAGTTTGGATGGGCACTTTGGGTGGTCTCAGTGAATTTAAAGGTTTTTCCCAAGAGGTTTCCCTGTGGGTTAGAGCTGTTGAACTGACAGTGGGAATCTAGACACCAAGTTGTTGAGCTTTTTGTCCTTGTAGCTTTAGTGTGTGAGTAGTCCCTGTTGCCATGCTGCTTGGATCTTGACTCTGAGACTGAAAGCTTAGGAGCGTAGAGCAGAAAAGAAAAGTGCTAATAGCAGGGTGTGTGTTCATTGTTTGATGGGTGAAGTTGAAATTGTAGGCAGCAAAGAACTTTCTCTCTCAGCTGGCACATTTGTTGAGCGGATGTCTTTGAGTTTGTTACCGGACTCTGCGAGAGTGAAAATGTTTGTTAGGGCAGAGGATTTTGTGTTGCCCTTTGAGTGTGGTGCAAAAGTGTTTGCACACTTGGAGGGGGAAGATCAGCAAAGTCTTTTTTTCCTGGCACAGTTAATTTGAGAGCAGGGACGTTTCCAACTCGGCTCTGTCCTTTGGAGCTGGCCTTGGTGCGTTTCCTTCTTTTGTTAGTCGACAGCGCCATCGTGTGGTTATTTTGATGAGCGCTGGCAGACGGTGCCAGGGAAAAAGCCAAGCTGTTTGCGGCTCCGGCCTCATTGGTGTAGGAGCAGCGCAGGGAAGAGCTCCGCTGGGGGTCCTGGCTCTTAGAGACTGAGAGAATGTGATCCTGTATGTAGCACAGAAGGAAGTGGAATTGTTTCATTGTGGGCTGTGCAGTTTATAAGCTGCAAATGAAAAGGCAATTGCAGCGCAGCCTCTTCTTTTCTGTGTGATCAGCTGCTCAACATGTAACTCGCACACACTGAACTGCATCCACCTCCCTGGAGATATAAAATGTGTATATCACTTTCCTCAAACTCTATGTATTACCTTGCACTCTAGCAGATCCCAAACCGCTTCAAAACGTCCAGCAGCTACTCAAAAAGAAAAAGTCCAACAAAAAGCTAGGGCTGGCCTTCATAGTGCCTTTGCAGTCCGTAAACTAGACGAAATGCACTAGGGCTTTGAATGTTTCTTCCCAACTATATAAATTCTCTCCAAGTGGCAAAGTCCATCATTACAGCAAAATTTTTCAGCTGGAGTTCTGACTGAGAGATGTGCCAGGACAGAAGGCATTTGCTGACCTAGCCTTTTTCCCTGTGTAACTTGGTATTTGCAGTACAATTATTTTCAGTGTCGCTGTGTCCAAGCAGCTAGAGATTACACAGATAGAAGTGTCAAGAGAGATGCTGCTAAAGTATGCCCTTCTTATAGCAGCATTTAAATGGCACACGACGCCTTGCTGCTTTTTCTTTCCCAGAGAGACCTGCTGTCAATTTTTTCACTCTGGCTTCTTGATCAAAAATGTCCACCTGAAATGTCTTACAGAAATAGGCTCCAGGTGTAAAAACCAGTACGGGGCTACATTTTCTGCGTGCTCCACATAAGTCACATCAAACTCACTCATCAAACTTCACTCTCTCCTTCCATTCTCCACTGCCTCTACCATTGTGTTCTCTGGATCTCAGAGTCTAAAGGCAGGCGCAATAGTTTCCACTGAGGGGTTGGAAGTGGTGTACAAGCAGCACAAATAGCTTCTGCGCTGCGCAGGCCATTTCTCTGCATTTTAGAGTCTAAGGGAAAGCGCTAGTGTTCCTGCGGAGAGCTGCAACAGCTGCAGAATATGTGTTGTCTTGGCACATGTTTGCAATCCACCATGATGGATCCTTAGTGAAACCAAACTGTGGTTCTGCTTTAAACATCTCACCCTGCTTGGCCACAAAGCTTTCACTGACATGTCCCATTGCCTTTTTATTGCTGCGTTTCATTTTCAGAGTTTGTACGGAATCATTGCACTTTGCTTCTAAGCTGAACGTCGATACTGCTGGAGTCTCATATGTCCATTTTCTTCTCACACAAAAAAACTGCTTCCTTTAAAACATGCTGATGCGACCTGCTTTCTTGCTCAGCTGTAATTTTAGGGGTGTTCTCTGTCCCGCTTACAGTCTGAATCTAAACTAAGAAGTTTATGGGACACAGATGTGCCAAGACAAATAGTTTGCTTGGACCTTGCCACGTGTATTCAAAAGCATCCATTCACTCCACCATCAAGTCACTGCTTTCTTCTGCTTTACATCCTGCAAACTTCACACACACATACATACATACAAACTGGAATGAGGCATTTTCTTTCTTTCTCAGCTACACTCACCTATCCCCCACGCTAACTTCTTTACCGCTTTTCTCTTGGCCTTGCTATGCATACTTTTCCTCTTAAGACACCCATTGTCTGGCCTACCCCTTCCCTACATTGCCTTGCCTTTCCTTTCCTATCCAACCTTGCATTTCTTTGTCATTCCTGGCCATTGTTTTCCTCTTCCTTCCTGACCTATCCATGTCTTTCCCTTGCCCTTCCTACCAGTCCAGTGCCTTGCACCACCCATCCCCCTTGCCACTTTGTCCAGTTTCCCTTCCCCTTTGTCCAGCTCCAATCTTTCATTTCCTTCTCCTTCTAGGACTCTCATTGCCTTGCTTGCCTCTCCTTTGTCTTGCCTGGCAAAGCCACCACTTTTCTTGGCGTTACCTTTGAACCTCTCCTCTCCCTTGCCTTGCATTCCCTTGCTCACTCGTCCCCCACCTGGAATTCAATACCCCTCTTTTTGCGGAATTTCTTCATCTTGCCTTGCCCTGCCTGCTTCTCCTAGGACTCTCAAGGCTTTCACGTACCTCCAGCGTTTCAGGAGCATGTGAGAGGAAGCCCAAAAGAGGTCACGTGCAAGCACACCCATCTGTCCTGGCAGCTTGCTTCTGGCACCTATCCTTACATGTCTTGAATTTTGGACATAAAATTCACATTTCACCTTTGCGCTTCAGGACCAGAATGACAGTTCTTTTGTATACCAAGGAAAGCAGGTAATCCAAGTGTATTAGGTGCAGATTAGAGATGGCCCATATGAGATCAAGGCCAGACAGAGAAGTCTGTCCTAGCCCCTTTTGTGTACCAGCAGTCTTTGAATGTACCTCTCATTTGTCTTGCCTTGGTGACCCCAAAGTTTCCTTGCCTTGCCCTGCCTTGCCTCCCTAGCCTTGCACTCCCTCCAGTGCCTACGCCCACACTTGACCTGCCCACACTTGACTGCTTTCCTCCAGGGAAACCTAGCCTTGCCTAGGCCTTCCTGTTTCTGCCTGGCCTTCCTATGCCCATCCTTGCCTAGAAGTTCTGGGCCTTCTCTCACCTACCACTCCATTTGCTTGCCCCTCATGGCTCCAGCCTTGTCAGCTTCTCCCTTGACTTGCCTACAATTGCGCCTACACTTGGTTTGCATTGCAAAGAGCGGTAGGCAAGGCAAAGCAAAGCAAGGAAGGTCTTTCTAGGTCTTGCCAGGCAAGGCACACATAAGCAAGCAAGCAAAACAAGAGTAGACTAGCCACAGCATCAAAGGCAAGGCAAGGCCAAGTGACTCTGAGTGCCTTTCCTTGGCAAGTAAAAGATATAGTGACAATGTAATAGGGCAGGCGTTAAAGGTACCATGAGGAGGTATAGTCCAGCAAGATATTTATGTCGTAGACCCTTCTGTGCAGGAGCCATTGTTGGACATAGTACAGGACATGGCATACAGCTTGGCTTGGTAAGTTCCTGAAGGAGAATGGCAATGCTTTCTCATGGGAAGGAAAGCACGTAGCCCCAGAGTTGGAGGTGCAGATAAGAAGCTGTGTCGCGCAGCTCAAGGACGACAGCAGCTTCTTGTGCCGGCATATTTGGAAGCACTCCCTCAATTTGTACAGTCATTGAGTCAGTATCCATCTTTGGAAGGCTGTCTGCCTCTAGTAAGAGTGTTCTGACACCATTGTATGGGATCAGTCACTGGATGTTTTGGATTTTGGAGGAGGGGATGCCATTTCTCTTGAAATGAGCTTCTTGTTATTCGCTTTGGCAAAGAAATTAAGTTTGGATGGGCACTTTGGGTGGTCTCAGTGAATTTAAAGGTTTTTCCCAAGAGGTTTCCCTGTGGGTTAGAGCTGTTGAACTGACAGTGGGAATCTAGACACCAAGTTGTTGAGCTTTTTGTCCTTGTAGATTTAGTGTGTGAGTAGTCCCTGTTGCCATGCTGCTTGGATCTTGACTCTGAGACTGAAAGCTTAGGAGCGTAGAGCAGAAAAGAAAAGTGCTAATAGCAGGGTGTGTGTTCATTGTTTGATGGGTGAAGTTGAAATTGTAGGCAGCAAAGAACTTTCTCTCTCAGCTGGCACATTTGTTGAGCGGATGTCTTTGAGTTTGTTACCGGACTCTGCGAGAGTGAAAATGTTTGTTAGGGCAGAGGATTTTGTGTTGCCCTTTGAGTGTGGTGCAAAAGTGTTTGCACACTTGGAGGGGGAAGATCAGCAAAGTCTTTTTTTCCTGGCACAGTTAATTTGAGAGCAGGGACGTTTCCAACTCGGCTCTGTCCTTTGGAGCTGGCCTCGGTGCGTTTCCTTCTTTTGTTAGTCGACAGCGCCATCGTGTGGTTATTTTGATGAGCGCTGGCAGACGGTGCCAGGGAAAAAGCCAAGCTGTTTGCGGCTCCGGCCTCATTGGTGTAGGAGCAGCGCAGGGAAGAGCTCCGCTGGGGGTCCTGGCTCTTAGAGACTGAGAGAATGTGATCCTGTATGTAGCACAGAAGGAAGTGGAATTGTTTCATTGTGGGCTGTGCAGTTTATAAGCTGCAAATGAAAAGGCAATTGCAGCGCAGCCTCTTCTTTTCTGTGTGATCAGCTGCTCAACGTGTAACTCGCACACACTGAACTGCATCCACCTCCCTGGAGATATAAAATGTGTATATCACTTTCCTCAAGCTCTATGTATTACCTTGCACTCTAGCAGATCCCAAACCGCTTCAAAACGTCCAGCAGCTACTCAAAAAGAAAAAGTCCAACAAAAACCTAGTGCTGGCCTTTAGAGTGCCTTTGCAGTCCGTAAAATAGACGAAATGCACTAGGGCTTTGAATGTTTCTTCCCAACTATATAAATTCTCTCCAAGTGGCAAAGTCCATCATTACAGCAAAATTTTTCAGCTGGAGTTCTGACTGAGAGATGTGCCAGGACAGAAGGCATTTGCTGACCTAGCCTTTTTCCCTGTGTAACTTGGTATTTGCAGTACAATTATTTTCAGTGTCGCTGTGTCCAAGCAGCTAGAGATTACACAGATAGAAGTGTCAAGAGAGATGCTGCTAAAGTATGCCCTTCTTATAGCAGCATTTAAATGGCACACGACGCCTTGCTGCTTTTTCTTTCCCAGAGAGACCTGCTGTCAATTTTTTCACTCTGGCTTCTTGATCAAAAATGTCCACCTGAAATGTCTTACAGAAATAGGCTCCAGGTGTAAAAACCAGTACGGGGCTACATTTTCTGCGTGCTCCACATAAGTCACATCAAACTCACTCATCAAACTTCACTCTCTCCTTCCATTCTCCACTGCCTCTACCATTGTGTTCTCTGGATCTCAGAGTCTAAAGGCAGGCGCAATAGTTTCCACTGAGGGGTTGGAAGAGGTGTACAAGCAGCACAAATAGCTTCTGCGCTGCGCAGGCCATTTCTCTGCATTTTAGAGTCTAAGGGAAAGCGCTAGTGTTCCTGCGGAGAGCTGCAACAGCTGCAGAATATGTGTTGTCTTGGCACATGTTTGCAATCCACCATGATGGATCCTTAGTGAAACCAAACTGTGGTTCTGCTTCAAACATCTCACCCTGCTTGGCCACAAAGCGTTCGCTGACATGTCCCATTGCCTTTTTATTGCTGCGTTTCATTTTCAGAGTTTGTACGGAATCATTGCACTTTGCTTCTAAGCTGAACGTCGATACTGCTGGAGTCCCATATGTCCATTTTCTTCTCACACAAAAAAACTGCTTCCTTTAAAACATGCTGATGCGACCTGCTTTCTTGCTCAGCTGTAATTTTAGGGGTGTTCTCTGTCCCGCTTACAGTCTGAATCTAAACCAAGAAGTTTATGGGACACAGATGTGCCAAGACAAATAGTTTGCTTGGACCTTGCCACGTGTATTCAAAAGCATCCATTCACTCCACCATCAAGTCACTGCTTTCTTCTGCTTTACATCCTGCAAACTTCACACACACATACATACATACAAACTGGAATGAGGCATTTTCTTTCTTTCTCAGCTACACTCACCTATCCCCCACGCTAACTTCTTTACCGCTTTTCTCTTGGCCTTGCTATGCATACTTTTCCTCTTAAGACACCCATTGTCTGGCCTACCCCTTCCCTACATTGCCTTGCCTTTCCTTTCCTATCCAACCTTGCATTTCTTTGTCATTCCTGGCCTTTGTTTTCCTCTTCCTTCCTGACCCATCCATGTCTTTCCCTTGCCCTTCCTACCAGTCCAGTGCCTTGCACCACCCATCCCCCTTGCCACTTTGTCCAGTTTCCCTTCCCCTTTGTCCAGCTCCAATCTTTCATTTCCTTCTCCTTCTAGGACTCTCATTGCCTTGCTTGCCTCTCCTTTGTCTTGCCTGGCAAAGCCACCACTTTTCTTGGCGTTACCTTTGAACCTCTCCTCTCCCTTGCCTTGCATTCCCTTGCTCACTCGTCCCCCACCTGGAATTCAATACCCCTCTTTTTGCGGAATTTCTTCATCTTGCCTTGCCCTGCCTGCTTCTCCTAGGACTCTCAAGGCTTTCACGTACCTCCAGCGTTTCAGGAGCATGTGAGAGGAAGCCCAAAAGAGGTCACGTGCAAGCACACCCATCTGTCCTGGCAGCTTGCTTCTGGCACCTATCCTTACATGTCTTGAATTTTGGACATAAAATTCACATTTCACCTTTGCGCTTCAGGACCAGAATGACAGTTCTTTTGTATACCAAGGAAAGCAGGTAATCCAAGTGTATTAGGTGCAGATTAGAGATGGCCCATATGAGATCAAGGCCAGACAGAGAAGTCTGTCCTAGCCCCTTTTGTGTACCAGCAGTCTTTGAATGTACCTCTCATTTGTCTTGCCTTGGTGACCCCAAAGTTTCCTTGCCTTGCCCTGCCTTGCCTCCCTAGCCTTGCACTCCCTCCAGTGCCTACGCCCACACTTGACCTGCCCACACTTGACTGCTTTCCTCCAGGGAAACCTAGCCTTGCCTAGGCCTTCCTGTTTCTGCCTGGCCTTCCTATGCCCATCCTTGCCTAGAAGTTCTGGGCCTTCTCTCACCTACCACTCCATTTGTTTGCCCCTCATGGCTCCAGCCTTGTCAGTTTCTCCCTTGACTCGCCTACAATTGCGCCTACACTTGGTTTGCATTGCAAAGAGCGGTAGGCAAGGCAAAGCAAAGCAAGGAAGGTCTTTCTAGGTCTTGCCAGGCAAGGCACACATAAGCAAGCAAGCAAAACAAGAGTAGACTAGCCACAGCATCAAAGGCAAGGCAAGGCCAAGTGACTCTGAGTGCCTTTCCTTGGCAAGTAAAAGATATAGTGACAATGTAATAGGGCAGGCGTTAAAGGTACCATGAGGAGGTATAGTCCAGCAAGATATTTATGTCGTAGACCCTTCTGTGCAGGAGCCATTGTTGGACATAGTACAGGACATGGCGTACAGTTTGGCTTGGTAAGTTCTTGAAGGAGAATGGCAATGCTTTCTCATGGGAAGGAAAGCACGTAGCCCCAGAGTTGGAGGTGCAGATAAGAAGCTGTGTCGCGCAGCTCAAGGACGACAGCAGCTTCTTGTGCCGGCATATTTGGAAGCACTCCCTCAATTTGTACAGTCATTGAGTCAGTATCCATCTTTGGAAGGCTGTCTGCCTCTAGTAAGAGTGTTCTGACACCATTGTATGGGATCAGTCACTGGATGTTTTGGATTTTGGAGGAGGGGATGCCATTTCTCTTGAAATGAGCTTCTTGTTATTCGCTTTGGCAAAGAAATTAAGTTTGGATGGGCACTTTGGGTGGTCTCAGTGAATTTAAAGGTTTTTCCCAAGAGGTTTCCCTGTGGGTTAGAGCTGTTGAACTGACAGTGGGAATCTAGACAGCAAGTTGTTGAGCTTTTTGTCCTTGTAGCTTTAGTGTGTGAGTAGTCCCTGTTGCCATGCTGCTTGGATCTTGACTCTGAGACTGAAAGCTTAGGAGCGTAGAGCAGAAAAGAAAAGTGCTAATAGCAGGGTGTGTGTTCATTGTTTGATGGGTGAAGTTGAAATTGTAGGCAGCAAAGAACTTTCTCTCTCAGCTGGCACATTTGTTGAGCGGATGTCTTTGAGTTTGTTACCGGACTCTGCGAGAGTGAAAATGTTTGTTAGGGCAGAGGATTTTGTGTTGCCCTTTGAGTGTGGTGCAAAAGTGTTTGCACACTTGGAGGGGGAAGATCAGCAAAGTCTTTTTTTCCTGGCACAGTTAATTTGAGAGCAGGGACGTTTCCAACTCGGCTCTGTCCTTTGGAGCTGGCCTCGGTGCGTTTCCTTCTTTTGTTAGTCGACAGCGCCATCGTGTGGTTATTTTGATGAGCGCTGGCAGCCGGTGCCAGGGAAAAAGCCAAGCTGTTTGCGGCTCCGGCCTCATTGGTGTAGGAGCAGCGCAGGGAAGAGCTCCGCTGGGGGTCCTGGCTCTTAGAGACTGAGAGAATGGGATCCTGTATGTAGCACAGAAGGAAGTGGAATTGTTTCATTGTGGGCTGTGCAGTTTATAAGCTGCAAATGAAAAGGCAATTGCAGCGCAGCCTCTTCTTTTCTGTGTGATCAGCTGCTCAACATGTAACTCGCACACACTGAACTGCATCCACCTCCCTGGAGATATAAAATGTGTATATCACTTTCCTCAAACTCTATGTATTACCTTGCACTCTAGCAGATCCCAAACCGCTTCAAAACGTCCAGCAGCTACTCAAAAAGAAAAAGTCCAACAAAAAGCTAGGGCTGGCCTTCATAGTGCCTTTGCAGTCCGTAAAATAGACGAAATGCACTAGGGCTTTGAATGTTTCTTCCCAACTATATAAATTCTCTCCAAGTGGCAAAGTCCATCATTACAGCAAAATTTTTCAGCTGGAGTTCTGACTGAGAGATGTGCCAGGACAGAAGGCATTTGCTGACCTAGCCTTTTTCCCTGTGTAACTTGGTATTTGCAGTACAATTATTTTCAGTGTCGCTGTGTCCAAGCAGCTAGAGATTACACAGATAGAAGTGTCAAGAGAGATGCTGCTAAAGTATGCCCTTCTTATAGCAGCATTTAAATGGCACACGACGCCTTGCTGCTTTTTCTTTCCCAGAGAGACCTGCTGTCAATTTTTTCACTCTGGCTTCTTGATCAAAAATGTCCACCTGAAATGTCTTACAGAAATAGGCTCCAGGTGTAAAAACCAGTACGGGGCTACATTTTCTGCGTGCTCCACATAAGTCACATCAAACTCACTCATCAAACTTCACTCTCTCCTTCCATTCTCCACTGCCTCTACCATTGTGTTCTCTGGATCTCAGAGTCTAAAGGCAGGCGCAATAGTTTCCACTGAGGGGTTGGAAGTGGTGTACAAGCAGCACAAATAGCTTCTGCGCTGCGCAGGCCATTTCTCTGCATTTTAGAGTCTAAGGGAAAGCGCTAGTGTTCCTGCGGAGAGCTGCAACAGCTGCAGAATATGTGTTGTCTTGGCACATGTTTGCAATCCACCATGATGGATCCTTAGTGAAACCAAACTGTGGTTCTGCTTTAAACATCTCACCCTGCTTGGCCACAAAGCTTTCACTGACATGTCCCATTGCCTTTTTATTGCTGCGTTTCATTTTCAGAGTTTGTACGGAATCATTGCACTTTGCTTCTAAGCTGAACGTCGATACTGCTGGAGTCTCATATGTCCATTTTCTTCTCACACAAAAAAACTGCTTCCTTTAAAACATGCTGATGCGACCTGCTTTCTTGCTCAGCTGTAATTTTAGGGGTGTTCTCTGTCCCGCTTACAGTCTGAATCTAAACTAAGAAGTTTATGGGACACAGATGTGCCAAGACAAATAGTTTGCTTGGACCTTGCCACGTGTATTCAAAAGCATCCATTCACTCCACCATCAAGTCACTGCTTTCTTCTGCTTTACATCCTGCAAACTTCACACACACATACATACATACAAACTGGAATGAGGCATTTTCTTTCTTTCTCAGCTACACTCACCTATCCCCCACGCTAACTTCTTTACCGCTTTTCTCTTGGCCTTGCTATGCATACTTTTCCTCTTAAGACACCCATTGTCTGGCCTACCCCTTCCCTACATTGCCTTGCCTTTCCTTTCCTATCCAACCTTGCATTTCTTTGTCATTCCTGGCCATTGTTTTCCTCTTCCTTCCTGACCTATCCATGTCTTTCCCTTGCCCTTCCTACCAGTCCAGTGCCTTGCACCACCCATCCCCCTTGCCACTTTGTCCAGTTTCCCTTCCCCTTTGTCCAGCTCCAATCTTTCATTTCCTTCTCCTTCTAGGACTCTCATTGCCTTGCTTGCCTCTCCTTTGTCTTGCCTGGCAAAGCCACCACTTTTCTTGGCGTTACCTTTGAACCTCTCCTCTCCCTTGCCTTGCATTCCCTTGCTCACTCGTCCCCCACCTGGAATTCAATACCCCTCTTTTTGCGGAATTTCTTCATCTTGCCTTGCCCTGCCTGCTTCTCCTAGGACTCTCAAGGCTTTCACGTACCTCCAGCGTTTCAGGAGCATGTGAGAGGAAGCCCAAAAGAGGTCACGTGCAAGCACACCCATCTGTCCTGGCAGCTTGCTTCTGGCACCTATCCTTACATGTCTTGAATTTTGGACATAAAATTCACATTTCACCTTTGCGCTTCAGGACCAGAATGACAGTTCTTTTGTATACCAAGGAAAGCAGGTAATCCAAGTGTATTAGGTGCAGATTAGAGATGGCCCATATGAGATCAAGGCCAGACAGAGAAGTCTGTCCTAGCCCCTTTTGTGTACCAGCAGTCTTTGAATGTACCTCTCATTTGTCTTGCCTTGGTGACCCCAAAGTTTCCTTGCCTTGCCCTGCCTTGCCTCCCTAGCCTTGCACTCCCTCCAGTGCCTACGCCCACACTTGACCTGCCCACACTTGACTGCTTTCCTCCAGGGAAACCTAGCCTTGCCTAGGCCTTCCTGTTTCTGCCTGGCCTTCCTATGCCCATCCTTGCCTAGAAGTTCTGGGCCTTCTCTCACCTACCACTCCATTTGCTTGCCCCTCATGGCTCCAGCCTTGTCAGTTTCTCCCTTGACTCGCCTACAATTGCGCCTACACTTGGTTTGCATTGCAAAGAGCGGTAGGCAAGGCAAAGCAAAGCAAGGAAGGTCTTTCTAGGTCTTGCCAGGCAAGGCACACATAAGCAAGCAAGCAAAACAAGAGTAGACTAGCCACAGCATCAAAGGCAAGGCAAGGCCAAGTGACTCTGAGTGCCTTTCCTTGGCAAGTAAAAGATATAGTGACAATGTAATAGGGCAGGCGTTAAAGGTACCATGAGGAGGTATAGTCCAGCAAGATATTTATGTCGTAGACCCTTCTGTGCAGGAGCCATTGTTGGACATAGTACAGGACATGGCATACAGTTTGGCTTGGTAAGTTCCTGAAGGAGAATGGCAATGCTTTCTCATGGGAAGGAAAGCACGTAGCCCCAGAGTTGGAGGTGCAGATAAGAAGCTGTGTCGCGCAGCTCAAGGACGACAGCAGCTTCTTGTGCCGGCATATTTGGAAGCACTCCCTCAATTTGTACAGTCATTGAGTCAGTATCCATCTTTGGAAGGCTGTCTGCCTCTAGTAAGAGTGTTCTGACACCATTGTATGGGATCAGTCACTGGATGTTTTGGATTTTGGAGGAGGGGACTCCATTTCTCCTGAAATGAGCTTCTTGTTATTCGCTTTGGCAAAGAAATTAAGTTTGGATGGGCACTTTGGGTGGTCTCAGTGAATTTAAAGGTTTTTCCCAAGAGGTTTCCCTGTGGGTTAGAGCTGTTGAACTGACAGTGGGAATCTAGACAGCAAGTTGTTGAGCTTTTTGTCCTTGTAGCTTTAGTGTGTGAGTAATCCCTGTTGCCATGCTGCTTGGATCTTGACTCTGAGACTGAAAGCTTAGGAGCGTAGAGCAGAAAAGAAAAGTGCTAATAGCAGGGTGTGTGTTCATTGTTTGATGGGTGAAGTTGAAATTGTAGGCAGCAAAGAACTTTCTCTCTCAGCTGGCACATTTGTTGAGCGGATGTCTTTGAGTTTGTTACCGGACTCTGCGAGAGTGAAAATGTTTGTTAGGGCAGAGGATTTTGTGTTGCCCTTTGAGTGTGGTGCAAAAGTGTTTGCACACTTGGAGGGGGAAGATCAGCAAAGTCTTTTTTTCCTGGCACAGTTAATTTGAGAGCAGGGACGTTTCCAACTCGGCTCTGTCCTTTGGAGCTGGCCTCGGTGCGTTTCCTTCTTTTGTTAGTCGACAGCGCCATCGTGTGGTTATTTTGATGAGCGCTGGCAGACGGTGCCAGGGAAAAAGCCAAGCTGTTTGCGGCTCCGGCCTCATTGGTGTAGGAGCAGCGCAGGGAAGAGCTCCGCTGGGGGTCCTGGCTCTTAGAGACTGAGAGAATGTGATCCTGTATGTAGCACAGAAGGAAGTGGAATTGTTTCATTGTGGGCTGTGCAGTTTATAAGCTGCAAATGAAAAGGCAATTGCAGCGCAGCCTCTTCTTTTCTGTGTGATCAGCTGCTCAACGTGTAACTCGCACACACTGAACTGCATCCACCTCCCTGGAGATATAAAATGTGTATATCACTTTCCTCAAGCTCTATGTATTACCTTGCACTCTAGCAGATCCCAAACCGCTTCAAAACGTCCAGCAGCTACTCAAAAAGAAAAAGTCCAACAAAAACCTAGTGCTGGCCTTTAGAGTGCCTTTGCAGTCCGTAAAATAGACGAAATGCACTAGGGCTTTGAATGTTTCTTCCCAACTATATAAATTCTCTCCAAGTGGCAAAGTCCATCATTACAGCAAAATTTTTCAGCTGGAGTTCTGACTGAGAGATGTGCCAGGACAGAAGGCATTTGCTGACCTAGCCTTTTTCCCTGTGTAACTTGGTATTTGCAGTACAATTATTTTCAGTGTCGCTGTGTCCAAGCAGCTAGAGATTACACAGATAGAAGTGTCAAGAGAGATGCTGCTAAAGTATGCCCTTCTTATAGCAGCATTTAAATGGCACACGACGCCTTGCTGCTTTTTCTTTCCCAGAGAGACCTGCTGTCAATTTTTTCACTCTGGCTTCTTGATCAAAAATGTCCACCTGAAATGTCTTACAGAAATAGGCTCCAGGTGTAAAAACCAGTACGGGGCTACATTTTCTGCGTGCTCCACATAAGTCACATCAAACTCACTCATCAAACTTCACTCTCTCCTTCCATTCTCCACTGCCTCTACCATTGTGTTCTCTGGATCTCAGAGTCTAAAGGCAGGCGCAATAGTTTCCACTGAGGGGTTGGAAGAGGTGTACAAGCAGCACAAATAGCTTCTGCGCTGCGCAGGCCATTTCTCTGCATTTTAGAGTCTAAGGGAAAGCGCTAGTGTTCCTGCGGAGAGCTGCAACAGCTGCAGAATATGTGTTGTCTTGGCACATGTTTGCAATCCACCATGATGGATCCTTAGTGAAACCAAACTGTGGTTCTGCTTCAAACATCTCACCCTGCTTGGCCACAAAGCGTTCGCTGACATGTCCCATTGCCTTTTTATTGCTGCGTTTCATTTTCAGAGTTTGTACGGAATCATTGCACTTTGCTTCTAAGCTGAACGTCGATACTGCTGGAGTCCCATATGTCCATTTTCTTCTCACACAAAAAAACTGCTTCCTTTAAAACATGCTGATGCGACCTGCTTTCTTGCTCAGCTGTAATTTTAGGGGTGTTCTCTGTCCCGCTTACAGTCTGAATCTAAACCAAGAAGTTTATGGGACACAGATGTGCCAAGACAAATAGTTTGCTTGGACCTTGCCACGTGTATTCAAAAGCATCCATTCACTCCACCATCAAGTCACTGCTTTCTTCTGCTTTACATCCTGCAAACTTCACACACACATACATACATACAAACTGGAATGAGGCATTTTCTTTCTTTCTCAGCTACACTCACCTATCCCCCACGCTAACTTCTTTACCGCTTTTCTCTTGGCCTTGCTATGCATACTTTTCCTCTTAAGACACCCATTGTCTGGCCTACCCCTTCCCTACATTGCCTTGCCTTTCCTTTCCTATCCAACCTTGCATTTCTTTGTCATTCCTGGCCTTTGTTTTCCTCTTCCTTCCTGACCCATCCATGTCTTTCCCTTGCCCTTCCTACCAGTCCAGTGCCTTGCACCACCCATCCCCCTTGCCACTTTGTCCAGTTTCCCTTCCCCTTTGTCCAGCTCCAATCTTTCATTTCCTTCTCCTTCTAGGACTCTCATTGCCTTGCTTGCCTCTCCTTTGTCTTGCCTGGCAAAGCCACCACTTTTCTTGGCGTTACCTTTGAACCTCTCCTCTCCCTTGCCTTGCATTCCCTTGCTCACTCGTCCCCCACCTGGAATTCAATACCCCTCTTTTTGCGGAATTTCTTCATCTTGCCTTGCCCTGCCTGCTTCTCCTAGGACTCTCAAGGCTTTCACGTACCTCCAGCGTTTCAGGAGCATGTGAGAGGAAGCCCAAAAGAGGTCACGTGCAAGCACACCCATCTGTCCTGGCAGCTTGCTTCTGGCACCTATCCTTACATGTCTTGAATTTTGGACATAAAATTCACATTTCACCTTTGCGCTTCAGGACCAGAATGACAGTTCTTTTGTATACCAAGGAAAGCAGGTAATCCAAGTGTATTAGGTGCAGATTAGAGATGGCCCATATGAGATCAAGGCCAGACAGAGAAGTCTGTCCTAGCCCCTTTTGTGTACCAGCAGTCTTTGAATGTACCTCTCATTTGTCTTGCCTTGGTGACCCCAAAGTTTCCTTGCCTTGCCCTGCCTTGCCTCCCTAGCCTTGCACTCCCTCCAGTGCCTACGCCCACACTTGACCTGCCCACACTTGACTGCTTTCCTCCAGGGAAACCTAGCCTTGCCTAGGCCTTCCTGTTTCTGCCTGGCCTTCCTATGCCCATCCTTGCCTAGAAGTTCTGGGCCTTCTCTCACCTACCACTCCATTTGTTTGCCCCTCATGGCTCCAGCCTTGTCAGTTTCTCCCTTGACTCGCCTACAATTGCGCCTACACTTGGTTTGCATTGCAAAGAGCGGTAGGCAAGGCAAAGCAAAGCAAGGAAGGTCTTTCTAGGTCTTGCCAGGCAAGGCACACATAAGCAAGCAAGCAAAACAAGAGTAGACTAGCCACAGCATCAAAGGCAAGGCAAGGCCAAGTGACTCTGAGTGCCTTTCCTTGGCAAGTAAAAGATATAGTGACAATGTAATAGGGCAGGCGTTAAAGGTACCATGAGGAGGTATAGTCCAGCAAGATATTTATGTCGTAGACCCTTCTGTGCAGGAGCCATTGTTGGACATAGTACAGGACATGGCGTACAGTTTGGCTTGGTAAGTTCTTGAAGGAGAATGGCAATGCTTTCTCATGGGAAGGAAAGCACGTAGCCCCAGAGTTGGAGGTGCAGATAAGAAGCTGTGTCGCGCAGCTCAAGGACGACAGCAGCTTCTTGTGCCGGCATATTTGGAAGCACTCCCTCAATTTGTACAGTCATTGAGTCAGTATCCATCTTTGGAAGGCTGTCTGCCTCTAGTAAGAGTGTTCTGACACCATTGTATGGGATCAGTCACTGGATGTTTTGGATTTTGGAGGAGGGGATGCCATTTCTCTTGAAATGAGCTTCTTGTTATTCGCTTTGGCAAAGAAATTAAGTTTGGATGGGCACTTTGGGTGGTCTCAGTGAATTTAAAGGTTTTTCCCAAGAGGTTTCCCTGTGGGTTAGAGCTGTTGAACTGACAGTGGGAATCTAGACAGCAAGTTGTTGAGCTTTTTGTCCTTGTAGCTTTAGTGTGTGAGTAGTCCCTGTTGCCATGCTGCTTGGATCTTGACTCTGAGACTGAAAGCTTAGGAGCGTAGAGCAGAAAAGAAAAGTGCTAATAGCAGGGTGTGTGTTCATTGTTTGATGGGTGAAGTTGAAATTGTAGGCAGCAAAGAACTTTCTCTCTCAGCTGGCACATTTGTTGAGCGGATGTCTTTGAGTTTGTTACCGGACTCTGCGAGAGTGAAAATGTTTGTTAGGGCAGAGGATTTTGTGTTGCCCTTTGAGTGTGGTGCAAAAGTGTTTGCACACTTGGAGGGGGAAGATCAGCAAAGTCTTTTTTTCCTGGCACAGTTAATTTGAGAGCAGGGACGTTTCCAACTCGGCTCTGTCCTTTGGAGCTGGCCTCGGTGCGTTTCCTTCTTTTGTTAGTCGACAGCGCCATCGTGTGGTTATTTTGATGAGCGCTGGCAGACGGTGCCAGGGAAAAAGCCAAGCTGTTTGCGGCTCCGGCCTCATTGGTGTAGGAGCAGCGCAGGGAAGAGCTCCGCTGGGGGTCCTGGCTCTTAGAGACTGAGAGAATGGGATCCTGTATGTAGCACAGAAGGAAGTGGAATTGTTTCATTGTGGGCTGTGCAGTTTATAAGCTGCAAATGAAAAGGCAATTGCAGCGCAGCCTCTTCTTTTCTGTGTGATCAGCTGCTCAACATGTAACTCGCACACACTGAACTGCATCCACCTCCCTGGAGATATAAAATGTGTATATCACTTTCCTCAAACTCTATGTATTACCTTGCACTCTAGCAGATCCCAAACCGCTTCAAAACGTCCAGCAGCTACTCAAAAAGAAAAAGTCCAACAAAAAGCTAGGGCTGGCCTTCATAGTGCCTTTGCAGTCCGTAAAATAGACGAAATGCACTAGGGCTTTGAATGTTTCTTCCCAACTATATAAATTCTCTCCAAGTGGCAAAGTCCATCATTACAGCAAAATTTTTCAGCTGGAGTTCTGACTGAGAGATGTGCCAGGACAGAAGGCATTTGCTGACCTAGCCTTTTTCCCTGTGTAACTTGGTATTTGCAGTACAATTATTTTCAGTGTCGCTGTGTCCAAGCAGCTAGAGATTACACAGATAGAAGTGTCAAGAGAGATGCTGCTAAAGTATGCCCTTCTTATAGCAGCATTTAAATGGCACACGACGCCTTGCTGCTTTTTCTTTCCCAGAGAGACCTGCTGTCAATTTTTTCACTCTGGCTTCTTGATCAAAAATGTCCACCTGAAATGTCTTACAGAAATAGGCTCCAGGTGTAAAAACCAGTACGGGGCTACATTTTCTGCGTGCTCCACATAAGTCACATCAAACTCACTCATCAAACTTCACTCTCTCCTTCCATTCTCCACTGCCTCTACCATTGTGTTCTCTGGATCTCAGAGTCTAAAGGCAGGCGCAATAGTTTCCACTGAGGGGTTGGAAGTGGTGTACAAGCAGCACAAATAGCTTCTGCGCTGCGCAGGCCATTTCTCTGCATTTTAGAGTCTAAGGGAAAGCGCTAGTGTTCCTGCGGAGAGCTGCAACAGCTGCAGAATATGTGTTGTCTTGGCACATGTTTGCAATCCACCATGATGGATCCTTAGTGAAACCAAACTGTGGTTCTGCTTTAAACATCTCACCCTGCTTGGCCACAAAGCTTTCACTGACATGTCCCATTGCCTTTTTATTGCTGCGTTTCATTTTCAGAGTTTGTACGGAATCATTGCACTTTGCTTCTAAGCTGAACGTCGATACTGCTGGAGTCTCATATGTCCATTTTCTTCTCACACAAAAAAACTGCTTCCTTTAAAACATGCTGATGCGACCTGCTTTCTTGCTCAGCTGTAATTTTAGGGGTGTTCTCTGTCCCGCTTACAGTCTGAATCTAAACTAAGAAGTTTATGGGACACAGATGTGCCAAGACAAATAGTTTGCTTGGACCTTGCCACGTGTATTCAAAAGCATCCATTCACTCCACCATCAAGTCACTGCTTTCTTCTGCTTTACATCCTGCAAACTTCACACACACATACATACATACAAACTGGAATGAGGCATTTTCTTTCTTTCTCAGCTACACTCACCTATCCCCCACGCTAACATCTTTACCGCTTTTCTCTTGGCCTTGCTATGCATACTTTTCCTCTTAAGACACCCATTGTCTGGCCTACCCCTTCCCTACATTGCCTTGCCTTTCCTTTCCTATCCAACCTTGCATTTCTTTGTCATTCCTGGCCATTGTTTTCCTCTTCCTTCCTGACCTATCCATGTCTTTCCCTTGCCCTTCCTACCAGTCCAGTGCCTTGCACCACCCATCCCCCTTGCCACTTTGTCCAGTTTCCCTTCCCCTTTGTCCAGCTCCAATCTTTCATTTCCTTCTCCTTCTAGGACTCTCATTGCCTTGCTTGCCTCTCCTTTGTCTTGCCTGGCAAAGCCACCACTTTTCTTGGCGTTACCTTTGAACCTCTCCTCTCCCTTGCCTTGCATTCCCTTGCTCACTCGTCCCCCACCTGGAATTCAATACCCCTCTTTTTGCGGAATTTCTTCATCTTGCCTTGCCCTGCCTGCTTCTCCTAGGACTCTCAAGGCTTTCACGTACCTCCAGCGTTTCAGGAGCATGTGAGAGGAAGCCCAAAAGAGGTCACGTGCAAGCACACCCATCTGTCCTGGCAGCTTGCTTCTGGCACCTATCCTTACATGTCTTGAATTTTGGACATAAAATTCACATTTCACCTTTGCGCTTCAGGACCAGAATGACAGTTCTTTTGTATACCAAGGAAAGCAGGTAATCCAAGTGTATTAGGTGCAGATTAGAGATGGCCCATATGAGATCAAGGCCAGACAGAGAAGTCTGTCCTAGCCCCTTTTGTGTACCAGCAGTCTTTGAATGTACCTCTCATTTGTCTTGCCTTGGTGACCCCAAAGTTTCCTTGCCTTGCCCTGCCTTGCCTCCCTAGCCTTGCACTCCCTCCAGTGCCTACGCCCACACTTGACCTGCCCACACTTGACTGCTTTCCTCCAGGGAAACCTAGCCTTGCCTAGGCCTTCCAGTTTCTGCCTGGCCTTCCTATGCCCATCCTTGCCTAGAAGTTCTGGGCCTTCTCTCACCTACCACTCCATTTGCTTGCCCCTCATGGCTCCAGCCTTGTCAGTTTCTCCCTTGACTCGCCTACAATTGCGCCTACACTTGGTTTGCATTGCAAAGAGCGGTAGGCAAGGCAAAGCAAAGCAAGGAAGGTCTTTCTAGGTCTTGCCAGGCAAGGCACACATAAGCAAGCAAGCAAAACAAGAGTAGACTAGCCACAGCATCAAAGGCAAGGCAAGGCCAAATGACTCTGAGTGCCTTTCCTTGGCAAGTAAAAGATATAGTGACAATGTAATAGGGCAGGCGTTAAAGGTACCATGAGGAGGTATAGTCCAGCAAGATATTTATGTCGTAGACCCTTCTGTGCAGGAGCCATTGTTGGACATAGTACAGGACACGGCGTACAGTTTGGCTTGGTAAGTTCCTGAAGGAGAATGGCAATGCTTTCTCATGGGAAGGAAAGCACGTAGCCCCAGAGTTGGAGGTGCAGATAAGAAGCTGTGTCGCGCAGCTCAAGGACGACAGCAGCTTCTTGTGCCGGCATATTTGGAAGCACTCCCTCAATTTGTACAGTCATTGAGTCAGTATCCATCTTTGGAAGGCTGTCTGCCTCTAGTAAGAGTGTTCTGACACCATTGTATGGGATCAGTCACTGGATGTTTTGGATTTTGGAGGAGGGGACTCCATTTCTCCTGAAATGAGCTTCTTGTTATTCGCTTTGGCAAAGAAATTAAGTTTGGATGGGCACTTTGGGTGGTCTCAGTGAATTTAAAGGTTTTTCCCAAGAGGTTTCCCTGTGGGTTAGAGCTGTTGAACTGACAGTGGGAATCTAGACAGCAAGTTGTTGAGCTTTTTGTCCTTGTAGCTTTAGTGTGTGAGTAATCCCTGTTGCCATGCTGCTTGGATCTTGACTCTGAGACTGAAAGCTTAGGAGCGTAGAGCAGAAAAGAAAAGTGCTAATAGCAGGGTGTGTGTTCATTGTTTGATGGGTGAAGTTGAAATTGTAGGCAGCAAAGAACTTTCTCTCTCAGCTGGCACATTTGTTGAGCGGATGTCTTTGAGTTTGTTACCGGACTCTGCGAGAGTGAAAATGTTTGTTAGGGCAGAGGATTTCGTGTTGCCCTTTGAGTGTGGTGCAAAAGTGTTTGCACACTTGGAGGGGGAAGATCAGCAAAGTCTTTTTTTCCTGGCACAGTTAATTTGAGAGCAGGGACGTTTCCAACTCGGCTCTGTCCTTTGGAGCTGGCCTCGGTGCGTTTCCTTCTTTTGTTAGTCGACAGCGCCATCGTGTGGTTATTTTGATGAGCGCTGGCAGCCGGTGCCAGGGAAAAAGCCAAGCTGTTTGCGGCTCCGGCCTCATTGGTGTAGGAGCAGCGCAGGGAAGAGCTCCGCTGGGGGTCCTGGCTCTTAGAGACTGAGAGAATGTGATCCTGTATGTAGCACAGAAGGAAGTGGAATTGTTTCATTGTGGGCTGTGCAGTTTATAAGCTGCAAATGAAAAGGCAATTGCAGCGCAGCCTCTTCTTTTCTGTGTGATCAGCTGCTCAACATGTAACTCGCACACACTGAACTACATCCACCTCCCTGGAGATATAAAATGTGTATATCACTTTCCTCAAACTCTATGTATTACCTTGCACTCTAGCAGATCCCAAACCGCTTCAAAACGTCCAGCAGCTACTCAAAAAGAAAAAGTCCAACAAAAAGCTAGGGCTGGCCTTCATAGTGCCTTTGCAGTCCGTAAAATAGACGAAATGCACTAGGGCTTTGAATGTTTCTTCCCAACTATATAAATTCTCTCCAAGTGGCAAAGTCCATCATTACAGCAAAATTTTTCAGCTGGAGTTCTGACTGAGAGATGTGCCAGGACAGAAGGCATTTGCTGACCTAGCCTTTTTCCCTGTGTAACTTGGTATTTGCAGTACAATTATTTTCAGTGTCGCTGTGTCCAAGCAGCTAGAGATTACACAGATAGAAGTGTCAAGAGAGATGCTGCTAAAGTATGCCCTTCTTATAGCAGCATTTAAATGGCACACGACGCCTTGCTGCTTTTTCTTTCCCAGAGAGACCTGCTGTCAATTTTTTCACTCTGGCTTCTTGATCAAAAATGTCCACCTGAAATGTCTTACAGAAATAGGCTCCAGGTGTAAAAACCAGTACGGGGCTACATTTTCTGCGTGCTCCACATAAGTCACATCAAACTCACTCATCAAACTTCACTCTCTCCTTCCATTCTCCACTGCCTCTACCATTGTGTTCTCTGGATCTCAGAGTCTAAAGGCAGGCGCAATAGTTTCCACTGAGGGGTTGGAAGAGGTGTACAAGCAGCACAAATAGCTTCTGCGCTGCGCAGGCCATTTCTCTGCATTTTAGAGTCTAAGGGAAAGCGGAGAGCTGCAACAGCTGCAGAATATGTGTTGTCTTGGCACATGTTTGCAATCCACCATGATGGATCCTTAGTGAAACCAAACTGTGGTTCTGCTTCAAACATCTCACCCTGCTTGGCCACAAAGCTTTCGCTGACATGTCCCATTGCCTTTTTATTGCTGCGTTTCATTTTCAGAGTTTGTACGGAATCATTGCACTTTGCTTCTAAGCTGAACGTCGATACTGCTGGAGTCTCATATGTCCATTTTCTTCTCACACAAAAAAACTGCTTCCTTTAAAACATGCTGATGCGACCTGCTTTCTTGCTCAGCTGTAATTTTAGGGGTGTTCTCTGTCCCGCTTACAGTCTGAATCTAAACTAAGAAGTTTATGGGACACAGATGTGCCAAGACAAATAGTTTGCTTGGACCTTGCCACGTGTATTCAAAAGCATCCATTCACTCCACCATCAAGTCACTGCTTTCTTCTGCTTTACATCCTGCAAACTTCACACACACATACATACATACAAACTGGAATGAGGCATTTTCTTTCTTTCTCAGCTACACTCACCTATCCCCCACGCTAACTTCTTTACCGCTTTTCTCTTGGCCTTGCTATGCATACTTTTCCTCTTAAGACACCCATTGTCTGGCCTACCCCTTCCCTACATTGCCTTGCCTTTCCTTTCCTATCCAACCTTGCATTTCTTTGTCATTCCTGGCCATTGTTTTCCTCTTCCTTCCTGACCTATAAATGTCTTTCCCTTGCCCTTCCTACCAGTCCAGTGCCTTGCACCACCCATCCCCCTTGCCACTTTGTCCAGTTTCCCTTCCCCTTTGTCCAGCTCCAATCTTTCATTTCCTTCTCCTTCTAGGACTCTCATTGCCTTGCTTGCCTCTCCTTTGTCTTGCCTGGCAAAGCCACCACTTTTCTTGGCGTTACCTTTGAACCTCTCCTCTCCCTTGCCTTGCATTCCCTTGCTCACTCGTCCCCCACCTGGAATTCAATACCCCTCTTTTTGCGGAATTTCTTCATCTTGCCTTGCCCTGCCTGCTTCTCCTAGGACTCTCAAGGCTTTCACGTACCTCCAGCGTTTCAGGAGCATGTGAGAGGAAGCCCAAAAGAGGTCACGTGCAAGCACACCCATCTGTCCTGGCAGCTTGCTTCTGGCACCTATCCTTACATGTCTTGAATTTTGGACATAAAATTCACATTTCACCTTTGCGCTTCAGGACCAGAATGACAGTTCTTTTGTATACCAAGGAAAGCAGGTAATCCAAGTGTTTTAGGTGCAGATTAGAGATGGCCCATATGAGATCAAGGCCAGACAGAGAAGTCTGTCCTAGCCCCTTTTGTGTACCAGCAGTCTTTGAATGTACCTCTCATTTGTCTCGCCTTGGTGACCCCAAAGTTTCCTTGCCTTGCCCTGCCTTGCCTCCCTAGCCTTGCACTCCCTCCAGTGCCTACGCCCACACTTGACCTGCCCACACTTGACTGCTTTCCTCCAGGGAAACCTAGCCTTGCCTAGGCCTTCCTGTTTCTGCCTGGCCTTCCTATGCCCATCCTTGCCTAGAAGTTCTGGGCCTTCTCTCACCTACCACTCCATTTGCTTGCCCCTCATGGCTCCAGCCTTGTCAGCTTCTCCCTTGACTTGCCTACAATTTCGCCTACACTTGGTTTGCATTGCAAAGAGCGGTAGGCAAGGCAAAGCAAAGCAAGGAAGGTCTTTCTAGGTCTTGCCAGGCAAGGCACACATAAGCAAGCAAGCAAAACAAGAGTAGACTAGCCACAGCATCAAAGGCAAGGCAAGGCCAAGTGACTCTGAGTGCCTTTCCTTGGCAAGTAAAAGATATAGTGACAATGTAATAGGGCAGGCGTTAAAGGTACCATGAGGAGGTATAGTCCAGCAAGATATTTATGTCGTAGACCCTTCTGTGCAGGAGCCATTGTTGGACATAGTACAGGACATGGCATACAGCTTGGCTTGGTAAGTTCCTGAAGGAGAATGGCAATGCTTTCTCATGGGAAGGAAAGCACGTAGCCCCAGAGTTGGAGGTGCAGATAAGAAGCTGTGTCGCGCAGCTCAAGGACGACAGCAGCTTCTTGTGCCAGCATATTTGGAAGCACTCCCTCAATTTGTACAGTCATTGAGTCAGTATCCATCTTTGGAAGGCTGTCTGCCTCTAGTAAGAGTGTTCTGACACCATTGTATGGGATCAGTCACTGGATGTTTTGGATTTTGGAGGAGGGGACTCCATTTCTCCTGAAATGAGCTTCTTGTTATTCGCTTTGGCAAAGAAATTAAGTTTGGATGGGCACTTTGGGTGGTCTCAGTGAATTTAAAGGTTTTTCCCAAGAGGTTTCCCTGTGGGTTAGAGCTGTTGAACTGACAGTGGGAATCTAGACACCAAGTTGTTGAGCTTTTTGTCCTTGTAGCTTTAGTGTGTGAGTAGTCCCTGTTGCCATGCTGCTTGGATCTTGACTCTGAGACTGAAAGCTTAGGAGCGTAGAGCAGAAAAGAAAAGTGCTAATAGCAGGGTGTGTGTTCATTGTTTGATGGGTGAAGTTGAAATTGTAGGCAGCAAAGAACTTTCTCTCTCAGCTGGCACATTTGTTGAGCGGATGTCTTTGAGTTTGTTACCGGACTCTGCGAGAGTGAAAATGTTTGTTAGGGCAGAGGATTTTGTGTTGCCCTTTGAGTGTGGTGCAAAAGTGTTTGCACACTTGGAGGGGGAAGATCAGCAAAGTCTTTTTTTCCTGGCACAGTTAATTTGAGAGCAGGGACGTTTCCAACTCGGCTCTGTCCTTTGGAGCTGGCCTTGGTGCGTTTCCTTCTTTTGTTAGTCGACAGCGCCATCGTGTGGTTATTTTGATGAGCGCTGGCAGACGGTGCCAGGGAAAAAGCCAAGCTGTTTGCGGCTCTGGCCTCATTGGTGTAGGAGCAGCGCAGGGAAGAGCTCCGCTGGGGGTCCTGGCTCTTAGAGACTGAGAGAATGTGATCCTGTATGTAGCACAGAAGGAAGTGGAATTGTTTCATTGTGGGCTGTGCAGTTTATAAGCTGCAAATGAAAAGGCAATTGCAGCGCAGCCTCTTCTTTTCTGTGTGATCAGCTGCTCAACATGTAACTCGCACACACTGAACTGCATCCACCTCCCTGGAGATATAAAATGTGTATATCACTTTCCTCAAACTCTATGTATTACCTTGCACTCTAGCAGATCCCAAACCGCTTCAAAACGTCCAGCAGCTACTCAAAAAGAAAAAGTCCAACAAAAAGCTAGTGCTGGCCTTCATAGTGCCTTTGCAGTCCGTAAAATAGACGAAATGCACTAGGGCTTTGAATGTTTCTTCCCAACTATATAAATTCTCTCCAAGTGGCAAAGTCCATCATTACAGCAAAATTTTTCAGCTGGAGTTCTGACTGAGAGATGTGCCAGGACAGAAGGCATTTGCTGACCTAGCCTTTTTCCCTGTGTAACTTGGTATTTGCAGTACAATTATTTTCAGTGTCGCTGTGTCCAAGCAGCTAGAGATTACACAGATAGAAGTGTCAAGAGAGATGCTGCTAAAGTATGCCCTTCTTATAGCAGCATTTAAATGGCACACGACGCCTTGCTGCTTTTTCTTTCCCAGAGAGACCTGCTGTCAATTTTTTCACTCTGGCTTCTTGATCAAAAATGTCCACCTGAAATGTCTTACAGAAATAGGCTCCAGGTGTAAAAACCAGTACGGGGCTACATTTTCTGCGTGCTCCACATAAGTCACATCAAACTCACTCATCAAACTTCACTGTCTCCTTCCATTCTCCACTGCCTCTACCATTGAGTTCTCTGGATCTCAGAGTCTAAAGGCAGGCGCAATAGTTTCCACTGAGGGGTTGGAAGAGGTGTACAAGCAGCACAAATAGCTTCTGCGCTGCGCAGGCCATTTCTCTGCATTTTAGAGTCTAAGGGAAAGCGCTAGTGTTCCTGCGGAGAGCTGCAACAGCTGCAGAATATGTGTTGTCTTGGCACATGTTTGCAATCCACCATGATGGATCCTTAGTGAAACCAAACTGTGGTTCTGCTTCAAACATCTCACCCTGCTTGGCCACAAAGCTTTCGCTGACATGTCCCATTGCCTTTTTATTGCTGCGTTTCATTTTCAGAGTTTGTACGGAATCATTGCACTTTGCTTCTAAGCTGAACGTCGATACTGCTGGAGTCTCATATGTCCATTTTCTTCTCACACAAAAAAACTGCTTCCTTTAAAACATGCTGATGCGACCTGCTTTCTTGCTCAGCTGTAATTTTAGGGGTGTTCTCTGTCCCGCTTACAGTCTGAATCTAAACTAAGAAGTTTATGGGACACAGATGTGCCAAGACAAATAGTTTGCTTGGACCTTGCCACGTGTATTCAAAAGCATCCATTCACTCCACCATCAAGTCACTGCTTTCTTCTGCTTTACATCCTGCAAACTTCACACACACATACATACATACAAACTGGAATGAGGCATTTTCTTTCTTTCTCAGCTACACTCACCTATCCCCCACGCTAACATCTTTACCGCTTTTCTCTTGGCCTTGCTATGCATACTTTTCCTCTTAAGACACCCATTGTCTGGCCTACCCCTTCCCTACATTGCCTTGCCTTTCCTTTCCTATCCAACCTTGCATTTCTTTGTCATTCCTGGCCATTGTTTTCCTCTTCCTTCCTGACCCATCCATGTCTTTCCCTTGCCCTTCCTACCAGTCCAGTGCCTTGCACCACCCATCCCCCTTGCCACTTTGTCCAGTTTCCCTTCCCCTTTGTCCAGCTCCAATCTTTCATTTCCTTCTCCTTCTAGGACTCTCATTGCCTTGCTTGCCTCTCCTTTGTCTTGCCTGGCAAAGCCACCACTTTTCTTGGCGTTACCTTTGAACCTCTCCTCTCCCTTGCCTTGCATTCCCTTGCTCACTCGTCCCCCACCTGGAATTCAATACCCCTCTTTTTGCTGCATTTCTTCATCTTGCCTTGCCCTGCCTGCTTCTCCTAGGACTCTCAAGGCTTTCACGTACCTCCAGCGTTTCAGGAGCATGTGAGAGGAAGCCCAAAAGAGGTCACGTGCAAGCACACCCATCTGTCCTGGCAGCTTGCTTCTGGCACCTATCCTTACATGTCTTGAATTTTGGACATAAAATTCACATTTCACCTTTGCGCTTCAGGACCAGAATGACAGTTCTTTTGTATACCAAGGAAAGCAGGTAATCCAAGTGTATTAGGTGCAGATTAGAGATGGCCCATATGAGATCAAGGCCAGACAGAGAAGTCTGTCCTAGCCCCTTTTGTGTACCAGCAGTCTTTGAATGTACCTCTCATTTGTCTCGCCTTGGTGACCCCAAAGTTTCCTTGCCTTGCCCTGCCTTGCCTCCCTAGCCTTGCACTCCCTCCAGTGCCTACGCCCACACTTGACCTGCCCACACTTGACTGCTTTCCTCCAGGGAAACCTAGCCTTGCCTAGGCCTTCCAGTTTCTGCCTGGCCTTCCTATGCCCATCCTTGCCTAGAAGTTCTGGGCCTTCTCTCACCTACCACTCCATTTGCTTGCCCCTCATGGCTCCAGCCTTGTAAGTTTCTCCCTTGACTCGCCTACAATTGCGCCTACACTTGGTTTGCATTGCAAAGAGCGGTAGGCAAGGCAAAGCAAAGCAAGGAAGGTCTTTCTAGGTCTTGCCAGGCAAGGCACACATAAGCAAGCAAACAAAACAATAGTAGACTAGCCACAGCATCAAAGGCAAGGCAAGGCCAAGTGACTCTGAGTGCCTTTCCTTGGCAAGTAAAAGATATAGTGACAATGTAATAGGGCAGGCGTTAAAGGTACCATGAGGAGGTATAGTCCAGCAAGATATTTATGTCGTAGACCCTTCTGTGCAGGAGCCATTGTTGGACATAGTACAGGACATGGCGTACAGTTTGGCTTGGTAAGTTCCTGAAGGAGAATGGCAATGCTTTCTCATGGGAAGGAAAGCACGTAGCCCCAGAGTTGGAGGTGCAGATAAGAAGCTGTGTCGCGCAGCTCAAGGACGACAGCAGCTTCTTGTGCCGGCATATTTGGAAGCACTCCCTCAATTTGTACAGTCATTGAGTCAGTATCCATCTTTGGAAGGCTGTCTGCCTCTAGTAAGAGTGTTCTGACACCATTGTATGGTATCAGTCACTGGATGTTTTGGATTTTGGAGGAGGGGATGCCATTTCTCTTGAAATGAGCTTCTTGTTATTCGCTTTGGCAAAGAAATTAAGTTTGGATGGGCACTTTGGGTGGTCTCAGTGAATTTAAAGGTTTTTCCCAAGAGGTTTCCCTGTGGGTTAGAGCTGTTGAACTGACAGTGGGAATCTAGACACCAAGTTGTTGAGCTTTTTGTCCTTGTAGCTTTAGTGTGTGAGTAGTCCCTGTTGCCATGCTGCTTGGATCTTGACTCTGAGACTGAAAGCTTAGGAGCGTAGAGCTGAAAAGAAAAGTGCCAATAGCAGGGTGTGTGTTCATTGTTTGATGGGTGAAGTTGAAATTGTAGGCAGCAAAGAACTTTCTCTCTCAGCTGGCACATTTGTTGAGCGGATGTCTTTGAGTTTGTTACCGGACTCTGCGAGAGTGAAAATGTTTGTTAGGGCAGAGGATTTCGTGTTGCCCTTTGAGTGTGGTGCAAAAGTGTTTGCACACTTGGAGGGGGAAGATCAGCAAAGTCTTTTTTTCCTGGCACAGTTAATTTGAGAGCAGGGACGTTTCCAACTGGGCTCTGTCCTTTGGAGCTGGCCTCGGTGCGTTTCCTTCTTTTGTTAGTCGACAGCGCCATCGTGTGGTTATTTTGATGAGCGCTGGCAGCCGGTGCCAGGGAAAAAGCCAAGCTGTTTGCGGCTCCGGCCTCATTGGTGTAGGAGCAGCGCAGGGAAGAGCTCCGCTGGGGGTCCTGGCTCTTAGAGACTGAGAGAATGTGATCCTGTATGTAGCACAGAAGGAAGTGGAATTGTTTCATTGTGGGCTGTGCAGTTTATAAGCTGCAAATGAAAAGGCAATTGCAGCGCAGCCTCTTCTTTTCTGTGTGATCAGCTGCTCAACATGTAACTCGCACACACTGAACTGCATCCACCTCCCTGGAGATATAAAATGTGTATATCACTTTCCTCAAACTCTATGTATTACCTTGCACTCTAGCAGATCCCAAACCGCTTCAAAACGTCCAGCAGCTACTCAAAAAGTCCAACAAAAAGCTAGGGCTGGCCTTCATAGTGCCTTTGCAGTCCGTAAAATAGACGAAATGCACTAGGGCTTTGAATGTTTCTTCCCAACTATATAAATTCTCTCCAAGTGGCAAAGTCTATCATTACAGCAAAATTTTTCAGCTGGAGTTCTGACTGAGAGATGTGCCAGGACAGAAGGCATTTGCTGACCTACCCTTTTTCCCTGTGTAACTTGGTATTTGCAGTACAATTATTTTCAGTGTCGCTGTGTCCAAGCAGCTAGAGATTACACAGATAGAAGTGTCAAGAGAGATGCTGCTAAAGTACGCCCTTCTTATAGCAGCATTTAAATGGCACACGACGCCTTGCTGCTTTTTCTTTCCCAGAGAGACCTGCTGTCAATTTTTTCACTCTGGCTTCTTGATCAAAAATGTCCACCTGAAATGTCTTACAGAAATAGGCTCCAGGTGTAAAAACCAGTACGGGGCTACATTTTCTGCGTGCTCCACATAAGTCACATCAAACTCACTCATCAAACTTCACTCTCTCCTTCCATTCTCCACTGCCTCTACCATTGTGTTCTCTGGATCTCAGAGTCTAAAGGCAGGCGTAATAGCTTCCACTGAGGGGTTGGAAGAGGTGTACAAGCAGCACAAATAGCTTCTGCGCTGCGCAGGCCATTTCTCTGCATTTTAGAGTCTAAGGGAAAGCGCTAGTGTTCCTGCGGAGAGCTGCAACAGCTGCAGAATATGTGTTGTCTTGGCACATGTTTGCAATCCACCATGATGGATCCTTAGTGAAACCAAACTGTGGTTCTGCTTCAAACATCTCACCCTGCTTGGCCACAAAGCTTTCGCTGACATGTCCCATTGCCTTTTTATTGCTGCGTTTCATTTTCAGAGTTTGTACGGAATCATTGCACTTTGCTTCTAAGCTGAACGTCGATACTGCTGGAGTCTCATATGTCCATTTTCTTCTCACACAAAAAAACTGCTTCCTTTAAAACATGCTGATGCGACCTGCTTTCTTGCTCAGCTGTAATTTTAGGGGTGTTCTCTGTCCCGCTTACAGTCTGAATCTAAACTAAGAAGTTTATGGGACACAGATGTGCCAAGACAAATAGTTTGCTTGGACCTTGCCACGTGTATTCAAAAGCATCCATTCACTCCACCATCAAGTCACTGCTTTCTTCTGCTTTACATCCTGCAAACTTCACACACACATACATACATACAAACTGGAATGAGGCATTTTCTTTCTTTCTCAGCTACACTCACCTATCCCCCACGCTAACTTCTTTACTGCTTTTCTCTTGGCCTTGCTATGCATACTTTTCCTCTTAAGACACCCATTGTCTGGCCTACCCCTTCCCTACATTGCCTTGCCTTTCCTTTCCTATCCAACCTTGCATTTCTTTGTCATTCCTGGCCATTGTTTTCCTCTTCCTTCCTGACCCATCCATGTCTTTCCCTTGCCCTTCCTACCAGTCCAGTGCCTTGCACCACCCATCCCCCTTGCCACTTTGTCCAGTTTCCCTTCCCCTTTGTCCAGCTCCAATCTTTCATTTCCTTCTCCTTCTAGGACTCTCATTGCCTTGCTTGCCTCTCCTTTGTCTTGCCTGGAAAAGCCACCACTTTTCTTGGCGTTACCTTTGAACCTCTCCTCTCCCTTGCCTTGCATTCCCTTGCTCACTCGTCCCCCACCTGGAATTCAATACCCCTCTTTTTGCGGAATTTCTTCATCTTGCCTTGCCCTGCCTGCTTCTCCTAGGACTCTCAAGGCTTTCACGTACCTCCAGCGTTTCAGGAGCATGTGAGAGGAAGCCCAAAAGAGGTCACGTGCAAGCACACCCATCTGTCCTGGCAGCTTGCTTCTGGCACCTATCCTTACATGTCTTGAATTTTGGACATAAAATTCACATTTCACCTTTGCGCTTCAGGACCAGAATGACAGTTCTTTTGTATACCAAGGAAAGCAGGTAATCCAAGTGTATTAGGTGCAGATTAGAGATGGCCCATATGAGATCAAGGCCAGACAGAGAAGTCTGTCCTAGCCCCTTTTGTGTACCAGCAGTCTTTGAATGTACCTCTCATTTGTCTTGCCTTGGTGACCCCAAAGTTTCCTTGCCTTGCCCTGCCTTGCCTCCCTAGCCTTGCACTCCCTCCAGTGCCTACGCCCACACTTGACCTGCCCACACTTGACTGCTTTCCTCCAGGGAAACCTAGCCTTGCCTAGGCCTTCCTGTTTCTGCCTGGCCTTCCTATGCCCATCCTTGCCTAGAAGTTCTGGGCCTTCTCTCACCTACCACTCCATTTGCTTGCCCCTCATGGCTCCAGCCTTGTCAGTTTCTCCCTTGACTCGCCTACAACTGCGCCTACACTTGGTTTGCATTGCAAAGAGCGGTAGGCAAGGCAAAGCAAAGCAAGGAAGGTCTTTCTAGGTCTTGCCAGGCAAGGCACACATAAGCAAGCAAGCAAAACAAGAGTAGACTAGCCACAGCATCAAAGGCAAGGCAAGGCCAAGTGACTCTGAGTGCCTTTCCTTGGCAAGTAAAAGATATAGTGACAATGTAATAGGGCAGGCGTTAAAGGTACCATGAGGAGGTATAGTCCAGCAAGATATTTATGTCGTAGACCCTTCTGTGCAGGAGCCATTGTTGGACATAGTACAGGACATGGCGTACAGTTTGGCTTGGTAAGTTCCTGAAGGAGAATGGCAATGCTTTCTCATGGGAAGGAAAGCACGTAGCCCCAGAGTTGGAGGTGCAGATAAGAAGCTGTGTCGCGCAGCTCAAGGACGACAGCAGCTTCTTGTGCCGGCATATTTGGAAGCACTCCCTCAATTTGTACAGTCATTGAGTCAGTATCCATCTTTGGAAGGCTGTCTGCCTCTAGTAAGAGTGTTCTGACACCATTGTATGGGATCAGTCACTGGATGTTTTGGATTTTGGAGGAGGGGATGCCATTTCTCTTGAAATGAGCTTCTTGTTATTCGCTTTGGCAAAGAAATTAAGTTTGGATGGGCACTTTGGGTGGTCTCAGTGAATTTAAAGGTTTTTCCCAAGAGGTTTCCCTGTGGGTTAGAGCTGTTGAACTGACAGTGGGAATCTAGACAGCAAGTTGTTGAGCTTTTTGTCCTTGTAGCTTTAGTGTGTGAGTAGTCCCTGTTGCCATGCTGCTTGGATCTTGACTCTGAGACTGAAAGCTTAGGAGCGTAGAGCAGAAAAGAAAAGTGCTAATAGCAGGGTGTGTGTTCATTGTTTGATGGGTGAAGTTGAAATTGTAGGCAGCAAAGAACTTTCTCTCTCAGCTGGCACATTTGTTGAGCGGATGTCTTTGAGTTTGTTACCGGACTCTGCGAGAGTGAAAATGTTTGTTAGGGCAGAGGATTTCGTGTTGCCCTTTGAGTGTGGTGCAAAAGTGTTTGCACACTTGGAGGGGGAAGATCAGCAAAGTCTTTTTTTCCTGGCACAGTTAATTTGAGAGCAGGGACGTTTCCAACTCGGCTCTGTCCTTTGGAGCTGGCCTCGGTGCGTTTCCTTCTTTTGTTAGTCGACAGCGCCATCGTGTGGTTATTTTGATGAGCGCTGGCAGCCGGTGCCAGGGAAAAAGCCAAGCTGTTTGCGGCTCCAGCCTCATTGGTGTAGGAGCAGCGCAGGGAAGAGCTCCGCTGGGGGTCCTGGCTCTTAGAGACTGAGAGAATGTGATCCTGTATGTAGCACAGAAGGAAGTGGAATTGTTTCATTGTGGGCTGTGCAGTTTATAAGCTGCAAATGAAAAGGCAATTGCAGCGCAGCCTCTTCTTTTCTGTGTGATCAGCTGCTCAACATGTAACTCGCACACACTGAACTACATCCACCTCCCTGGAGATATAAAATGTGTATATCACTTTCCTCAAACTCTATGTATTACCTTGCACTCTAGCAGATCCCAAACCGCTTCAAAACGTCCAGCAGCTACTCAAAAAGAAAAAGTCCAACAAAAAGCTAGGGCTGGCCTTCATAGTGCCTTTGCAGTCCGTAAAATAGACGAAATGCACTAGGGCTTTGAATGTTTCTTCCCAACTATATAAATTCTCTCCAAGTGGCAAAGTCCATCATTACAGCAAAATTTTTCAGCTGGAGTTCTGACTGAGAGATGTGCCAGGACAGAAGGCATTTGCTGACCTAGCCTTTTTCCCTGTGTAACTTGGTATTTGCAGTACAATTATTTTCAGTGTCGCTGTGTCCAAGCAGCTAGAGATTACACAGATAGAAGTGTCAAGAGAGATGCTGCTAAAGTATGCCCTTCTTATAGCAGCATTTAAATGGCACACGACGCCTTGCTGCTTTTTCTTTCCCAGAGAGACCTGCTGTCAATTTTTTCACTCTGGCTTCTTGATCAAAAATGTCCACCTGAAATGTCTTACAGAAATAGGCTCCAGGTGTAAAAACCAGTACGGGGCTACATTTTCTGCGTGCTCCACATAAGTCACATCAAACTCACTCATCAAACTTCACTCTCTCCTTCCATTCTCCACTGCCTCTACCATTGTGTTCTCTGGATCTCAGAGTCTAAAGGCAGGCGCAATAGTTTCCACTGAGGGGTTGGAAGAGGTGTACAAGCAGCACAAATAGCTTCTGCGCTGCGCAGGCCATTTCTCTGCATTTTAGAGTCTAAGGGAAAGCGCTAGTGTTCCTGCGGAGAGCTGCAACAGCTGCAGAATATGTGTTGTCTTGGCACATGTTTGCAATCCACCATGATGGATCCTTAGTGAAACCAAACTGTGGTTCTGCTTCAAACATCTCACCCTGCTTGGCCACAAAGCTTTCGCTGACATGTCCCATTGCCTTTTTATTGCTGCGTTTCATTTTCAGAGTTTGTACGGAATCATTGCACTTTGCTTCTAAGCTGAACGTCGATACTGCTGGAGTCTCATATGTCCATTTTCTTCTCACACAAAAAAACTGCTTCCTTTAAAACATGCTGATGCGACCTGCTTTCTTGCTCAGCTGTAATTTTAGGGGTGTTCTCTGTCCCGCTTACAGTCTGAATCTAAACTAAGAAGTTTATGGGACACAGATGTGCCAAGACAAATAGTTTGCTTGGACCTTGCCACGTGTATTCAAAAGCATCCATTCACTCCACCATCAAGTCACTGCTTTCTTCTGCTTTACATCCTGCAAACTTCACACACACATACATACATACAAACTGGAATGAGGCATTTTCTTTCTTTCTCAGCTACACTCACCTATCCCCCACGCTAACTTCTTTACCGCTTTTCTCTTGGCCTTGCTATGCATACTTTTCCTCTTAAGACACCCATTGTCTGGCCTACCCCTTCCCTACATTGCCTTGCCTTTCCTTTCCTATCCAACCTTGCATTTCTTTGTCATTCCTGGCCATTGTTTTCCTCTTCCTTCCTGACCCATCCATGTCTTTCCCTTGCCCTTCCTACCAGTCCAGTGCCTTGCACCACCCATCCCCCTTGCCACTTTGTCCAGTTTCCCTTCCCCTTTGTCCAGCTCCAATCTTTCATTTCCTTCTCCTTCTAGGACTCTCATTGCCTTGCTTGCCTCTCCTTTGTCTTGCCTGGCAAAGCCACCACTTTTCTTGGCGTTACCTTTGAACCTCTCCTCTCCCTTGCCTTGCATTCCCTTGCTCACTCGTCCCCCACCTGGAATTCAATACCCCTCTTTTTGCGGAATTTCTTCATCTTGCCTTGCCCTGCCTGCTTCTCCTAGGACTCTCAAGGCTTTCACGTACCTCCAGCGTTTCAGGAGCATGTGAGAGGAAGCCCAAAAGAGGTCACGTGCAAGCACACCCATCTGTCCTGGCAGCTTGCTTCTGGCACCTATCCTTACATGTCTTGAATTTTGGACATAAAATTCACATTTCACCTTTGCGCTTCAGGACCAGAATGACAGTTCTTTTGTATACCAAGGAAAGCAGGTAATCCAAGTGTTTTAGGTGCAGATTAGAGATGGCCCATATGAGATCAAGGCCAGACAGAGAAGTCTGTCCTAGCCCCTTTTGTGTACCAGCAGTCTTTGAATGTACCTCTCATTTGTCTTGCCTTGGTGACCCCAAAGTTTCCTTGCCTTGCCCTGCCTTGCCTCCCTAGCCTTGCACTCCCTCCAGTGCCTACGCCCACACTTGACCTGCCCACACTTGACTGCTTTCCTCCAGGGAAACCTAGCCTTGCCTAGGCCTTCCAGTTTCTGCCTGGCCTTCCTATGCCCATCCTTGCCTAGAAGTTCTGGGCCTTCTCTCACCCACCACTCCATTTGCTTGCCCCTCATGGCTCCAGCCTTGTCAGCTTCTCCCTTGACTCGCCAACAATTGCGCCTACACTTGGTTTGCATTGCAAAGAGCGGTAGGCAAGGCAAAGCAAAGCAAGGAAGGTCTTTCTAGGTCTTGCCAGGCAAGGCACACATAAGCAAGCAAGCAAGCAAAACAAGAGTAGACTAGCCACAGCATCAAAGGCAAGGCAAGGCCAAGTGACTCTGAGTGCCTTTCCTTGGCAAGTAAAAGATATAGTGACAATGTAATAGGGCAGGCGTTAAAGGTACCATGAAGAGGTATAGTCCAGCAAGATATTCATGTCGTAGACCCTTCTGTGCAGGAGCCATTGTTGGACATAGTACAGGACATGGCATACAGTTTGGCTTGGTAAGTTCTTGAAGGAGAATGGCAATGCTTTCTCATGGGAAGGAAAGCACGTAGCCCCAGAGTTGGAGGTGCAGATAAGAAGCTGTGTCGCGCAGCTCAAGGACGACAGCAGCTTCTTGTGCCGGCATATTTGGAAGCACTCCCTCAATTTGAACAGTCATTGAGTCAGTATCCATCTTTGGAAGGCTGTCTGCCTCTAGTAAGAGTGTTCTGACACCATTGTATGGGATCAGTCACTGGATGTTTTGGATTTTGGAGGAGGGGATGCCATTTCTCCTGAAATGAGCTTCTTGTTATTCGCTTTGGCAAAGAAATTAAGTTTGGATGGGCACTTTGGGTGGTCTCAGTGAATTTAAAGGTTTTTCCCAAGAGGTTTCCCTGTGGGTTAGAGCTGTTGAACTGACAGTGGGAATCTAGACACCAAGTTGTTGAGCTTTTTGTCCTTGTAGCTTTAGTGTGTGAGTAGTCCCTGTTGCCATGCTGCTTGGATCTTGACTCTGAGACTGAAAGCTTAGGAGCGTAGAGCAGAAAAGAAAAGTGCTAATAGCAGGGTGTGTGTTCATTGTTTAATGGGTGAAGTTGAAATTGTAGGCAGCAAAGAACTTTCTCTCTCAGCTGGCACATTTGTTGAGCGGATGTCTTTGAGTTTGTTACCGGACTCTGCGAGAGTGAAAATGTTTGTTAGGGCAGAGGATTTCGTGTTGCCCTTTGAGTGTGGTGCAAAAGTGTTTGCACACTTGGAGGGGGAAGATCAGCAAAGTCTTTTTTTCCTGGCACAGTTAATTTGAGAGCAGGGACGTTTCCAACTGGGCTCTGTCCTTTGGAGCTGGCCTCGGTGCGTTTCCTTCTTTTGTTAGTCGACAGCGCCATCGTGTGGTTATTTTGATGAGCGCTGGCAGCCGGTGCCAGGGAAAAAGCCAAGCTGTTTGCGGCTCCGGCCTCATTGGTGTAGGAGCAGCGCAGGGAAGAGCTCCGCTGGGGGTCCTGGCTCTTAGAGACTGAGAGAATGTGATCCTGTATGTAGCACAGAAGGAAGTGGAATTGTTTCATTGTGGGCTGTGCAGTTTATAAGCTGCAAATGAAAAGGCAATTGCAGCGCAGCCTCTTCTTTTCTGTGTGATCAGCTGCTCAACATGTAACTCGCACACACTGAACTGCATCCACCTCCCTGGAGATATAAAATGTGTATATCACTTTCCTCAAACTCTATGTATTACCTTGCACTCTAGCAGATCCCAAACCGCTTCAAAACGTCCAGCAGCTACTCAAAAAGTCCAACAAAAAGCTAGTGCTGGGCTTTATAGTGCCTTTGCAGTCCGTAAAATAGACGAAATGCACTAGGGCTTTGAATGTTTCTTCCCAACTATATAAATTCTCTCCAAGTGGCAAAGTCTATCATTACAGCAAAATTTTTCAGCTGGAGTTCTGACTGAGAGATGTGCCAGGACAGAAGGCATTTGCTGACCTACCCTTTTTCCCTGTGTAACTTGGTATTTGCAGTACAATTATTTTCAGTGTCGCTGTGTCCAAGCAGCTAGAGATTACACAGATAGAAGTGTCAAGAGAGATGCTGCTAAAGTACGCCCTTCTTATAGCAGCATTTAAATGGCACACGACGCCTTGCTGCTTTTTCTTTCCCAGAGACACCTGCTGTCAATTTTTTCACTCTGGCTTCTTGATCAAAAATGTCCACCTGAAATGTCTTACAGAAATAGGCTCCAGGTGTAAAAACCAGTACGGGGCTACATTTTCTGCATGCTCCACATAAGTCACATCAAACTCACTCATCAAACTTCACTCTCTCCTTCCATTCTCCACTGCCTCTACCATTGTGTTCTCTGGATCTCAGAGTCTAAAGGCAGGCGCAATAGCTTCCACTGAGGGGTTGGAAGAGGTGTACAAGCAGCACAAATAGCTTCTGCGCTGCGCAGGCCATTTCTCTGCATTTTAGAGTCTAAGGGAAAGCGGAGAGCTGCAACAGCTGCAGAATATGTGTTGTCTTGGCACATGTTTGCAATCCACCATGATGGATCCTTAGTGAAACCAAACTGTGGTTCTGCTTCAAACATCTCACCCTGCTTGGCCACAAAGCTTTCGCTGACATGTCCCATTGCCTTTTTATTGCTGCGTTTTATTTTCAGAGTTTGTACGGAATCATTGCACTTTGCTTCTAAGCTGAACGTCGATACTGCTGGAGTCTCATATGTCCATTTTCTTCTCACACAAAAAAACTGCTTCCTTTAAAACATGCTGATGCGACCTGCTTTCTTGCTCAGCTGTAATTTTAGGGGTGTTCTCTGTCCCGCTTACAGTCTGAATCTAAACTAAGAAGTTTATGGGACACAGATGTGCCAAGACAAATAGTTTGCTTGGACCTTGCCACGTGTATTCAAAAGCATCCATTCACTCCACCATCAAGTCACTGCTTTCTTCTGCTTTACATCCTGCAAACTTCACACACACATACATACATACAAACTGGAATGAGGCATTTTCTTTCTTTCTCAGCTACACTCACCTATCCCCCACGCTAACTTCTTTACCGCTTTTCTCTTGGCCTTGCTATGCATACTTTTCCTCTTAAGACACCCATTGTCTGGCCTACCCCTTCCCTACATTGCCTTGCCTTTCCTTTCCTATCCAACCTTGCATTTCTTTGTCATTCCTGGCCATTGTTTTCCTCTTCCTTCCTGACCCATCCATGTCTTTCCCTTGCCCTTCCTACCAGTCCAGTGCCTTGCACCACCCATCCCCCTTGCCACTTTGTCCGGTTTCCCTTCCCCTTTGTCCAGCTCCAATCTTTCATTTCCTTCTCCTTCTAGGACTCTCATTGCCTTGCTTGCCTCTCCTTTGTCTTGCCTGGCAAAGCCACCACTTTTCTTGGCGTTACCTTTGAACCTCTCCTCTCCCTTGCCTTGCATTCCCTTGCTCACTCGTCCCCTACCTGGAATTCAATACCCCTCTTTTTGCGGCATTTCTTCATCTTGCCTTGCCCTGCCTGCTTCTCCTAGGACTCTCAAGGCTTTCACGTACCTCCAGCGTTTCAGGAGCATGTGAGAGGAAGCCCAAAAGAGGTCACGTGCAAGCACACCCATCTGTCCTGGCAGCTTGCTTCTGGCACCTATCCTTACATGTCTTGAATTTTGGACATAAAATTCACATTTCACCGTTGCGCTTCAGGACCAGAATGACAGTTCTTTTGTATACCAAGGAAAGCAGGTTATCCAAGGGTTTTAGGTGCAGATTAGAGATGGCCCATGTGAGATCAAGGCCAGACAGAGAAGTCTGTCCTAGCCCCTTTTGTGTACCAGCAGTCTTTGAATGTACCTCTCATTTGTCTTGCCTTGGTGACCCCAAAGTTTCCTTGCCTTGCCCTGCCTTGCCTCCCTAGCCTTGCACTCCCTCCAGTGCCTACGCCCACACTTGACCTGCCCACACTTGACTGCTTTCCTCCAGGGAAACCTAGCCTTGCCTAGGCCATCCTGTTTCTGCCTGGCCTTCCTATGCCCATCCTTGCCTAGAAGTTCTGGGCCTTCTCTCACCTACCACTCCATTTGCTTGCCCCTCATGGCTCCAGCCTTGTCAGCTTCTCCCTTGACTTGCCTACAATTGCGCCTACACTTGGTTTGCATTGCAAAGAGCGGTAGGCAAGGCAAAGCAAAGCAAGGAAGGTCTTTCTAGGTCTTGCCAGGCAAGGCACACATAAGCAAGCAAGCAAAACAAGAGTAGACTAGCCACAGCATCAAAGGCAAGGCAAGGCCGAGTGACTCTGAGTGCCTTTCCTTGGCAAGTAAAAGATATAGTGACAATGTAAAAAGGCAGGCGTTAAAGGTACCACGAGGAGGTATAGTCCAGCAAGATATTTATGTCGTAGACCCTTCTGTGCAGGAGCCATTGTTGGACATAGTACAGGACATGGCATACAGTTTGGCTTGGTAAGTTCCTGAAGGAGAATGGCAATGCTTTCTCATGGGAAGGAAAGCACGTAGCCCCAGAGTTGGAGGTGCAGATAAGAAGCTGTGTCGCGCAGCTCAAGGACGACAGCAGCTTCTTGTGCCGGCATATTTGGAAGCACTCCCTCAATTTGAACAGTCATTGAGTCAGTATCCATCTTTGGAAGGCTGTCTGCCTCTAGTAAGAGTGTTCTGACACCATTGTATGGGATCAGTCACTGGATGTTTTGGATTTTGGAGGAGGGGATGCCATTTCTCTTGAAATGAGCTTCTTGTTCTTCTCTTTGGCAAAGAAATTAAGTTTGGATGGGCACTTTGGGTGGTCTCAGTGAATTTAAAGGTTTTTCCCAAGAGGTTTCCCTGTGGGTTAGAGCTGTTGAACTGACAGTGGGAATCTAGACAGCAAGTTGTTGAGCTTTTTGTCCTTGTAGCTTTAGTGTGTGAGTAGTCCCTGTTGCCATGCTGCTTGGATCTTGACTCTGAGACTGAAAGCTTAGGAGCGTAGAGCTGAAAAGAAAAGTGCCAATAGCAGGGTGTGTGTTCATTGTTTGATGGGTGAAGCTGAAATTGTAGGCAGCAAAGAACTTTCTCTCTCCGCTGGCACATTTGTTGAGCGGATGTCTTTGAGTTTGTTACCGGACTCTGCGAGAGTGAAAATGTTTGTTAGGGCAGAGGATTTCGTGTTGCCCTTTGAGTGTGGTGCAAAAGTGTTTGCACACTTGGAGGGGGAAGATCAGCAAAGTCTTTTTTTCCTGGCACAGTTAATTTGAGAGCAGGGACGTTTCCAACTGGGCTCTGTCCTTTGGAGCTGGCCTCGGTGCGTTTCCTTCTTTTGTTAGTCGACAGCGCCATCGTGTGGTTTTTTTGATGAGCGCTGGCAGACGGTGCCAGGGAAAAAGCCAAGCTGTTTGCGGCTCCGGCCTCATTGGTGTAGGAGCAGCGCAGGGAAGAGCTCCGCTGGGGGTCCTGGCTCTTAGAGACTGAGAGAATGTGATCCTGTATGTAGCACAGAAGGAAGTGGAATTGTTTCATTGTGGGCTGTGCAGTTTATAAGCTGCAAATGAAAAGGCAATTGCAGCGCAGCCTCTTCTTTTCTGTGTGATCAGCTGCTCAACATGTAACTCGCACACACTGAACTGCATCCACCTCCCTGGAGATATAAAATGTGTATATCACTTTCCTCAAACTCTATGTATTACCTTGCACTCTAGCAGATCCCAAACCGCTTCAAAACGTCCAGCAGCTACTCAAAAAGAAAAAGTCCAACAAAAAGCTAGTGTTGGCCTTTAGAGTGCCTTTGCAGTCCGTAAAATAGACGAAATGCACTAGGGCTTTGAATGCTTCTTCCCAACTATATAAATTCTCTCCAAGTGGCAAAGTCCATCATTACAGCAAAATTTTTCAGCTGGAGTTCTGACTGAGAGATGTGCCAGGACAGAAGGCATTTGCTGACCTACCCTTTTTCCCTGTGTAACTTGGTATTTGCAGTACAATTATTTTCAGTGTGGCTGTGTCCAAGCAGCTAGAGATTACACAGATAGAAGTGTCAAGAGAGATGCTGCTAAAGTACGCCCTTCTTATAGCAGCATTTAAATGGCACACGACGCCTTGCTGCTTTTTCTTTCCCAGAGAGACCTGCTGTCAATTTTTTCACTCTGGCTTCTTGATCAAAAATGTCCACCTGAAATGTCTTACAGAAATAGGCTCCAGGTGTAAAAACCAGTACAGGACGATATTTTCTGCGTGCTCCACATAAGTCACATCAAACTCACTCATCAAACTTCACTCTCTCCTTCCATTCTCCACCACTGCCTCTACCATTGTGTTCTCTGGATCTCAGAGTCTAAAGGCAGGCGCAATAGTTTCCACTGAGGGGTTGGAAGAGGTGTACAAGCAGCACAAATAGCTTCTGCGCTGCGCAGGCCATTTCTCTGCATTTTAGAGTCTAAGGGAAAGCGCTAGTGTTCCTGCGGAGAGCTGCAACAGCTGCAGAATATGTGTTGTCTTGGCACATGTTTGCAATCCACCATGATGGATCCTTAGTGAAACCAAACTGTGGTTCTGCTTCAAACATCTCACCCTGCTTGGCCACAAAGCTTTCGCTGACATGTCCCATTGCCTTTTTATTGCTGCGTTTCATTTTCAGAGTTTGTACGGAATCATTGCACTTTGCTTCTAAGCTGAACGTCGATACTGCTGGAGTCTCATATGTCCATTTTCATCTCACACAAAAAAACTGCTTCCTCTAAAACATGCTGATGCAACCTGCTTTCTTGCTCAGCTGTAATTTTAGGGGTGTTCTCTGTCCCGCTTACAGTCTGAATCTAAACTAAGAAGTTTATGGGACACAGATGTGCCAAGACAAATAGTTTGCTTGGACCTTGCCACGTGTATTCAAAAGCATCCTTTCACTCCACCATCAAGTCTCTGCTTTACATCCTGCAAACTTCACACACACATACATACATACATACTGGAATGAGGCACTTTCTTTCTTTCTTTCTTTCTCAGCTACACTCACCTATCCCCCACGCTAACTTCTTTACCGCTTTTCTCTTGGCCTTGCTATGCATACTTTTCCTCTTAAGACACCCATTGTCTGGCCTACCCCTTCCCTACATTGCCTTGCCTTTCCTTTCCTATCCAACCTTGCATTTCTTTGTCATTCCTGGCCATTGTTTTCCTCTTCCTTCCTGACCCATCCATGTCTCTCCCTTGCCCTTCCTACCAGTCCAGTGCCTTGCACCACCCATCCCCCTTGCCACTTTGTCCGGTTTCCCTTCCCCTTTGTCCAGCTCCAATCTTTCATTTCCTTCTCCTTCTAGGACTCTCATTGCCTTGCTTGCCTCTCCTTTGTCTTGCCTGGCAAAGCCACCACTTTTCTTGGCGTTACCTTTGAACCTCTCCTCTCCCTTGCCTTGCATTACCTTGCTCACTCGTCCCCCACCTGGAATTCAATACCCCTCTTTTTGCGGAATTTCTTCATCTTGCCTTGCCCTGCCTGCTTCTCCTAGGACTCTCAAGGCTTTCACGTACCTCCAGCGTTTCAGGAGCATGTGAGAGGAAGCCCAAAAGAGGTCACGTGCAAGCACACCCATCTGTCCTGGCAGCTCGCTTCTGGCACCTATCCTTACATGTCTTGAATTTTGGACATAAAATTCACATTTCACCTTTGCGCTTCAGGACCAGAATGACAGTTCTTTTGTATACCAAGGAAAGCAGGTTATCCAAGGGTTTTAGGTGCAGATTAGAGATGGCCCATGTGAGATCAAGGCCAGCCAGATAAGTCTGTCCTAGCCCCTTTTGTGTACCAGCAGTCTTTGAATGTACCTCTCATTTGTCTTGCCTTGGTGACCCAAAAGTTTCCTTGCCTTGCCCTGCCTTGCCTCCCTAGCCTTGCACTCCCTCCAGTGCCTACGCCCACACCTGACCTGCCTACTGCTTTCCTCCAGGGAAACCTAGCCTTGCCTAGGCCTTCTTGTTTCTGCCTGGCCTTCCTATGCCCATCCTTGCCTAGAAGTTCTGGGCCTTCTCTCACCTACCACTCCATTTGTTTGCCCCTCATGGCTCCAGCCTTGTCAGCTTCTCCCTTGACTTGCCTACAATTGCGCCTACACTTGGTTTGCATTGCAAAGAGCGGTAGGCAAGGCAAAGCAAAGCAAGGAAGGTCTTTCTAGGTCTTGCCAGGCAAGGCACACATAAGCAAGCAAGCAAAACAAGAGTAGACTAGCCACAGCATCAAAGGCAAGGCAAGGCCAAGTGACTCTGAGTGCCTTTCCTTGGCAAGTAAAAGATATAGTGACAATGTAATAGGGCAGGCGTTAAAGGTACCATGAGGAGGTATAGTCCAGCAAGATATTTATGTCGTAGACCCTTCTGTGCAGGAGCCATTGTTGGACATAGTACAGGACATGGCATACAGCTTGGCTTGGTAAGTTCCTGAAGGAGAATGGCAATGCTTTCTCATGGGAAGGAAAGCACGTAGCCCCAGAGTTGGAGGTGCAGATAAGAAGCTGTGTCACGCAGCTCAAGGACGACAGCAGCTTCTTGTGCCGGCATATTTGGAAGCACTCCCTCAATTTGTACAGTCATTGAGTCAGTATCCATCTTTGGAAGGCTGTCTGCCTCTAGTAAGAGTGTTCTGACACCATTGTATGGGATCAGTCACTGGATGTTTTGGATTTTGGAGGAGGGGATGCCATTTCTCTTGAAATGAGCTTCTTGTTCTTCTCTTTGGCAAAGAAATTAAGTTTGGATGGGCACTTTGGGTGGTCTCAGTGAATTTAAAGGTTTTTCCCAAGAGGTTTCCCTGTGGGTTAGTGCTGTTGAACTGACAGTGGGAATCTAGACACCAAGTTGTTGAGCTTTCTGTCCTTGTAGCTTTAGTGTGTGAGTAGTCCCTGTTGCCATGCTGCTTGGATCTTGACTCTGAGACTGAAAGCTTAGGAGCGTAGAGCAGAAAAGAAAAGTGCCAATAGCAGGGTGTGTGTTTATTGTTTGATGGGTGAAGCTGAAATTGTAGGCAGCAAAGAACTTTCTCTCTCAGCTGGCACATTTGTTGAGCGGATGTCTTTGAGTTTGTTACCGGACTCTGCGAGAGTGAAAATGTTTGTTAGGGCAGAGGATTTCGTGTTGCCCTTTGAGTGTGGTGCAAAAGTGTTTGCACACTTGGAGGGGGAAGATCAGCAAAGTCTTTTTTTCCTGGCACAGTTAATTTGAGAGCAGGGACGTTTCCAACTCGGCTCTGTCCTTTGGAGCTGGCCTCGGTGCGTTTCCTTCTTTTGTTAGTCGACAGCGCCATCGTGTGGTTATTTTGATGAGCGCTGGCAGACGGTGCCAGGGAAAAAGCCAAGCTGTTTGCGGCTCCGGCCTCATTGGTGTAGGAGCAGCGCAGGGAAGAGCTCCGCTGGGGGTCCTGGCTCTTAGAGACTGAGAAAATGTGATCCTGTATGTAGCACAGAAGGAAGTGGAATTGTTTCATTGTGGGCTGTGCAGTTTATAAGCTGCAAATGAAAAGGCAATTGCAGTGCAGCCTCTTCTTTTCTGTGTGATCAGCTGCTCAACATGTAACTCGCACACACTGAACTGCATCCACCTCCCTGGAGATATAAAATGTGTATATAACTTTCCTCAAACTCTATGTATTACCTTGCACTCTAGCAGATCCCAAACTGCTTCAAAACGTCCAGCAGCTACTCAAAAAGTCCAACAAAAAGCTAGTGCTGGCCTTTATAGTGCCTTTGCAGTCCGTAAAATAGACAAAATGCACTAGGGCTTTGAATGCTTCTTCCCAACTATATAAATTCTCTCCAAGTGGCAAAGTCCATCATTACAGCAAAATTTTTCAGCTGGAGTTCTGACTGAGAGATGTGCCAGGACAGAAGGCATTTGCTGACCTACCCTTTTTCCCTGTGTAACTTGGTATTTGCAGTACAATTATTTTCAGTGTCGCTGTGTCCAAGCAGCTAGAGATTACACAGATAGAAGTGTCAAGAGAGATGCTGCTAAAGTATGCCCTTCTTATAGCAGCATTTAAATGGCACACGACGCCTTGCTGCTTTTTCTTTCCTAGAGAGACCTGCTTTCAATTTTTTCACTCTGGATTCTTGATCAAAAATGTCCACCTGAAGTGTCTTACAGAAATAGGCTCCAGGTGTAAAAACCAGTACGGGGCTACATTTTCTGCGTGCTCCACATAAGTCACATCAAACTCACTCATCAAACTTCACTCTCTCCTTCCATTCTCCACTGCCTCTACCATTGTGTTCTCTGGATCTCAGAGTCTAAAGGCAGGCGCAATAGTTTCCACTGAGGGGTTGGAAGAGGTGTACAAGCAGCACAAATAGCTTCTGCGCTGCGCAGGCCATTTCTCTGCATTTTAGAGTCTAAGGGAAAGTGCTAGTGTTCCTGCGGAGAGCTGCAACAGCTGCAGAATATGTGTTGTCTCGGCACATGTTTGCAATCCACCATGATGGATCCTTAGTGAAACCAAACTGTGGTTCTGCTTCAAACATCTCACCCTGCTTGGCCACAAAGCGTTCGCTGACATGTCCCATTGCCTTTTTATTGCTGCGTTTCATTTTCAGAGTTTGTACGGAATCATTGCACTTTGCTTCTAAGCTGAACGTCGATACTGCTGGAGTCTCATATGTCCATTTTCATCTCACACAAAAAAACTGCTTCCTCTAAAACATGCTGATGCAACCTGCTTTCTTGCTCAGCTGTAATTTTAGGGGTGTTCTCTGTCCCGCTTACAGTCTGAATCTAAACTAAGAAGTTTATGGGACACAGATGTGCCAAGACAAATAGTTTGCTTGGACCTTGCCACGTGTATTCAAAAGCATCCTTTCACTCCACCATCAAGTCTCTGCTTTACATCCTGCAAACTTCACACACACATACATACATACATACTGGAATGAGGCACTTTCTTTCTTTCTTTCTTTCTCAGCTACACTCACCTATCCCCCACGCTAACTTCTTTACCGCTTTTCTCTTGGCCTTGCTATGCATACTTTTCCTCTTAAGACACCCATTGTCTGGCCTACCCCTTCCCTACATTGCCTTTCCTTTCCTTTCCTATCCAACCTTGCATTTCTTTGTCATTCCTGGCCATTGTTTTCCTCTTCCTTCCTGACCCATCCATGTCTTTCCCTTGCCCTTCCTACCAGTCCAGTGCCTTGCACCACCCATCCCCCTTGCCACTTTGTCCGGTTTCCCTTCCCCTTTGTCCAGCTCCAATCTTTCATTTCCTTCTCCTTCTAGGACTCTCATTGCCTTGCTTGCCTCTCCTTTGTCTTGCCTGGCAAAGCCACCACTTTTCTTGGCGTTACCTTTGAACCTCTCCTCTCCCTTGCCTTGCATTACCTTGCTCACTCGTCCCCCACCTGGAATTCAATACCCCTCTTTTTGCGGAATTTCTTCATCTTGCCTTGCCCTGCCTGCTTCTCCTAGGACTCTCAAGGCTTTCACGTACCTCCAGCGTTTCAGGAGCATGTGAGAGGAAGCCCAAAAGAGGTCACGTGCAAGCACACCCATCTGTCCTGGCAGCTCGCTTCTGGCACCTATCCTTACATGTCTTGAATTTTGGACATAAAATTCACATTTCACCTTTGCGCTTCAGGACCAGAATGACAGTTCTTTTGTATACCAAGGAAAGCAGGTTATCCAAGGGTTTTAGGTGCAGATTAGAGATGGCCCATGTGAGATCAAGGCCAGCCAGATAAGTCTGTCCTAGCCCCTTTTGTGTACCAGCAGTCTTTGAATGTACCTCTCATTTGTCTTGCCTTGGTGACCCAAAAGTTTCCTTGCCTTGCCCTGCCTTGCCTCCCTAGCCTTGCACTCCCTCCAGTGCCTACGCCCACACTTGACCTGCCCACACTTGACTGCTTTCCTCCAGGGAAACCTAGCCTTGCCTAGGCCTTCCTGTTTCTGCCTGGCCTTCCTATGCCCATCCTTGCCAAGAAGTTCTGGGCCTTCTCTCACCTACCACTCTATTTGCTTGCCCCTCATGGCTCCAGCCTTGTCAGCTTCTCCCTTGACTTGCCTACAATTGCGCCTACACTTGGTTTGCATTGCAAAGAGCGGTAGGCAAGGCAAAGCAAAGCAAGGAAGGTCTTTCTAGGTCTTGCCAGGCAAGGCACAGATAAGCAAGCAAGCAAAACAAGAGTAGACTAGCCACAGCATCAAAGGCAAGGCGAGGCCAAGTGACTCTGAGTGCCTTTCCTTGGCAAGTAAAAGATATAGTGACAATGTAATAGGGCAGGCGTTAAAGGTACCATGAGGAGGTATAGTCCAGCAAGATATTTATGTCGTAGACCCTTCTGTGCAGGAGCCATTGTTGGACATAGTACAGGACATGGCATACAGCTTGGCTTGGTAAGTTCCTGAAGGAGAATGGCAATGCTTTCTCATGGGAAGGAAAGCACGTAGCCCCAGAGTTGGAGGTGCAGATAAGAAGCTGTGTCGCGCAGCTCAAGGATGACAGCAGCTTCTTGTGCCGGCATATTTGGAAGCACTCCCTCAATTTGTACAGTCATTGAGTCAGTATCCATCTTTGGAAGGCTGTCTGCCTCTAGTAAGAGTGTTCTGACACCATTGTATGGGATCAGTCACTGGATGTTTTGGATTTTGGAGGAGGGGATGCCCTTTCTCTTGAAATGAGCTTCTCGTTCTTCTCTTTGGCAAAGAAATTAAGTTTGGATGGGCACTTTGGGTGGTCTCAGTGAATTTAAAGGTTTTTCCCAAGAGGTTTCCCTGTGGGTTAGAGCTGTTGAACTGACAGTGGGAATCTAGACACCAAGTTGTTGAGCTTTTTGTCCTTGTAGCTTTAGTGTGTGAGTAGTCCCTGTTGCCATGCTGCTTGGATCTTGACTCTGAGACTGAAAGCTTAGGAGCGTAGAGCTGAAAAGAAAAGTGCCAATAGCAGGGTGTGTGTTCATTGTTTGATGGGTGAAGTTGAAATTGTAGGCAGCAAAGAACTTTCTCTCTCCGCTGGCACATTTGTTGAGCGGATGTCTTTGAGTTTGTTACCGGACTCTGCGAGAGTGAAAATGTTTGTTAGGGCAGAGGATTTTGTGTTGCCCTTTGAGTGTGGTGCAAAAGTGTTTGCACACTTGGAGGGGGAAGATCAGCAAAGTCTTTTTTTCCTGGCACAGTTAATTTGAGAGCAGGGACGTTTCCAACTCGGCTCTGTCCTTTGGAGCTGGCCTCGGTGCGTTTCCTTCTTTTGTTAGTCGACAGCGCCATCGTGTGGTTATTTTGATGTGCGCTGGCAGACGGTGCCAGGGAAAAAGCCAAGCTGTTTGCGGCTCCGGCCTCATTGGTGTAGGAGCAGCGCAGGGAAGAGCTCCGCTGGGGGTCCTGGCTCTTAGAGACTGAGAGAATGTGATCCTGTATGTAGCACAGAAGGAAGTGGAATTGTTTCATTGTGGGCTGTGCAGTTTATAAGCTGCAAATGAAAAGGCAATTGCAGTGCAGCCTCTTCTTTTCTGTGTGATCAGCTGCTCAACATGTAACTCGCACACACTGAACTGCATCCACCTCCCTGGAGATATAAAATGTGTATATAACTTTCCTCAAACTCTATGTATTACCTTGCACTCTAGCAGATCCCAAACTGCTTCAAAACGTCCAGCAGCTACTCAAAAAGTCCAACAAAAAGCTAGTGCTGGCCTTTATAGTGCCTTTGCAGTCCGTAAAATAGACAAAATGCACTAGGGCTTTGAATGCTTCTTCCCAACTATATAAATTCTCTCCAAGTGGCAAAGTCCATCATTACAGCAAAATTTTTCAGCTGGAGTTCTGACTGAGAGATGTGCCAGGACAGAAGGCATTTGCTGACCTACCCTTTTTCCCTGTGTAACTTGGTATTTGCAGTACAATTATTTTCAGTGTCGCTGTGTCCAAGCAGCTAGAGATTACACAGATAGAAGTGTCAAGAGAGATGCTGCTAAAGTATGCCCTTCTTATAGCAGCATTTAAATGGCACACGACGCCTTGCTGCTTTTTCTTTCCTAGAGAGACCTGCTTTCAATTTTTTCACTCTGGATTCTTGATCAAAAATGTCCACCTGAAGTGTCTTACAGAAATAGGCTCCAGGTGTAAAAACCAGTACGGGGCTACATTTTCTGCGTGCTCCACATAAGTCACATCAAACTCACTCATCAAACTTCACTCTCTCCTTCCATTCTCCACTGCCTCTACCATTGTGTTCTCTGGATCTCAGAGTCTAAAGGCAGGCGCAATAGTTTCCACTGAGGGGTTGGAAGAGGTGTACAAGCAGCACAAATAGCTTCTGCGCTGCGCAGGCCATTTCTCTGCATTTTAGAGTCTAAGGGAAAGCGCTAGTGTTCCTGCGGAGAGCTGCAACAGCTGCAGAATATGTGTTGTCTTGGCACATGTTTGCAATCCACCATGATGGATCCTTAGTGAAACCAAACTGTGGTTCTGCTTCAAACATCTCACCCTGCTTGGCCACAAAGCTTTCGCTGACATGTCCCATTGCCTTTTTATTGCTGCGTTTCATTTTCAGAGTTTGTACGGAATCATTGCACTTTGCTTCTAAGCTGAACGTCGATACTGCTGGAGTCTCATATGTCCATTTTCATCTCACACAAAAAAACTGCTTCCTCTAAAACATGCTGATGCAACCTGCTTTCTTGCTCAGCTGTAATTTTAGGGGTGTTCTCTGTCCCGCTTACAGTCTGAATCTAAACTAAGAAGTTTATGGGACACAGATGTGCCAAGACAAATAGTTTGCTTGGACCTTGCCACGTGTATTCAAAAGCATCCTTTCACTCCACCATCAAGTCTCTGCTTTACATCCTGCAAACTTCACACACACATACATACATACATACTGGAATGAGGCACTTTCTTTCTTTCTTTCTTTCTCAGCTACACTCACCTATCCCCCACGCTAACTTCTTTACCGCTTTTCTCTTGGCCTTGCTATGCATACTTTTCCTCTTAAGACACCCATTGTCTGGCCTACCCCTTCCCTACATTGCCTTTCCTTTCCTTTCCTATCCAACCTTGCATTTCTTTGTCATTCCTGGCCATTGTTTTCCTCTTCCTTCCTGACCCATCCATGTCTTTCCCTTGCCCTTCCTACCAGTCCAGTGCCTTGCACCACCCATCCCCCTTGCCACTTTGTCCGGTTTCCCTTCCCCTTTGTCCAGCTCCAATCTTTCATTTCCTTCTCCTTCTAGGACTCTCATTGCCTTGCTTGCCTCTCCTTTGTCTTGCCTGGCAAAGCCACCACTTTTCTTGGCGTTACCTTTGAACCTCTCCTCTCCCTTGCCTTGCATTACCTTGCTCACTCGTCCCCCACCTGGAATTCAATACCCCTCTTTTTGCGGAATTTCTTCATCTTGCCTTGCCCTGCCTGCTTCTCCTAGGACTCTCAAGGCTTTCACGTACCTCCAGCGTTTCAGGAGCATGTGAGAGGAAGCCCAAAAGAGGTCACGTGCAAGCACACCCATCTGTCCTGGCAGCTCGCTTCTGGCACCTATCCTTACATGTCTTGAATTTTGGACATAAAATTCACATTTCACCTTTGCGCTTCAGGACCAGAATGACAGTTCTTTTGTATACCAAGGAAAGCAGGTTATCCAAGGGTTTTAGGTGCAGATTAGAGATGGCCCATGTGAGATCAAGGCCAGCCAGATAAGTCTGTCCTAGCCCCTTTTGTGTACCAGCAGTCTTTGAATGTACCTCTCATTTGTCTTGCCTTGGTGACCCAAAAGTTTCCTTGCCTTGCCCTGCCTTGCCTCCCTAGCCTTGCACTCCCTCCAGTGCCTACGCCCACACTTGACCTGCCCACACTTGACTGCTTTCCTCCAGGGAAACCTAGCCTTGCCTAGGCCTTCCTGTTTCTGCCTGGCCTTCCTATGCCCATCCTTGCCAAGAAGTTCTGGGCCTTCTCTCACCTACCACTCTATTTGCTTGCCCCTCATGGCTCCAGCCTTGTCAGCTTCTCCCTTGACTTGCCTACAATTGCGCCTACACTTGGTTTGCATTGCAAAGAGCGGTAGGCAAGGCAAAGCAAAGCAAGGAAGGTCTTTCTAGGTCTTGCCAGGCAAGGCACAGATAAGCAAGCAAGCAAAACAAGAGTAGACTAGCCACAGCATCAAAGGCAAGGCGAGGCCAAGTGACTCTGAGTGCCTTTCCTTGGCAAGTAAAAGATATAGTGACAATGTAATAGGGCAGGCGTTAAAGGTACCATGAGGAGGTATAGTCCAGCAAGATATTTATGTCGTAGACCCTTCTGTGCAGGAGCCATTGTTGGACATAGTACAGGACATGGCATACAGCTTGGCTTGGTAAGTTCCTGAAGGAGAATGGCAATGCTTTCTCATGGGAAGGAAAGCACGTAGCCCCAGAGTTGGAGGTGCAGATAAGAAGCTGTGTCGCGCAGCTCAAGGATGACAGCAGCTTCTTGTGCCGGCATATTTGGAAGCACTCCCTCAATTTGTACAGTCATTGAGTCAGTATCCATCTTTGGAAGGCTGTCTGCCTCTAGTAAGAGTGTTCTGACACCATTGTATGGGATCAGTCACTGGATGTTTTGGATTTTGGAGGAGGGGATGCCCTTTCTCTTGAAATGAGCTTCTCGTTCTTCTCTTTGGCAAAGAAATTAAGTTTGGATGGGCACTTTGGGTGGTCTCAGTGAATTTAAAGGTTTTTCCCAAGAGGTTTCCCTGTGGGTTAGAGCTGTTGAACTGACAGTGGGAATCTAGACACCAAGTTGTTGAGCTTTTTGTCCTTGTAGCTTTAGTGTGTGAGTAGTCCCTGTTGCCATGCTGCTTGGATCTTGACTCTGAGACTGAAAGCTTAGGAGCGTAGAGCTGAAAAGAAAAGTGCCAATAGCAGGGTGTGTGTTCATTGTTTGATGGGTGAAGTTGAAATTGTAGGCAGCAAAGAACTTTCTCTCTCCGCTGGCACATTTGTTGAGCGGATGTCTTTGAGTTTGTTACCGGACTCTGCGAGAGTGAAAATGTTTGTTAGGGCAGAGGATTTTGTGTTGCCCTTTGAGTGTGGTGCAAAAGTGTTTGCACACTTGGAGGGGGAAGATCAGCAAAGTCTTTTTTTCCTGGCACAGTTAATTTGAGAGCAGGGACGTTTCCAACTCGGCTCTGTCCTTTGGAGCTGGCCTCGGTGCGTTTCCTTCTTTTGTTAGTCGACAGCGCCATCGTGTGGTTATTTTGATGTGCGCTGGCAGACGGTGCCAGGGAAAAAGCCAAGCTGTTTGCGGCTCCGGCCTCATTGGTGTAGGAGCAGCGCAGGGAAGAGCTCCGCTGGGGGTCCTGGCTCTTAGAGACTGAGAGAATGTGATCTTGTATGTAGCACAGAAGGAAGTGGAATTGTTTCATTGTGGGCTGTGCAGTTTATAAGCTGCAAATGAAAAGGCAATTGCAGCGCAGCCTCTTCTTTTCTGTGTGATCAGCTGCTCAACATGTAACTCGCACACACTGAACTGCATCCACCTCCCTGGAGATATAAAATGTGTATATCACGTTCCTCAAACTCTATGTATTACCTTGCACTCTAGCAGATCCCAAACCACTTCAAAACGTCCAGCAGCTACTCAAAAAGAAAAAGTCCAACAAAAAGCTAGTGCTGGTCTTTATAGTGCCTTTGCAGTCCGTAAAATAGTCGAAATGCACTAGGGCTTTGAATGCTTCTTCCCAACTATATAAATTCTCTCCAAGTGGCAAAGTCCATCATTACAGCAAAATTTTTCAGCTGGAGTTCTGACTGAGAGATGTGCCAGGACAGAAGGCATTTGTTGACCTACCCTTTTTCCCTGTGTAACTTGGTATTTGCAGTACAATTATTTTCAGTGTCGCTGTGTCCAAGCAGCTAGAGATTACACAGATAGAAGTGTCAAGAGAGATGCTGCTAAAGTACGCCCTTCTTATAGCAGCATTTAAATGGCACACGACGCCTTGCTGCTTTTTCTTTCCTAGAGAGACCCGCTGTCAATTTTTTCACTCTGGCTTCTTGATCAAAAATGTCCACCTGAAATGTCTTACAGAAATAGGCTCCAGGTGTAAAAACCAGTACGGGGCTACATTTTCTGCGTGCTCCACATAAGTCACATCAAACTCACTCATCAAACTTCACTCTCTCCTTCCATTCTCCACTGCCTCTACCATTGTGTTCTCTGGATCTCAGAGTCTAAAGGCAGGCGCAATAGTTTCCACTGAGGGGTTAGAAGAGGTGTACAAGCAGCACAAATAGCTTCTGCGCTGCGCAGGCCATTTCTCTGCATTTTAGAGTCTAAGGGAAAGCGCTAGTGTTCCTGCGGAGAGCTGCAACAGCTGCAGAATATGTGTTGTCTTGGCACATGTTTGCAATCCACCACGATGGATCCTTAGTGAAACCAAACTGTGGTTCTGCTTCAAACATCTCACCCTGCTTGGCCACAAAGCTTTCGCTGACATGTCCCATTGCCTTTTTATTGCCGCGTTTCATTTTCAGAGTTTGTACGGAATCATTGCACTTTGCTTCTAAGCTGAACGTCGATACTGCTGGAGTCTCATATGTCTATTTTCTTCTCGCACAAAAAAACTGCTTCCTTTAAAACATGCTGATGCGACCTGCTTTCTTGCTCAGCTGTAATTTTAGGGGTGTTCTCTGTCCCGCTTACAGTCTGAATCTAAACTAAGAAGTTTATGGGACACAGATGTGCCAAGACAAATAGTTTGCTTGGACCTTGCCACGTGTATTCAAAAGCATCCTTTCACTCCACCATCAAGTCTCTACTTTACATCCTGCAAACTTCACACACACATACATACATACATACATACTGGAATGAGGCACTTTCTTTCTTTCTTTCTTTCTTTCTTTCTTTCTTTCTTTCTTTCTTTCTTTCTTTCTTTCTTTCTTTCTTTCTTTCTTTCTTTCTTTCTTTCTTTCTTTCTTTCTTTCTTTCTCAGCTACACTCACCTATCCCCCACGCTAACTTCTTTACCGCTTTTCTCTTGGCCTTGCTATGCATGCTTTTCCTCTTAAGACACCCATTGTCTGGCCTACCCCTTCCCTACATTGCCTTGCCTTTCCTTTCCTATCCAACCTTGCATTTCTTTGTCATTCCTGGCCATTGTTTTCCTCTTCCTTCCTGACCCATCCATGTCTTTCCCTTGCCCTTCCTACCAGTCCAGTGCCTTGCACCACCCATCCCCCTTGCCACTTTGTCCAGTTTCCTTTCCCCTTTGTCCAGCTCCAATCTTTCATTTCCTTCTCCTTCTAGGACTCTCATTGCCTTGCTTGCCTCTCCTTTGTCTTGCCTGGCAAAGCCACCACTTTTCTTGGCGTTACCTTTGAACCTCTACTCTCCCTTGCCTTGCATTACCTTGCTCACTCGTCCCCCACCTGGAATTCAATACCCCTCTTTTTGCGGCATTTCTTCATCTTGCCTTGCCCTGCCTGCTTCTCCTAGGACTCTCAAGGCTTTCACGTACCTCCAGCGTTTCAGGAGCATGTGAGAGGAAGCCCAAAAGAGGTCACGTGCAAGCACACCCATCTGTCCTGGCAGCTTGCTTCTGGCACCTATCCTTACATGTCTTGAATTTTGGACATAAAATTCACATTTCACCTTTGCGCTTCAGGACCAGAATGACAGTTCTTTTGTATACCAAGGAAAGCAGGTAATCCAAGTGTTTTAGGTGCAGATTAGAGATGGCCCATGTGAGATCAAGGCCAGCCAGAGAAGTGTGTCCTAGCCCCTTTGGTGTACCAGCAGTCTTTGAATGTACCTCTCATTTGTCTTGCCTTAGTGACCCAAAAGTTTCCTTGCCTTGCCCTGCCTTGCCTCCCTAGCCTTGCACTCCCTCCAGTGCCTACGCCCACACTTGACCTGCCCACACTTGACTGCTTTCCTCCAGGGAAACCTAGCCTTTCCTAGGCCTTCCTGTTTCTGCCTGGCCTTCCTATGCCCATCTTTGCCTAGAAGTTCTGGGCCTTCTCTCACCTACCACTCCATTTGCTTGCCCCTCATGGCTCCAGCCTTGTCAGCTTCTCCCTTGACTTGCCTACAATTGCGCCTACACTTGGTTTGCATTGCAAAGAGCGGTAGGCAAGGCAAAGCAAAGCAAGGAAGGTCTTCCTAGGTCTTGCCAGGCAAGGCACACATAAGCAAGCAAGCAAAACAAGAGTAGACTAGCCACAGCATCAAAGGCAAGGCAAGGCCAAGTGACTCTGAGTGCCTTTCCTTGGCAAGTAAAAGATATAGTGACAATGTAATAGGGCAGGCGTTAAAGGTACCATGAGGAGGTATAGTCCAGCAAGATATTTATGTCGTAGACCCTTCTGTGCAGGAGCCATTGTTGGACATAGTACAGGACATGGCATACAGCTTGGCTTGGTAAGTTCCTGAAGGAGAATGGCAATGCTTTCTCATGGGAAGGAAAGCACGTAGCCCCAGAGTTGGAGGTGCAGATAAGAAGCTGTGTCGCGCAGCTCAAGGACGACAGCAGCTTCTTGTGACGGCATATTTGGAAGCACTCCCTCAATTTGTACAGTCATTGAGTCAGTATCCATCTTTGGAAGGCTGTCTGCCTCTAGTAAGAGTGTTCTGACACCATTGTATGGGATCAGTCACTGGATGTTTTGGATTTTGGAGGAGGGGATGCCCTTTCTCTTGAAATGAGCTTCTCGTTCTTCTCTTTGGCAAAGAAATTAAGTTTGGATGGGCACTTTGGGTGGTCTCAGTGAATTTAAAGGTTTTTCCCAAGAGGTTTCCCTGTGGGTTAGAGCTGTTGAACTGACAGTGGGAATCTAGACACCAAGTTGTTGAGCTTTTTGTCCTTGTAGCTTTAGTGTGTGAGTAGTCCCTGTTGCCATGCTGCTTGGATCTTGACTCTGAGACTGAAAGCTTAGGAGCGTAGAGCAGAAAAGAAAAGTGCTAATAGCAGGGTGTGTGTTCATTGTTTGATGGGTGAAGCTGAAATTGTAGGCAGCAAAGAACTTTCTCTCTCCGCTGGCACATTTGTTGAGCGGATGTCTTTGAGTTTGTTACCGGACTCTGCGAGAGTGAAAATGTTTGTTAGGGCAGAAGATTTCGTGTTGCCCTTTGAGTGTGGTGCAAAAGTGTTTGCACACTTGGAGGGGGAAGATCAGCAAAGTCTTTTTTTCCTGGCACAGTTAATTTGAGAGCAGGGACGTTTCCAACTCGGCTCTGTCCTTTGGAGCTGGCCTCGGTGCGTTTCCTTCTTTTGTTAGTCGACAGCGCCATCGTGTGGTTATTTTGATGAGCGCTGGCAGACGGTGCCAGGGAAAAAGCCAAGCTGTTTGCGGCTCCGGCCTCATTGGTGTAGGAGCAGCGCAGGGAAGAGCTCCGCTGGGGGTCCTGGCTCTTAGAGACTGAGAGAATGTGATCTTGTATGTAGCACAGAAGGAAGTGGAATTGTTTCATTGTGGGCTGTGCAGTTTATAAGCTGCAAATGAAAAGGCAATTGCAGCGCAGCCTCTTCTTTTCTGTGTGATCAGCTGCTCAACATGTAACTCGCACACACTGAACTGCATCCACCTCCCTGGAGATATAAAATGTGTATATCACTTTCCTCAAACTCTATGTATTACCTTGCACTCTAGCAGATCCCAAACTGCTTCAAAACGTCCAGCAGCTACTCAAAACGAAAAAGTCCAACAAAAAGCTAGTGCTGGTCTTTATAGTGCCTTTGCAGTCCGTAAAATAGACGAAATGCACTAGGGCTTTGTATGTTTCTTCCCAACTATATAAATTCTCTCCAAGTGGCAAAGTCCATCATTACAGCAAAATTTTTCAGCTGGAGTTCTGACTGAGAGATGTGCCAGGACAGAAGGCATTTGCTGACCTACCCTTTTTCCCTGTGTAACTTGGTATTTGCAGTACAATTATTTTCAGTGTGGCTGTGTCCAAGCAGCTAGAGATTACACAGATAGAAGTGTCAAGAGAGATGCTGCTAAAGTACGCCCTTCTTATAGCAGCATTTAAATGGCACGCGACGCCTTGCTGCTTTTTCTTTCCCAGAGAGACCTGCTGTCAATTTTTTCACTCTGGCTTCTTGATCAAAAATGTCCACCTGAAATGTCTTACAGAAATAGGCTCCAGGTGTAAAAACCAGTACGGGGCTACATTTTCTGCGTGCTCCACATAAGTCACATCAAACTCACTCATCAAACTTCACTCTCTCCTTCCATTCTCCACTGCCTCTACCATTGTGTTCTCTGGATCTCAGAGTCTAAAGGCAGGCGCAATAGTTTCCACTGAGGGGTTGGAAGAGGTGTACAAGCAGCACAAATAGCTTCTGCGCTGCGCAGGCCATTTCTCTGCATTTTAGAGTCTAAGGGAAAGCGCTAGTGTTCCTGCAGAGAGCTGCAACAGCTGCAGAATATATGTTGTCTTGGCACATGTTTGCAATCCACCATGATGGATCCTTAGTGAAACCAAACTGTGGTTCTGTTTCAAACATCTCACCCTGCTTGGCCACAAAGCTTTCGCTGACATGTCCCATTGCCTTTTTATTGCTGCGTTTCATTTTCAGAGTTTGTACGGAATCATTGCACTTTGCTTCTAAGCTGAACGTCGATACTGCTGGAGTCTCATATGTCCATTTTCTTCTCACACAAAAACTGCTTCCTTTAAAACATGCTGATGCGACCTGCTTTCTTGCTCAGCTGTAATTTTAGGGGTGTTCTCTGTCCCGCTTACAGTCTGAATCTAAACTAAGAAGTTTATGGGACACAGATGTGCCAAGACAAATAGTTTGCTTGGACCTTGCCACGTGTATTCAAAAGCATCCTTTCACTCCACCATGAAGTCACTGCTTTCTTCTGCTTTACATCCTGCAAACTTCACACACACATACATACATACTGGAATGAGGCACTTTCTTTCTTTCTTTCTCAGCTACACTCACCTATTCCCCACGCTAACTTCTTTACCGCTTTTCTCTTGGCCTTGCTATGCATACTTTTCCTCTTAAGACACCCATTGTCTGGCCTACCCCTTCCCTACATTGCCTTGCCTTTCCTTTCCTATCCAACCTTGCATTTCTTTGTCATTCCTGGCCATTGTTTTCCTCTTCCTTCCTGACCCATCCATGTCTTTCCCTTGCCCTTCCTACCAGTCCAGTGCCTTGCACCACCCATCCCCCTTGCCACTTTGTCCAGTTTCCCTTCCCCTTTGTCCAGCTCCAATCTTTCATTTCCTTCTCCTTCTAGGACTCTCATTGCCTTGCTTGCCTCTCCTTTGTCTTGCCTGGCAAAGCCACCACTTTTCTTGGCGTTACCTTTGAACCTCTCCTCTCCCTTGCCTTGCATTCCCTTGCTCACTCGTCCCCCACCTGGAATTCAATACCCCTCTTTTTGCGGAATTTCTTCATCTTGCCTTGCCCTGCCTGCTTCTCCTAGGACTCTCAAGGCTTTCACGTACCTCCAGCGTTTCAGGAGCATGTGAGAGGAAGCCCAAAAGAGGTCACGTGCAAGCACACCCATCTGTCCTGGCAGCTTGCTTCTGGCACCTATCCTTACATGTCTTGAATTTTGGACATAAAATTCACATTTCACCTTTGCGCTTCAGGACCAGAATGACAGTTCTTTTGTATACCAAGGAAAGCAGGTAATCCAAGTGTTTTAGGTGCAGATTAGAGATGGCCCATGTGAGATCAAGGCCAGACAGAGAAGTCTGTCCTAGCCCCTTTTGTGTACCAGCAGTCTTTGAATGTACCTCTCATTTGTCTTGCCTTGGTGACCCAAAAGTTTCCTTGCCTTGCCCTGCCTTGCCTCCCTAGCCTTGCACTCCCTACAGTGCCTACGCCCACACCTGACCTGCCCACACTTGACTGCTTTCCTCCAGGGAAACCTAGCCTTTCCTAGGCCTTCCTGTTTCTGCCTGGCCTTCCTATGCCCATCCTTGCCTAGAAGTTCTGGGCCTTCTCTCACCTATCACTCCATTTGCTTGCCCCTCATGGCTCCAGCCTTGTCAGCCTCTCCCTTGACTTGCCTACAATTGCGCCTACACTTGGTTTGCATTGCAAAGAGCGGTAGGCAAGGCAAAGCAAAGCAAGGAAGGTCTTTCTAGGTCTTGCCAGGCAAGGCACACATAAGCAAGCAAGCAAAACAAGAGTAGACTAGCCACAGCATCAAAGGCAAGGCAAGGCCAAGTGACTCTGAGTGCCTTTCCTTGGCAAGTAAAAGATATAGTGACAATGTAATAGGGCAAGCGTTGAAGGTACCATGAGGAGGTATAGTCCAGAGAGATATTTATGTCGTAGACCCTTCTGTGCAGGAGCCATTGTTGGACATAGTACAGGACATGGCATACAGCTTGGCTTGGTAAGTTCCTGAAGGAGAATGGCAATGCTTTCTCATGGTGCCATGGGGTTAGTTTACCTTTAAGAAAGTTAAAGTTGCTGAGGTCTCCTGGGAGTCTTTTCTCTTGACCAATTATCGGTCATTGCTGAGAATTGACAGCAGTTTTAGCCATTGAAAAGTAGAATCAACTTGTGAACCCCACCTTAAAGTGTCCAACCAGAAGTCTGTGGTGCTCTTTGTTTCTTGGCTGTGAAGGGTGGCGGAGCTCCAAGCCTCCCGTTCCCTGCCCAGGCCATGCGGCCTCGTTGGGGGGCCGGGCTGGGCCTGTCGTTCTCTCGGCCGGGAGATGGGGACCGGCGGGGGGCTTGCCCCGGGCTGAGCCGGGCCAGGCCGGTTCCTGGCATAGCTGCAGGTTTTGCTGTGATAGAATTTACTAGAAAACTGCCGAGTAAAGAAGAAAAGCTCTGGACCTGCAGCAGGCTGAGACAGTAACCACACTGCAGAGCAGCCATGAAGAATCTTCTATCGAAGACAGCTCCAGCTGCTGCTCCGGCAGAGATCACAGAACTATCTACAAAAGCCTGGGCAAGATTTTAACTCTTTCTTATCCAGATGAAACTTGCGAATTAATATTTTCATCCAGAGAGAGAAAAAGAGAGTAATCAACATGAAAAGAGACTTTATAAACTACTAGTGGCAAGAAAGAAAAGAGACTTCAAGAAAGGTAGAGAATTAAGAAGATGCTTTAATTAAGCTGAAATATCTTTCTGTTAAAACTATGGAGATGGACAATAAAGTCTTGAAAAAAACCCCTTTAATTCATAATAGAGTATGGAGAGGAATAAGGTGTTCAAAGTGTAAATTTGAGTAAAAAGTGAAGTAATTGTGGTATAGTGAAGTGCTGAGAAATTTGAAGCCTTGAGAGGCAATGAGAAAAACTGTTTCTTAGTGAAGCTCACAGAAGCAGATGAAGAATACTTTTTTGCCTTTGACTAACTTATCCTTAAAAATGCTATCTTCAAACTCATGACCCATAACACATTTTCAGAGTGATGTGGAATGGGAGGGGTGGGCTTTAATAACAGTAACTCTGAACAACTGATATCAGAGAAACGAAAAACTATAACAAAAATAGTTTTCTTGTGACAAACTCCATAAATTAACAGAAAAGAACTTCTGTTTCTCTACAGAAACTGAGGAAAAGACTATAAGAAAACTAGAACTGTTTAAACCATCAAAATTATAAAGTTTTTATCTCTGTTGTCATGTGAACGAAAGAATAGTGAGCAGTGAGAAATGAAAAGGTTTTTTCTAAAAGTTTATTCTGGTGTTCTAATTCTTGTAGTTTGTCAATAAACTTTTCTTTATTCCTTTTAAGTTTTATACCTGGTTTGCTCTTATTTTAATCCATATCTCACAGCAAGAAATAAATAATTCTTTTTCCCCTTTTTGTTAATTACTAGTTCAAAACCACGACACATGGGAAGGAAAGCACGTAGCCCCAGAGTTGGAGGTGCAGATAAGAAGCTGTGTCGCGCAGCTCAAGGACGACAGCAGCTTCTTGTGCCGGCATATTTGGAAGCACTCCCTCAATTTGTACAGTCATTGAGTCAGTATCCATCTTTGGAAGGCTGTCTGCCTCTAGTAAGAGTGTTCTGACACCATTGTATGGGATCAGTCACTGGATGTTTTGGATTTTGGAGGAGGGGATGCCCTTTCTCTTGAAATGAGCTTCTCGTTCTTCTCTTTGGCAAAGAAATTAAGTTTGGATGGGCACTTTGGGTGGTCTCAGTGAATTTAAAGGTTTTTCCCAAGAGGTTTCCCTGTGGGTTAGAGCTGTTGAACTGACAGTGGGAATCTAGACACCAAGTTGTTGAGCTTTTTGTCCTTGTAGCTTTAGTGTGTGAGTAGTCCCTGTTGCCATGCTGCTTGGATCTTGACACTGAGACTGAAAGCTTAGGAGCGTAGAGCTGAAAAGAAAAGTGCCAATAGCAGGGTGTGTGTTCATTGTTTGATGGGTGAAGCTGAAATTGTAGGCAGCAAAGAACTTTCTCTCTCCGCTGGCACATTTGTTGAGCGGATGTCTTTGAGTTTGTTACCGGACTCTGCGAGAGTGAAAATGTTTGTTAGGGCAGAAGATTTCGTGTTGCCCTTTGAGTGTGGTGCAAAAGTGTTTGCACACTTGGAGGGGGAAGATCAGCAAAGTCTTTTTTTCCTGGCACAGTTAATTTGAGAGCAGGGACGTTTCCAACTCGGCTCTGTCCTTTGGAGCTGGCCTCGGTGTGTTTCCTTCTTTTGTTAGTCGACAGCGCCATCGTGTGGTTATTTTGATGAGCGCTGGCAGACGGTGCCAGGGAAAAAGCCAAGCTGTTTGCGGCTCCGGCCTCATTGGTGTAGGAGCAGCGCAGGGAAGAGCTCCGCTGGGGGTCCTGGCTCTTAGAGACTGAGAGAATGGGATCTTGTATGTAGCACAGAAGGAAGTGGAATTGTTTCATTGTGGGCTGTGCAGTTTATAAGCTGCAAATGAAAAGGCAATTGCAGCGCAGCCTCTTCTTTTCTGTGTGATCAGCTGCTCAACATGTAACTCGCACACACTGAACTGCATCCACCTCCCTGGAGATATAAAATGTGTATATCACTTTCCTCAAACTCTATGTATTACCTTGCACTCTAGCAGATCCCAAACCGCTTCAAAACGTCCAGCAGCTACTCAAAACGAAAAAGTCCAACAAAAAGCTAGTGCTGGTCTTTATAGTGCCTTTGCAGTCCGTAAAATAGACGAAATGCACTAGGGCTTTGTATGTTTCTTCCCAACTATATAAATTCTCTCCAAGTGGCAAAGTCCATCATTACAGCAAAATTTTTCAGCTGGAGTTCTGACTGAGAGATGTGCCAGGACAGAAGGCATTTGCTGACCTACCCTTTTTCCCTGTGTAACTTGGTATTTGCAGTACAATTATTTTCAGTGTCGCTGTGTCCAAGCAGCTAGAGATTACACAGATAGAAGTGTCAAGAGAGATGCTGCTAAAGTACGCCCTTCTTATAGCAGCATTTAAATGGCACACGACGCCTTGCTGCTTTTTCTTTCCCAGAGAGACCTGCTGTCAATTTTTTCACTCTGGCTTCTTGATCAAAAATGTCCACCTGAAATGTCTTACAGAAATAGGCTCCAGGTGTAAAAACCAGTGCGGGGCTACATTTTCTGCGTGCTCCACATAAGTCACATCAAACTCACTCATCAAACTTCACTCTCTCCTTCCATTCTCCACCACTTCCTCTACCATTGTGTTCTCTGGATCTCAGAGTCTAAAGGCAGGCGCAATAGTTTCCACTGAGGGGTTGGAAGAGGTGTACAAGCAGCACAAATAGCTTCTGCGCTGCGCAGGCCATTTCCCTGCATTTTAGAGTCTAAGGGAAAGCGCTAGTGTTCCTGCAGAGAGCTGCAACAGCTGCAGAATATGTGTTGTCTTGGCACATGTTTGCAATCCACCATGATGGATCCTTAGTGAAACCAAACTGTGGTTCTGTTTCAAACATCTCACCCTGCTTGGCCACAAAGCTTTCGCTGACATGTCCCATTGCCTTTTTATTGCTGCGTTTCATTTTCAGAGTTTGTACGGAATCATTGCACTTTGCTTCTAAGCTGAACGTCGATACTGCTGGAGTCTCATATGTCCATTTTCTTCTCACACAAAAACTGCCTCCTTTAAAACATGCTGATGCGACCTGCTTTCTTGCTCAGCTGTAATTTTAGGGGTGTTCTCTGTCCCGCTTACAGTCTGAATCTAAACTAAGAAGTTTATGGGACACAGATGTGCCAAGACAAATAGTTTGCTTGGACCTTGCCACGTGTATTCAAAAGCATCCTTTCACTCCACCATGAAGTCACTGCTTTCTTCTGCTTTACATCCTGCAAACTTCACACACACATACATACATACTGGAATGAGGCACTTTCTTTCTTTCTTTCTCAGCTACACTCACCTATTCCCCACGCTAACTTCTTTACCGCTTTTCTCTTGGCCTTGCTATGCATACTTTTCCTCTTAAGACACCCATTGTCTGGCCTACCCCTTCCCTACATTGCCTTGCCTTTCCTTTCCTATCCAACCTTGCATTTCTTTGTCATTCCTGGCCATTGTTTTCCTCTTCCTTCCTGACCCATCCATGTCTTTCCCTTGCCCTTCCTACCAGTCCAGTGCCTTGCACCACCCATCCCCCTTGCCACTTTGTCCAGTTTCCCTTCCCCTTTGTCCAGCTCCAATCTTTCATTTCCTTCTCCTTCTAGGACTCTCATTGCCTTGCTTGCCTCTCCTTTGTCTTGCCTGGCAAAGCCACCACTTTTCTTGGCGTTACCTTTGAACCTCTCCTCTCCCTTGCCTTGCATTCCCTTGCTCACTCGTCCCCCACCTGGAATTCAATACCCCTCTTTTTGCGGAATTTCTTCATCTTGCCTTGCCCTGCCTGCTTCTCCTAGGACTCTCAAGGCTTTCACGTACCTCCAGCGTTTCAGGAGCATGTGAGAGGAAGCCCAAAAGAGGTCACGTGCAAGCACACCCATCTGTCCTGGCAGCTTGCTTCTGGCACCTATCCTTACATGTCTTGAATTTTGGACATAAAATTCACATTTCACCTTTGCGCTTCAGGACCAGAATGACAGTTCTTTTGTATACCAAGGAAAGCAGGTAATCCAAGTGTTTTAGGTGCAGATTAGAGATGGCCCATGTGAGATCAAGGCCAGACAGAGAAGTCTGTCCTAGCCCCTTTTGTGTACCAGCAGTCTTTGAATGTACCTCTCATTTGTCTTGCCTTGGTGACCCAAAAGTTTCCTTGCCTTGCCCTGCCTTGCCTCCCTAGCCTTGCACTCCCTACAGTGCCTACGCCCACACCTGACCTGCCCACACTTGACTGCTTTCCTCCAGGGAAACCTAGCCTTTCCTAGGCCTTCCTGTTTCTGCCTGGCCTTCCTATGCCCATCCTTGCCTAGAAGTTCTGGGCCTTCTCTCACCTACCACTCCATTTGCTTGCCCCTCATGGCTCCAGCCTTGTCAGCCTCTCCCTTGACTTGCCTACAATTGCGCCTACACTTGGTTTGCATTGCAAAGAGCGGTAGGCAAGGCAAAGCAAAGCAAGGAAGGTCTTTCTAGGTCTTGCCAGGCAAGGCACACATAAGCAAGCAAGCAAAACAAGAGTAGACTAGCCACAGCATCAAAGGCAAGGCAAGGCCAAGTGACTCTGAGTGCCTTTCCTTGGCAAGTAAAAGATATAGTGACAATGTAATAGGGCAAGCGTTGAAGGTACCATGAGGAGGTATAGTCCAGAGAGATATTTATGTCGTAGACCCTTCTGTGCAGGAGCCATTGTTGGACATAGTACAGGACATGGCATACAGCTTGGCTTGGTAAGTTCCTGAAGGAGAATGGCAATGCTTTCTCATGGTGCCATGGGGTTAGTTTACCTTTAAGAAAGTTAAAGTTGCTGAGGTCTCCTGGGAGTCTTTTCTCTTGACCAATTATCGGTCATTGCTGAGAATTGACAGCAGTTTTAGCCATTGAAAAGTAGAATCAACTTGTGAACCCCACCTTAAAGTGTCCAACCAGAAGTCTGTGGTGCTCTTTGTTTCTTGGCTGTGAAGGGTGGCGGAGCTCCAAGCCTCCCGTTCCCTGCCCAGGCCATGCGGCCTCGTTGGGGGGCCGGGCTGGGCCTGTCGTTCTCTCGGCCGGGAGATGGGGACCGGCGGGGGGCTTGCCCCGGGCTGAGCCGGGCCAGGCCGGTTCCTGGCATAGCTGCAGGTTTTGCTGTGATAGAATTTACTAGAAAACTGCCGAGTAAAGAAGAAAAGCTCTGGACCTGCAGCAGGCTGAGACAGTAACCACACTGCAGAGCAGCCATGAAGAATCTTCTATCGAAGACAGCTCCAGCTGCTGCTCCGGCAGAGATCACAGAACTATCTACAAAAGCCTGGGCAAGATTTTAACTCTTTCTTATCCAGATGAAACTTGCGAATTAATATTTTCATCCAGAGAGAGAAAAAGAGAGTAATCAACATGAAAAGAGACTTTATAAACTACTAGTGGCAAGAAAGAAAAGAGACTTCAAGAAAGGTAGAGAATTAAGAAGATGCTTTAATTAAGCTGAAATATCTTTCTGTTAAAACTATGGAGATGGACAATAAAGTCTTGAAAAAAACCCCTTTAATTCATAATAGAGTATGGAGAGGAATAAGGTGTTCAAAGTGTAAATTTGAGTAAAAAGTGAAGTAATTGTGGTATAGTGAAGTGCTGAGAAATTTGAAGCCTTGAGAGGCAATGAGAAAAACTGTTTCTTAGTGAAGCTCACAGAAGCAGATGAAGAATACTTTTTTGCCTTTGACTAACTTATCCTTAAAAATGCTATCTTCAAACTCATGACCCATAACACATTTTCAGAGTGATGTGGAATGGGAGGGGTGGGCTTTAATAACAGTAACTCTGAACAACTGATATCAGAGAAACGAAAAACTATAACAAAAATAGTTTTCTTGTGACAAACTCCATAAATTAACAGAAAAGAACTTCTGTTTCTCTACAGAAACTGAGGAAAAGACTATAAGAAAACTAGAACTGTTTAAACCATCAAAATTATAAAGTTTTTATCTCTGTTGTCATGTGAACGAAAGAATAGTGAGCAGTGAGAAATGAAAAGGTTTTTTCTAAAAGTTTATTCTGGTGTTCTAATTCTTGTAGTTTGTCAATAAACTTTTCTTTATTCCTTTTAAGTTTTATACCTGGTTTGCTCTTATTTTAATCCATATCTCACAGCAAGAAATAAATAATTCTTTTTCCCCTTTTTGTTAATTACTAGTTCAAAACCACGACACATGGGAAGGAAAGCACGTAGCCCCAGAGTTGGAGGTGCAGATAAGAAGCTGTGTCGCGCAGCTCAAGGACGACAGCAGCTTCTTGTGCCGGCATATTTGGAAGCACTCCCTCAATTTGTACAGTCATTGAGTCAGTATCCATCTTTGGAAGGCTGTCTGCCTCTAGTAAGAGTGTTCTGACACCATTGTATGGGATCAGTCACTGGATGTTTTGGATTTTGGAGGAGGGGATGCCCTTTCTCTTGAAATGAGCTTCTCGTTCTTCTCTTTGGCAAAGAAATTAAGTTTGGATGGGCACTTTGGGTGGTCTCAGTGAATTTAAAGGTTTTTCCCAAGAGGTTTCCCTGTGGGTTAGAGCTGTTGAACTGACAGTGGGAATCTAGACACCAAGTTGTTGAGCTTTTTGTCCTTGTAGCTTTAGTGTGTGAGTAGTCCCTGTTGCCATGCTGCTTGGATCTTGACACTGAGACTGAAAGCTTAGGAGCGTAGAGCTGAAAAGAAAAGTGCCAATAGCAGGGTGTGTGTTCATTGTTTGATGGGTGAAGCTGAAATTGTAGGCAGCAAAGAACTTTCTCTCTCCGCTGGCACATTTGTTGAGCGGATGTCTTTGAGTTTGTTACCGGACTCTGCGAGAGTGAAAATGTTTGTTAGGGCAGAAGATTTCGTGTTGCCCTTTGAGTGTGGTGCAAAAGTGTTTGCACACTTGGAGGGGGAAGATCAGCAAAGTCTTTTTTTCCTGGCACAGTTAATTTGAGAGCAGGGACGTTTCCAACTCGGCTCTGTCCTTTGGAGCTGGCCTCGGTGTGTTTCCTTCTTTTGTTAGTCGACAGCGCCATCGTGTGGTTATTTTGATGAGCGCTGGCAGACGGTGCCAGGGAAAAAGCCAAGCTGTTTGCGGCTCCGGCCTCATTGGTGTAGGAGCAGCGCAGGGAAGAGCTCCGCTGGGGGTCCTGGCTCTTAGAGACTGAGAGAATGGGATCTTGTATGTAGCACAGAAGGAAGTGGAATTGTTTCATTGTGGGCTGTGCAGTTTATAAGCTGCAAATGAAAAGGCAATTGCAGCGCAGCCTCTTCTTTTCTGTGTGATCAGCTGCTCAACATGTAACTCGCACACACTGAACTGCATCCACCTCCCTGGAGATATAAAATGTGTATATCACTTTCCTCAAACTCTATGTATTACCTTGCACTCTAGCAGATCCCAAACCGCTTCAAAACGTCCAGCAGCTACTCAAAACGAAAAAGTCCAACAAAAAGCTAGTGCTGGTCTTTATAGTGCCTTTGCAGTCCGTAAAATAGACGAAATGCACTAGGGCTTTGTATGTTTCTTCCCAACTATATAAATTCTCTCCAAGTGGCAAAGTCCATCATTACAGCAAAATTTTTCAGCTGGAGTTCTGACTGAGAGATGTGCCAGGACAGAAGGCATTTGCTGACCTACCCTTTTTCCCTGTGTAACTTGGTATTTGCAGTACAATTATTTTCAGTGTCGCTGTGTCCAAGCAGCTAGAGATTACACAGATAGAAGTGTCAAGAGAGATGCTGCTAAAGTACGCCCTTCTTATAGCAGCATTTAAATGGCACACGACGCCTTGCTGCTTTTTCTTTCCCAGAGAGACCTGCTGTCAATTTTTTCACTCTGGCTTCTTGATCAAAAATGTCCACCTGAAATGTCTTACAGAAATAGGCTCCAGGTGTAAAAACCAGTGCGGGGCTACATTTTCTGCGTGCTCCACATAAGTCACATCAAACTCACTCATCAAACTTCACTCTCTCCTTCCATTCTCCACCACTTCCTCTACCATTGTGTTCTCTGGATCTCAGAGTCTAAAGGCAGGCGCAATAGTTTCCACTGAGGGGTTGGAAGAGGTGTACAAGCAGCACAAATAGCTTCTGCGCTGCGCAGGCCATTTCCCTGCATTTTAGAGTCTAAGGGAAAGCGCTAGTGTTCCTGCAGAGAGCTGCAACAGCTGCAGAATATGTGTTGTCTTGGCACATGTTTGCAATCCACCATGATGGATCCTTAGTGAAACCAAACTGTGGTTCTGTTTCAAACATCTCACCCTGCTTGGCCACAAAGCTTTCGCTGACATGTCCCATTGCCTTTTTATTGCTGCGTTTCATTTTCAGAGTTTGTACGGAATCATTGCACTTTGCTTCTAAGCTGAACGTCGATACTGCTGGAGTCTCATATGTCCATTTTCTTCTCACACAAAAACTGCCTCCTTTAAAACATGCTGATGCGACCTGCTTTCTTGCTCAGCTGTAATTTTAGGGGTGTTCTCTGTCCCGCTTACAGTCTGAATCTAAACTAAGAAGTTTATGGGACACAGATGTGCCAAGACAAATAGTTTGCTTGGACCTTGCCACGTGTATTCAAAAGCATCCTTTCACTCCACCATGAAGTCACTGCTTTCTTCTGCTTTACATCCTGCAAACTTCACACACACATACATACATACTGGAATGAGGCACTTTCTTTCTTTCTTTCTCAGCTACACTCACCTATTCCCCACGCTAACTTCTTTACCGCTTTTCTCTTGGCCTTGCTATGCATACTTTTCCTCTTAAGACACCCATTGTCTGGCCTACCCCTTCCCTACATTGCCTTGCCTTTCCTTTCCTATCCAACCTTGCATTTCTTTGTCATTCCTGGCCATTGTTTTCCTCTTCCTTCCTGACCCATCCATGTCTTTCCCTTGCCCTTCCTACCAGTCCAGTGCCTTGCACCACCCATCCCCCTTGCCACTTTGTCCAGTTTCCCTTCCCCTTTGTCCAGCTCCAATCTTTCATTTCCTTCTCCTTCTAGGACTCTCATTGCCTTGCTTGCCTCTCCTTTGTCTTGCCTGGCAAAGCCACCACTTTTCTTGGCGTTACCTTTGAACCTCTCCTCTCCCTTGCCTTGCATTCCCTTGCTCACTCGTCCCCCACCTGGAATTCAATACCCCTCTTTTTGCGGAATTTCTTCATCTTGCCTTGCCCTGCCTGCTTCTCCTAGGACTCTCAAGGCTTTCACGTACCTCCAGCGTTTCAGGAGCATGTGAGAGGAAGCCCAAAAGAGGTCACGTGCAAGCACACCCATCTGTCCTGGCAGCTTGCTTCTGGCACCTATCCTTACATGTCTTGAATTTTGGACATAAAATTCACATTTCACCTTTGCGCTTCAGGACCAGAATGACAGTTCTTTTGTATACCAAGGAAAGCAGGTAATCCAAGTGTTTTAGGTGCAGATTAGAGATGGCCCATGTGAGATCAAGGCCAGACAGAGAAGTCTGTCCTAGCCCCTTTTGTGTACCAGCAGTCTTTGAATGTACCTCTCATTTGTCTTGCCTTGGTGACCCAAAAGTTTCCTTGCCTTGCCCTGCCTTGCCTCCCTAGCCTTGCACTCCCTACAGTGCCTACGCCCACACCTGACCTGCCCACACTTGACTGCTTTCCTCCAGGGAAACCTAGCCTTTCCTAGGCCTTCCTGTTTCTGCCTGGCCTTCCTATGCCCATCCTTGCCTAGAAGTTCTGGGCCTTCTCTCACCTACCACTCCATTTGCTTGCCCCTCATGGCTCCAGCCTTGTCAGCCTCTCCCTTGACTTGCCTACAATTGCGCCTACACTTGGTTTGCATTGCAAAGAGCGGTAGGCAAGGCAAAGCAAAGCAAGGAAGGTCTTTCTAGGTCTTGCCAGGCAAGGCACACATAAGCAAGCAAGCAAAACAAGAGTAGACTAGCCACAGCATCAAAGGCAAGGCAAGGCCAAGTGACTCTGAGTGCCTTTCCTTGGCAAGTAAAAGATATAGTGACAATGTAATAGGGCAAGCGTTGAAGGTACCATGAGGAGGTATAGTCCAGAGAGATATTTATGTCGTAGACCCTTCTGTGCAGGAGCCATTGTTGGACATAGTACAGGACATGGCATACAGCTTGGCTTGGTAAGTTCCTGAAGGAGAATGGCAATGCTTTCTCATGGTGCCATGGGGTTAGTTTACCTTTAAGAAAGTTAAAGTTGCTGAGGTCTCCTGGGAGTCTTTTCTCTTGACCAATTATCGGTCATTGCTGAGAATTGACAGCAGTTTTAGCCATTGAAAAGTAGAATCAACTTGTGAACCCCACCTTAAAGTGTCCAACCAGAAGTCTGTGGTGCTCTTTGTTTCTTGGCTGTGAAGGGTGGCGGAGCTCCAAGCCTCCCGTTCCCTGCCCAGGCCATGCGGCCTCGTTGGGGGGCCGGGCTGGGCCTGTCGTTCTCTCGGCCGGGAGATGGGGACCGGCGGGGGGCTTGCCCCGGGCTGAGCCGGGCCAGGCCGGTTCCTGGCATAGCTGCAGGTTTTGCTGTGATAGAATTTACTAGAAAACTGCCGAGTAAAGAAGAAAAGCTCTGGACCTGCAGCAGGCTGAGACAGTAACCACACTGCAGAGCAGCCATGAAGAATCTTCTATCGAAGACAGCTCCAGCTGCTGCTCCGGCAGAGATCACAGAACTATCTACAAAAGCCTGGGCAAGATTTTAACTCTTTCTTATCCAGATGAAACTTGCGAATTAATATTTTCATCCAGAGAGAGAAAAAGAGAGTAATCAACATGAAAAGAGACTTTATAAACTACTAGTGGCAAGAAAGAAAAGAGACTTCAAGAAAGGTAGAGAATTAAGAAGATGCTTTAATTAAGCTGAAATATCTTTCTGTTAAAACTATGGAGATGGACAATAAAGTCTTGAAAAAAACCCCTTTAATTCATAATAGAGTATGGAGAGGAATAAGGTGTTCAAAGTGTAAATTTGAGTAAAAAGTGAAGTAATTGTGGTATAGTGAAGTGCTGAGAAATTTGAAGCCTTGAGAGGCAATGAGAAAAACTGTTTCTTAGTGAAGCTCACAGAAGCAGATGAAGAATACTTTTTTGCCTTTGACTAACTTATCCTTAAAAATGCTATCTTCAAACTCATGACCCATAACACATTTTCAGAGTGATGTGGAATGGGAGGGGTGGGCTTTAATAACAGTAACTCTGAACAACTGATATCAGAGAAACGAAAAACTATAACAAAAATAGTTTTCTTGTGACAAACTCCATAAATTAACAGAAAAGAACTTCTGTTTCTCTACAGAAACTGAGGAAAAGACTATAAGAAAACTAGAACTGTTTAAACCATCAAAATTATAAAGTTTTTATCTCTGTTGTCATGTGAACGAAAGAATAGTGAGCAGTGAGAAATGAAAAGGTTTTTTCTAAAAGTTTATTCTGGTGTTCTAATTCTTGTAGTTTGTCAATAAACTTTTCTTTATTCCTTTTAAGTTTTATACCTGGTTTGCTCTTATTTTAATCCATATCTCACAGCAAGAAATAAATAATTCTTTTTCCCCTTTTTGTTTATTACTAGTTCAAAACCACGACACATGGGAAGGAAAGCACGTAGCCCCAGAGTTGGAGGTGCAGATAAGAAGCTGTGTCGCGCAGCTCAAGGACGACAGCAGCTTCTTGTGCCGGCATATTTGGAAGCACTCCCTCAATTTGTACAGTCATTGAGTCAGTATCCATCTTTGGAAGGCTGTCTGCCTCTAGTAAGAGTGTTCTGACACCATTGTATGGGATCAGTCACTGGATGTTTTGGATTTTGGAGGAGGGGATGCCATTTCTCTTGAAATGAGCTTCTTGTTCTTCTCTTTGGCAAAGAAATTAAGTTTGGATGGGCACTTTGGGTGGTCTCAGTGAATTTAAAGGTTTTTCCCAAGAGGTTTCCCTGTGGGTTAGAGCTGTTGAACTGACAGTGGGAATCTAGACACCAAGTTGTTGAGCTTTTTGTCCTTGTAGCTTTAGTGTGTGAGTAGTCCCTGTTGCCATGCTGCTTGGATCTTGACACTGAGACTGAAAGCTTAGGAGCGTAGAGCTGAAAAGAAAAGTGCCAATAGCAGGGTGTGTGTTCATTGTTTGATGGGTGAAGTTGAAATTGTAGGCAGCAAAGAACTTTCTCTCTCAGCTGGCACATTTGTTGAGCGGATGTCTTTGAGTTTGTTACCGGACTCTGCGAGAGTGAAAATGTTTGTTAGGGCAGAGGATTTCGTGTTGCCCTTTGAGTGTGGTGCAAAAGTGTTTGCACACTTGGAGGGGGAAGATCAGCAAAGTCTTTTTTTCCTGGCACAGTTAATTTGAGAGCAGGGACGTTTCCAACTCGGCTCTGTCCTTTGGAGCTGGCCTCAATGCGTTTCCTTCTTTTGTTAGTCGACAGCGCCATCGTGTGGTTATTTTGATGAGCACTGGCAGACGGTGCCAGGGAAAAAGCCAAGCTGTTTGCGACTCCGGCCTCATTGGTGTAGGAGCAGCGCAGGGAAGAGCTCCGCTGGGGGTCCTGGCTCTTAGAGACTGAGAGAATGTGATCCTGTATGTAGCACAGAAGGAAGTGGAATTGTTTCATTGTGGGCTGTGCAGTTTATAAGCTGCAAATGAAAAGGCAATTGCAGCGCAGCCTCTTCTTTTCTGTGTGATCAGCTGCTCAACATGTAACTCGCACACACTGAACTGCATCCACCTCCCTGGAGATATAAAATGTGTATATCACTTTCCTCAAGCTCTATGTATTACCTTGCACTCTAGCAGATCCCAAACCGCTTCAAAACGTCCAGCAGCTACTCAAAACGAAAAAGTCCAACAAAAAGCTAGTGCTGGCCTTTATAGTGCCTTTGCAGTCTGTAAAATAGACGAAATGCACTAGGGCTTTGTATGTTTCTTCCCAACTATATAAATTCTCTCCAAGTGGCAAAGTCCATCATTACAGCAAAATTTTTCAGCTGGAGTTCTGACTGAGAGATGTGCCAGGACAGAAGGCATTTGCTGACCTACCCTTTTTCCCTGTGTAACTTGGTATTTGCAGTACAATTATTTTCAGTGTCGCTGTGTCCAAGCAGCTAGAGATTACACAGATAGAAGTGTCAAGAGAGATGCTGCTAAAGTACGCCCTTCTTATAGCAGCATTTAAATGGCACACGACGCCTTGCTGCTTTTTCTTTCCCAGAGAGACCTGCTGTCAATTTTTTCACTCTGGCTTCTTGATCAAAAATGTCCACCTGAAATGTCTTACAGAAATAGGCTCCAGGTGTAAAAACCAGTACGGGGCTACATTTTCTGCGTGCTCCACATAAGTCACATCAAACTCACTCATCAAACTTCACTCTCTCCTTCCATTCTCCACCACTTCCTCTACCATTGTGTTCTCTGGATCTCAGAGTCTAAAGGCAGGCGCAATAGTTTCCACTGAGGGGTTGGAAGAGGTGTACAAGCAGCACAAATAGCTTCTGCGCTGCGCAGGCCATTTCTCTGCATTTTAGAGTCTAAGGGAAAGCGCTAGTGTTTCTGCGGAGAGCTGCAACAGCTGCAGAATATGTGTTGTCTTGGCACATGTTTGCAATCCACCATGATGGATCCTTAGTGAAACCAAACTGTGGTTCTGTTTCAAACATCTCACCCTGCTTGGCCACAAAGCTTTCGCTGACATGTCCCATTGCCTTTTTATTGCTGCGTTTCATTTTCAGAGTTTGTACGGAATCATTGCACTTTGCTTCTAAGCTGAACGTCGATACTGCTGGAGTCTCATATGTCCATTTTCTTCTCACACAAAAAAACTGCTTCCTTTAAAACATGCTGATGCGACCTGCTTTCTTGCTCAGCTGTAATTTTAGGGGTGTTCTCTGTCCCGCTTACAGTCTGAATCTAAACTAAGAAGTTTATGGGACACAGATGTGCCAAGACAAATAGTTTGCTTGGACCTTGCCACGTGTATTCAAAAGCATCCTTTCACTCCACCATCAAGTCTCTGCTTTACATCCTGCAAACTTCACACACACATACATACATACAAACTGGAATGAGGCACTTTCTTTCTTTCTTTCTTTCTCAGCTACACTCACCTATCCCCCACGCTAACTTCTTTACCGCTTTTCTCTTGGCCTTGCTATGCATACTTTTCCTCTTAAGACACCCATTGTCTGGCCTACCCCTTCCCTACATTGCCTTGCCTTTCCTTTCCTATCCAACCTTGCATTTCTTTGTCATTCCTGGCCATTGTTTTCCTCTTCCTTCCTGACCCATCCATGTCTTTCCCTTGCCCTTCCTACCAGTCCAGTGCCTTGCACCACCCATCCCCCTTGCCACTTTGTCCAGTTTCCCTTCCCCTTTGTCCAGCTCCAATCTTTCATTTCCTTTTCCTTCTAGGACTCTCATTGCCTTGCTTGCCTCTCCTTTGTCTTGCCTGGCAAAGCCACCACTTTTCTTGGCGTTACCTTTGAACCTCTCCTCTCCCTTGCCTTGCATTCCCTTGCTCACTCGTCCCCCACCTGGAATTCAATACCCCTCTTTTTGCGGAATTTCTTCATCTTGCCTTGCCCTGCCTGCTTCTCCTAGGACTCTCAAGGCTTTCACGTACCTCCAGCGTTTCAGGAGCATGTGAGAGGAAGCCCAAAAGAGGTCACGTGCAAGCACACCCATCTGTCCTGGCAGCTTGCTTCTGGCACCTATCCTTACATGTCTTGAATTTTGGACATAAAATTCACATTTCACCTTTGCGCTTCAGGACCAGAATGACAGTTCTTTTGTATACCAAGGAAAGCAGGTAATCCAAGTGTTTTAGGTGCAGATTAGAGATGGCCCATGTGAGATCAAGGCCAGACAGAGAAGTCTGTCCTAGCCCCTTTTGTGTACCAGCAGTCTTTGAATGTACCTCTCATTTGTCTTGCCTTGGTGACCCAAAAGTTTCCTTTCCTTGCCCTGCCTTGCCTCCCTAGCCTTGCACTCCCTCCAGTGCCTACGCCCACACTTGACCTGCCCACACTTGACTGCTTTCCTCCAGGGAAACCTAGCCTTGCCTAGGCCTTCCTGTTTCTGCCTGGCCTTCCTATGCCCATCCTTGCCTAGAAGTTCTGGGCCTTCTCTCACCTACCACTCCATTTGCTTGCCCCTCATGGCTCCAGCCTTGTCAGCTTCTCCCTTGACTTGCCTACAATTGCTCCTACACTTGGTTTGCATTGCAAAGAGCGGTAGGCAAGGCAAAGCAAAGCAAGGAAGGTCTTTCTAGGTCTTGCCAGGCAAGGCACACATAAGCAAGCAAGCAAAACAAGAGTAGACTAGCCACAGCATCAAAGGCAAGGCAAGGCCAAGTGACTCTGAGTGCCTTTCCTTGGCAAGTAAAAGATATAGTGACAATGTAATAGGGCAGGCATTAAAGGTACCATGAGGAGGTATAGTCCAGAGAGATATTTATGTCGTAGACCCTTCTGTGCAGGAGCCATTGTTGGACATAGTACAGGACATGGCATACAGTTTGGCTTGGTAAGTTCCTGAAGGAGAATGGCAATGCTTTCTCATGGGAAGGAAAGCACGTAGCCCCAGAGTTGGAGGTGCAGATAAGAAGCTGTGTCGCGCAGCTCAAGGACGACAGCAGCTTCTTGTGCCGGCATATTTGGAAGCACTCCCTCAATTTGTACAGTCATTGAGTCAGTATCCATCTTTGGAAGGCTGTCTGCCTCTAGTAAGAGTGTTCTGACACCATTGTATGGGATCAGTCACTGGATGTTTTGGATTTTGGAGGAGGGGATGCCATTTCTCTTGAAATGAGCATCTTCTCTTTGGCAAAGAAATTAAGTTTGGATGGGCACTTTGGGTGGTCTCAGTGAATTTAAAGGTTTTTCCCAAGAGGTTTCCCTGTGGGTTAGAGCTGTTGAACTGACAGTGGGAATCTAGACACCAAGTTGTTGAGCTTTTTGTCCTTGTAGCTTTAGTGTGTGAGTAGTCCCTGTTGCCATGCTGCTTGGATCTTGACTCTGAGACTGAAAGCTTAGGAGCGTAGAGCTGAAAAGAAAAGTGCCAATAGCAGGGTGTGTGTTCATTGTTTGATGGGTGAAGCTGAAATTGCAGGCAGCAAAGAACTTTCTCTCTCTGCTGGCACATTTGTTGAGCGGATGTCTTTGAGTTTGTTACCGGACTCTGCGAGAGTGAAAATGTTTGTTAGGGCAGAGGATTTCGTGTTGCCCTTTGAGTGTGGTGCAAAAGTGTTTGCACAGTTGGAGGGGGAAGATCAGCAAAGTCTTTTTTTCCTGGCACAGTTAATTTGAGAGCAGGGACGTTTCCAACTGGGCTCTGTCCTTTGGAGCTGGCCTCGGTGCGTTGCCTTCTTTTGTTAGTCGACAGCGCCATCGTGTGGTTATTTTGATGAGCGCTGGCAGACGGTGCCAGGGAAAAAGCCAAGCTGTTTGCGGCTCCGGCCTCATTGGTGTAGGAGCAGCGCAGGGAAGAGCTCCGCTGGGGGTCCTGGCTCTTAGAGACTGAGAGAATGTGATCCTGTATGTAGCACAGAAGGAAGTGGAATTGTTTCATTGTGGGCTGTGCAGTTTATAAGCTGCAAATGAAAAGGCAATTGCAGCGCAGCCTCTTCTTTTCTGTGTGATCAGCTGCTCAACATGTAACTCGCACACACTGAACTGCATCCACCTCCCTGGAGATATAAAATGTGTATATCACTTTCCTCAAGCTCTATGTATTACCTTGCACTCTAGCAGATCCCAAACCGCTTCAAAACGTCCAGCAGCTACTCAAAAAGAAAAAGTCCAACAAAAAGCTAGTGCTGGCCTTTATAGTGCCCTTGCAGTCCGTAAAATAGACGAAATGCACTAGGGCTTTGAATGCTTCTTCCCAACTATATAAATTCTCTCCAGGTGGCAAAGTCCATCATTACAGCAAAATTTTTCAGCTGGAGTTCTGACTGAGAGATGTGCCAGGACAGAAGGCATTTGCTGACCTACCCTTTTTCCCTGTGTAACTTGGTATTTGCAGTACAATTATTTTCAGTGTCGCTGTGTCCAAGCAGCTAGAGATTACACAGATAGAAGTGTCAAGAGAGATGCTGCTAAAGTACGCCCTTCTTATAGCAGCATTTAAATGGCACACGACGCCTTGCTGCTTTTTCTTTCCTAGAGAGACCCGCTGTCAATTTTTTCACTCTGGCTTCTTGATCAAAAATGTCCACCTGAAATGTCTTACAGAAATAGGCTCCAGGTGTAAAAACCAGTACGGGGCTACATTTTCTGCGTGCTCCACATAAGTCACATCAAACTCACTCATCAAACTTCACTCTCTCCTTCCATTCTCCACTGCCTCTACCATTGTGTTCTCTGGATCTCAGAGTCTAAAGGCAGGCGCAATAGTTTCCACTGAGGGGTTGGAAGAGGTGTACAAGCAGCACAAATAGCTTCTGCGCTGCGCAGGCCATTTCTCTGCATTTTAGAGTCTAAGGGAAAGCGCTAGTGTTTCTGCGGAGAGCTGCAACAGCTGCAGAATATGTGTTGTCTTGGCACATGTTTGCAATCCACCATGATGGATCCTTAGTGAAACCAAACTGTGGTTCTGCTTCAAACATCTCACCCTGCTTGGCCACAAAGCTTTCGCTGACATGTCCCATTGCCTTTTTATTGCAGCGTTTCATTTTCAGAGTTTGTACGGAATCATTGCACTTTGCTTCTAAGCTGAACGTCGATACTGCTGGAGTCTCATATGTCCATTTTCTTCTCACACAAAAAAACTGCTTCCTTTAAAACATGCTGATGCGACCTGCTTTCTTGCTCAGCTGTAATTTTAGGGGTGTTCTCTGTCCCGCTTACAGTCTGAATCTAAACTAAGAAGTTTATGGGACACAGATGTGCCAAGACAAATAGTTTGCTTGGACCTTGCCACGTGTATTCAAAAGCATCCTTTCACTCCACCATCAAGTCTCTGCTTTACATCCTGCAAACTTCACACACACATACATACATACAAACTGGAATGAGGCACTTTCTTTCTTTCTTTCTTTCTCAGCTACACTCACCTATCCCCCACGCTAACTTCTTTACCGCTTTTCTCTTGGCCTTGCTATGCATACTTTTCCTCTTAAGACACCCATTGTCTGGCCTACCCCTTCCCTACATTGCCTTGTTTTTCCTTTCCTATCCAACCTTGCATTTCTTTGTCATTCCTGGCCATTGTTTTCCTCTTCCTTCCTGACCCATCCATGTCTCTCCCTTGCCCTTCCTACCAGTCCAGTGCCTTGCACCACCCATCCCCCTTGCCACTTTGTCCAGTTTCCCTTCCCCTTTGTCCAGCTCCAATCTTTCATTTCCTTCTCCTTCTAGGACTCTCATTGCCTTGCTTGCCTCTCCTTTGTCTTGCCTGGCAAAGCCACCACTTTTCTTGGCGTTACCTTTGAACCTCTCCTCTCCCTTGCCTTGCATTCCCTTGCTCACTCGTCCCCCACCTGGAATTCAATACCCCTCTTTTTGCGGAATTTCTTCATCTTGCCTTGCCCTGCCTGCTTCTCCTAGGACTCTCAAGGCTTTCACGTACCTCCAGCGTTTCAGGAGCATGTGAGAGGAAGCCCAAAAGAGGTCACGTGCAAGCACACCCATCTGTCCTGGCAGCTTGCTTCTGGCACCTATCCTTACATGTCTTGAATTTTGGACATAAAATTCACATTTCACCTTTGCGCTTCAGGACCAGAATGACAGTTCTTTTGTATACCAAGGAAAGCAGGTAATCCAAGTGTTTTAGGTGCAGATTAGAGATGGCCCATGTGAGATCAAGGCCAGACAGAGAAGTCTGTCCTAGCCCCTTTTGTGTACCAGCAGTCTTTGAATGTACCTCTCATTTGTCTTGCCTTGGTGACCCAAAAGTTTCCTTGCCTTGCCCTGCCTTGCCTCCCTAGCCTTGCACTCCCTCCAGTGCCTACGCCCACACTTGACCTGCCCACACTTGACTGCTTTCCTCCAGGGAAACCTAGCCTTGCCTAGGCCTTCCTGTTTCTGCCTGGCCTTCCTATGCCCATCCTTGCCTAGAAGTTCTGGGCCTTCTCTCACCTACCACTCCATTTGCTTGCCCCTCATGGCTCCAGCCTTGTCAGCTTCTCCCTTGACTTGCCTACAATTGCTCCTACACTTGGTTTGCATTGCAAAGAGCGGTAGGCAAGGCAAAGCAAAGCAAGGAAGGTCTTTCTAGGTCTTGCCAGGCAAGGCACACATAAGCAAGCAAGCAAAACAAGAGTAGACTAGCCACAGCATCAAAGGCAAGGCAAGGCCAAGTGACTCTGAGTGCCTTTCCTTGGCAAGTAAAAGATATAGTGACAATGTAATAGGGCAGGCGTTAAAGGTACCATGAGGAGGTATAGTCCAGAGAGATATTTATGTCGTAGACCCTTCTGTGCAGGAGCCATTGTTGGACATAGTACAGGACATGGCATACAGCTTGGCTTGGTAAGTTCCTGAAGGAGAATGGCAATGCTTTCTCATGGGAAGGAAAGCACGTAGCCCCAGAGTTGGAGGTGCAGATAAGAAGCTGTGTCGCGCAGCTCAAGGACGACAGCAGCTTCTTGTGCCGGCATATTTGGAAGCACTCCCTCAATTTGTACAGTCATTGAGTCAGTATCCATCTTTGGAAGGCTGTCTGCCTCTAGTAAGAGTGTTCTGACACCATTGTATGGGATCAGTCACTGGATGTTTTGGATTTTGGAGGAGGGGATGCCCTTTCTCTTGAAATAAGCTTCTTGTTCTTCTCTTTGGCAAAGAAATTAAGTTTGGATGGGCACTTTGGGTGGTCTCAGTGAATTTAAAGGTTTTTCCCAAGAGGTTTCCCTGTGGGTTAGAGCTGTTGAACTGACAGTGGGAATCTAGACACCAAGTTGTTGAGCTTTTTGTCCTTGTAGCTTTAGTGTGTGAGTAGTCCCTGTTGCCATGCTGCTTGGATCTTGACTCTGAGACTGAAAGCTTAGGAGCGTAGAGCTGAAAAGAAAAGTGCCAATAGCAGGGTGTGTGTTCATTGTTTGATGGGTGAAGCTGAAATTGCAGGCAGCAAAGAACTTTCTCTCTCCGCTGGCACATTTGTTGAGCGGATGTCTTTGAGTTTGTTACCGGACTCTGCGAGAGTGAAAATGTTTGTTAGGGCAGAGGATTTCGTGTTGCCCTTTGAGTGTGGTGCAAAAGTGTTTGCACAGTTGGAGGGGGAAGATCAGCAAAGTCTTTTTTTCCTGGCACAGTTAATTTGAGAGCAGGGACGTTTCCAACTGGGCTCTGTCCTTTGGAGCTGGCCTCGGTGCGTTGCCTTCTTTTGTTAGTCGACAGCGCCATCGTGTGGTTATTTTGATGAGCGCTGGCAGACGGTGCCAGGGAAAAAGCCAAGCTGTTTGCGGCTCCGGCCTCATTGGTGTAGGAGCAGCGCAGGGAAGAGCTCCGCTGGGGGTCCTGGCTCTTAGAGACTGAGAGAATGTGATCCTGTATGTAGCACAGAAGGAAGTGGAATTGTTTCATTGTGGGCTGTGCAGTTTATAAGCTGCAAATGAAAAGGCAATTGCAGCGCAGCCTCTTCTTTTCTGTGTGATCAGCTGCTCAACATGTAACTCGCACACACTGAACTGCATCCACCTCCCTGGAGATATAAAATGTGTATATCACTTTCCTCAAGCTCTATGTATTACCTTGCACTCTAGCAGATCCCAAACCGCTTCAAAACATCCAGCAGCTACTCAAAAAGAAAAAGTCCAACAAAAAGCTAGTGCTGGCCTTTATAGTGCCCTTGCAGTCCGTAAAATAGACGAAATGCACTAGGGCTTTGAATGCTTCTTCCCAACTATATAAATTCTCTCCAGGTGGCAAAGTCCATCATTACAGCAAAATTTTTCAGCTGGAGTTCTGACTGAGAGATGTGCCAGGACAGAAGGCATTTGCTGACCTACCCTTTTTCCCTGTGTAACTTGGTATTTGCAGTACAATTATTTTCAGTGTCGCTGTGTCCAAGCAGCTAGAGATTACACAGATAGAAGTGTCAAGAGAGATGCTGCTAAAGTACGCCCTTCTTATAGCAGCATTTAAATGGCACACGACGCCTTGCTGCTTTTACTTTCCTAGAGAGACCCGCTGTCAATTTTTTCACTCTGGCTTCTTGATCAAAAATGTCCACCTGAAATGTCTTACAGAAATAGGCTCCAGGTGTAAAAACCAGTACGGGGCTACATTTTCTGCGTGCTCCACATAAGTCACATCAAACTCACTCATCAAACTTCACTCTCTCCTTCCATTCTCCACTGCCTCTACCATTGTGTTCTCTGGATCTCAGAGTCTAAAGGCAGGCGCAATAGTTTCCACTGAGGGGTTGGAAGAGGTGTACAAGCAGCACAAATAGCTTCTGCGCTGCGCAGGCCATTTCTCTGCATTTTAGAGTCTAAGGGAAAGCGCTAGTGTTCCTGCGGAGAGCTGCAACAGCTGCAGAATATGTGTTGTCTTGGCACATGTTTGCAATCCACCATGATGGATCCTTAGTGAAACCAAACTGTGGTTCTGCTTCAAACATCTCACCCTGCTTGGCCACAAAGCTTTCGCTGACATGTCCCATTGCCTTTTTATTGCTGCGTTTCATTTTCAGAGTTTGTACGGAATCATTGCACTTTGCTTCTAAGCTGAACGTCGATACTGCTGGAGTCTCATATGTCCATTTTCTTCTCACACAAAAAAACTGCTTCCTTTAAAACATGCTGATGCGACCTGCTTTCTTGCTCAGCTGTAATTTTAGGGGTGTTCTCTGTCCCGCTTACAGTCTGAATCTAAACTAAGAAGTTTATGGGACACAGATGTGCCAAGACAAATAGTTTGCTTGGACCTTGCCACGTGTATTCAAAAGCATCCTTTCACTCCACCATCAAGTCTCTGCTTTACATCCTGCAAACTTCACACACACATACATACATACATACTGGAATGAGGCACTTTCTTTCTTTCTTTCTCAGCTACACTCACCTATTCCCCACGCAAACTTCTTTACCGCTTTTCTCTTGGCCTTGCTATGCATACTTTTCCTCTTAAGACACCCATTGTCTGGCCTACCCCTTCCCTACATTGCCTTGCCTTTCCTTTCCTATCCAACCTTGCATTTCTTTGTCATTCCTGGCCATTGTTTTCCTCTTCCTTCCTGACCCATCCATGTCTTTCCCTTGCCCTTCTTACCAGTCCAGTGCTCTGCACCACCCATCCCCCTTGCCACTTTGTCCAGTTTCCCTTCCCCTTTGTCCAGCTCCAATCTTTCATTTCCTTCTCCTTCTAGGACTCTCATTGCCTTGCTTGCCTCTCCTTTGTCTTGCCTGGCAAAGCCACCACTTTTCTTGGCGTTACCTTTGAACCTCTCCTCTCCCTTGCCTTGCATTCCCTTGCTCACTCGTCCCCCACCTGGAATTCAATACCCCTCTTTTTGCGGAATTTCTTCATCTTGCCTTGCCCTGCCTGCTTCTCCTAGGACTCTCAAGGCTTTCACGTACCTCCAGCGTTTCAGGAGCATGTGAGAGGAAGCCCAAAAGAGGTCACGTGCAAGCACACCCATCTGTCCTGGCAGCTTGCTTCTGGCACCTATCCTTACATGTCTTGAATTTTGGACATAAAATTCACATTTCACCTTTGCGCTTCAGGACCAGAATGACAGTTCTTTTGTATACCAAGGAAAGCAGGTAATCCAAGTGTTTTAGGTGCAGATTAGAGATGGCCCATGTGAGATCAAGGCCAGCCAGAGAAGTCTGTCCTAGCCCCTTTTGTTTACCAGCAGTCTTTGAATGTACCTCTCATTTGTCTTGCCTTGGTGACCCAAAAGTTTCCTTGCCTTGCCCTGCCTTGCCTCCCTAGCTTTGCACTCCCTCCAGTGCCTACGCCCACACTTGACCTGCCCACACTTGACTGCTTTCCTCCAGGGAAACCTAGCCTTGCCTAGGCCTTCCTGTTTCTGCCTGGCCTTCCTATGCCCATCCTTGCCTAGAAGTTCTGGGCCTTCTCTCACCTACCACTCCATTTGCTTGCCCCTCATGGCTCCAGCCTTGTCAGCTTCTCCCTTGACTTGCCTACAATTGCGCCTACACTTGGTTTGCATTGCAAAGAGCGGTAGTCAAGGCAAAGCAAAGCAAGGAAGGTCTTTCTAGGTCTTGCCAGGCAAGGCACACATAAGCAAGCAAGCAAAACAAGAGTAGACTAGCCACAGCATCAAAGGCAAGGCAAGGCCAAGTGACTCTGAGTGCCTTTCCTTGGCAAGTAAAAGATATAGTGACAATGTAATAGGGCAGGCGTTAAAGGTACCATGAGGAGGTATAGTCCAGCAAGATATTTATGTCGTAGACCCTTCTGTGCAGGAGCCATTGTTGGACATAGTACAGGGCATGGCATACAGCTTGGCTTGGTAAGTTCCTGAAGGAGAATGGCAATACTTTCTCATGGGAAGGAAAGCACGTAGCCCCAGAGTTGGAGGTGCAGATAAGAAGCTGTGTCGCGCAGCTCAAGGACGACAGCAGCTTCTTGTGCCGGCATATTTGGAAGCACTCCCTCAATTTGTACAGTCATTGAGTCAGTATCCATCTTTGGAAGGCTGTCTGCCTCTAGTAAGAGTGTTCTGACACCATTGTATGGGATCAGTCACTGGATGTTTTGGATTTTGGAGGAGGGGATGCCCTTTCTCTTGAAATGAGCTTCTTGTTCTTCTCTTTGGCAAAGAAATTAAGTTTGGATGGGCACTTTGGGTGGTCTCAGTGAATTTAAAGGTTTTTCCCAAGAGGTTTCCCTGTGGGTTAGAGCTGTTGAACTGACAGTGGGAATCTAGACACCAAGTTGTTGAGCTTTTTGTCCTTGTAGCTTTAGTGTGTGAGTAGTCCCTGTTGCCATGCTGCTTGGATCTTGACTCTGAGACTGAAAGCTTAGGAGCATAGAGCTGAAAAGAAAAGTGCCAATAGCAGGGTGTGTGTTCATTGTTTGATGGGTGAAGCTGAAATTGTAGGCAGCAAAGAACTTTCTCTCTCCGCTGGCACATTTGTTGAGCGGATGTCTTTGAGTTTGTTACCGGACTCTGCGAGAGTGAAAATGTTTGTTAGGGCAGAGGATTTCGTGTTGCCCTTTGAGTGTGGTGCAAAAGTGTTTGCACACTTGGAGGGGGAAGATCAGCAAAGTCTTTTTTTCCTGGCACAGTTAATTTGAGAGCAGGGACGTTTCCGACTGGGCTCTGTCCTTTGGAGCTGGCCTCGGTGCGTTTCCTTCTTTTGTTAGTCGACAGCGCCATCGTGTGGTTATTTTGATGAGCGCTGGCAGACGGTGCCAGGGAAAAAGCCAAGCTGTTTGCGGCTCCGGCCTCATTGGTGTAGGAGCAGCACAGGGAAGAGCTCCGCTGGGGGTCCTGGCTCTTAGAGACTGAGAGAATGTGATCCTGTATGTAGCACAGAAGGAAGTGGAATTGTTTCATTGTGGGCTGTGCAGTTTATAAGCTGCAAATGAAAAGGCAATTGCAGCGCAGCCTCTTCTTTTCTGTGTGATCAGCTGCTCAACATGTAACTCGCACACACTGAACTGCATCCACCTCCCTGGAGATATAAAATGTGTATATCACTTTCCTCAAGCTCTATGTATTACCTTGCACTCTAGCAGATCCCAAACCGCTTCAAAACGTCCAGCAGCTACTCAAAAAGAAAAAGTCCAACAAAAAGCTAGTGCTGGCCTTTATAGTGCCCTTGCAGTCCGTAAAATAGACGAAATGCACTAGGGCTTTGAATGCTTCTTCCCAACTATATAAATTCTCTCCAGGTGGCAAAGTCCATCATTACAGCAAAATTTTTCAGCTGGAGTTCTGACTGAGAGATGTGCCAGGACAGAAGGCATTTGCTGACCTACCCTTTTTCCCTGTGTAACTTGGTATTTGCAGTACAATTATTTTCATTGTCGATGTGTCCAAGCAGCTAGAGATTACACAGATAGAAGTGTCAAGAGAGATGCTGCTAAAGTACGCCCTTCTTATAGCAGCATTTAAATGGCACACGACGCCTTGCTGCTTGTTCTTTCCTAGAGAGACCCGCTGTCAATTTTTTCACTCTGGCTTCTTGATCAAAAATGTCCACCTGAAATGTCTTACAGAAATAGGCTCCAGGTGTAAAAACCAGTACGGGGCTACATTTTCTGCGTGCTCCACATAAGTCACATCAAACTCACTCATCAAACTTCACTCTCTCCTTCCATTCTCCACTGCCTCTACCATTGTGTTCTCTGGATCTCAGAGTCTAAAGGCAGGCGCAATAGTTTCCACTGAGGGGTTGGAAGAGGTGTACAAGCAGCACAAATAGCTTCTGCGCTGCGCAGGCCATTTCTCTGCATTTTAGAGTCTAAGGGAAAGCGCTAGTGTTTCTGCGGAGAGCTGCAACAGCTGCAGAATATGTGTTGTCTTGGCACATGTTTGCAATCCACCATGATGGATCCTTAGTGAAACCAAACTGTGGTTCTGCTTCAAACATCTCACCCTGCTTGGCCACAAAGCTTTCGCTGACATGTCCCATTGCCTTTTTATTGCTGCGTTTCATTTTCAGAGTTTGTACGGAATCATTGCACTTTGCTTCTAAGCTGAACGTCGATACTGCTGGAGTCTCATATGTCCATTTTCTTCTCACACAAAAAAACTGCTTCCTTTAAAACATGCTGATGCGACCTGCTTTCTTGCTCAGCTGTAATTTTAGGGGTGTTCTCTGTCCCGCTTACAGTCTGAATCTAAACTAAGAAGTTTATGGGACACAGATGTGCCAAGACAAATAGTTTGCTTGGACCTTGCCACGTGTATTCAAAAGCATCCTTTCACTCCACCATCAAGTCTCTGCTTTACATCCTGCAAACTTCACACACACATACATACATACAAACTGGAATGAGGCACTTTCTTTCTTTCTTTCTTTCTCAGCTACACTCACCTATCCCCCACGCTAACTTCTTTACCGCTTTTCTCTTGGCCTTGCTATGCATACTTTTCCTCTTAAGACACCCATTGTCTGGCCTACCCCTTCCCTACATTGCCTTGCCTTTCCTTTCCTATCCAACCTTGCATTTCTTTGTCATTCCTGGCCATTGTTTTCCTCTTCCTTCCTGACCCATCCATGTCTTTCCCTTGCCCTTCCTACCAGTCCAGTGCCTTGCACCACCCATCCCCCTTGCCACTTTGTCCAGTTTCCCTTCCCCTTTGTCCAGCTCCAATCTTTCATTTCCTTCTCCTTCTAGGACTCTCATTGCCTTGCTTGCCTCTCCTTTGTCTTGCCTGGCAAAGCCACCACTTTTCTTGGCGTTACCTTTGAACCTCTCCTCTCCCTTGCCTTGCATTACCTTGCTCACTCGTCCCCCACCTGGAATTCAATACCCCTCTTTTTGCGGAATTTCTTCATCTTGCCTTGCCCTGCCTGCTTCTCCTAGGACTCTCAAGGCTTTCACGTACCTCCAGCGTTTCAGGAGCATGTGAGAGGAAGCCCAAAAGAGGTCACGTGCAAGCACACCCATCTGTCCTGGCAGCTTGCTTCTGGCACCTATCCTTACATGTCTTGAATTTTGGACATAAAATTCACATTTCACCTTTGCGCTTCAGGACCAGAATGACAGTTCTTTTGTATACCAAGGAAAGCAGGTAATCCAAGTGTTTTAGGTGCAGATTAGAGATGGCCCATGTGAGATCAAGGCCAGCCAGAGAAGTCTGTCCTAGCCCCTTTTGTGTACCAGCAGTCTTTGAATGTACCTCTCATTTGTCTTGCCTTGGTGACCCCAAAGTTTCCTTGCCTTGCCCTGCCTTGCCTCCCTAGCCTTGCACTCCCTCCAGTGCCTACGCCCACACTTGACCTGCCCACACTTGACTGCTTTCCTCCAGGGAAACCTAGCCTTGCCTAGGCCTTCCTGTTTCTGCCTGGCCTTCCTATGCCCATCCTTGCCTAGAAGTTCTGGGCCTTCTCTCACCTACCACTCCATTTGCTTGCCCCTCATGGCTCCAGCCTTGTCAGCTTCTCCCTTGACTTGCCTACAATTGCTCCTACACTTGGTTTGCATTGCAAAGAGCGGTAGGCAAGGCAAAGCAAAGCAAGGAAGGTCTTTCTAGGTCTTGCCAGGCAAGGCACACATAAGCAAGCAAGCAAAACAAGAGTAGACTAGCCACAGCATCAAAGGCAAGGCAAGGCCAAGTGACTCTGAGTGCCTTTCCTTGGCAAGTAAAAGATATAGTGACAATGTAATAGGGCAGGCGTTAAAGGTACCATGAGGAGGTATAGTCCAGAGAGATATTTATGTCGTAGACCCTTCTGTGCAGGAGCCATTGTTGGACATAGTACAGGACATGGCATACAGTTTGGCTTGGTAAGTTCCTGAAGGAGAATGGCAATGCGTTCTCATGGGAAGGAAAGCACGTAGCCCCAGAGTTGGAGGTGCAGATAAGAAGCTGTGTCGCGCAGCTCAAGGACGACAGCAGCTTCTTGTGCCGGCATATTTGGAAGCACTCCCTCAATTTGTACAGTCATTGAGTCAGTATCCATCTTTGGAAGGCTGTCTGCCTCTAGTAAGAGTGTTCTGACACCATTGTATGGGACCAGTCACTGGATGTTTTGGATTTTGGAGGAGGGGATGCCCTTTCTCTTGAAATGAGCTTCTTGTTCTTCTCTTTGGCAAAGAAATTAAGTTTGGATGGGCACTTTGGGTGGTCTCAGTGAATTTAAAGGTTTTTCCCAAGAGGTTTCCCTGTGGGTTAGAGCTGTTGAACTGACAGTGGGAATCTAGACACCAAGTTGTTGAGCTTTTTGTCCTTGTAGCTTTAGTGTGTGAGTAGTCCCTGTTGCCATGCTGCTTGGATCTTGACTCTGAGACTGAAAGCTTAGGAGCGTAGAGCTGAAAAGAAAAGTGCCAATAGCAGGGTGTGTGTTCATTGTTTGATGGGTGAAGCTGAAATTGTAGGCAGCAAAGAACTTTCTCTCTCCGCTGGCACATTTGTTGAGCGGATGTCTTTGAGTTTGTTACCGGACTCTGCGAGAGTGAAAATGTTTGTTAGGGCAGAGGATTTCGTGTTGCCCTTTGAGTGTGGTGCAAAAGTGTTTGCACACTTGGAGGGGGAAGATCAGCAAAGTCTTTTTTTCCTGGCACAGTTAATTTGAGAGCAGGGACGTTTCCAACTCGGCTCTGTCCTTTGGAGCTGGCCTCGGTGCGTTTCCTTCTTTTGTTAGTCGACAGCGCCATCGTGTGGTTATTTTGATGAGCGCTGGCAGACGGTGCCAGGGAAAAAGCCAAGCTGTTTGCGGCTCCGGCCTCATTGGTGTAGGAGCAGCGCAGGGAAGAGCTCCGCTGGGGGTCCTGGCTCTTAGAGACTGAGAGAATGTGATCCTGTATGTAGCACAGAAGGAAGTGGAATTGTTTCATTGTGGGCTGTGCAGTTTATAAGCTGCAAATGAAAAGGCAATTGCAGCGCAGCCTCTTCTTTTCTGTGTGATCAGCTGCTCAACATGTAACTCGCACACACTGAACTGCATCCACCTCCCTGGAGATATAAAATGTGTATATCACTTTCCTCAAGCTCTATGTATTACCTTGCACTCTAGCAGATCCCAAACCGCTTCAAAACGTCCAGCAGCTACTCAAAAAGAAAAAGTCCAACAAAAAGCTAGTGCTGGCCTTTATAGTGCCCTTGCAGTCCGTAAAATAGACGAAATGCACTAGGGCTTTGAATGCTTCTTCCCAACTATATAAATTCTCTCCAGGTGGCAAAGTCCATCATTACAGCAAAATTTTTCAGCTGGAGTTCTGACTGAGAGATGTGCCAGGACAGAAGGCATTTGCTGACCTACCCTTTTTCCCTGTGTAACTTGGTATTTGCAGTACAATTATTTTCAGTGTCGCTGTGTCCAAGCAGCTAGAGATTACACAGATAGAAGTGTCAAGAGAGATGCTGCTAAAGTACGCCCTTCTTATAGCAGCATTTAAATGGCACACGACGCCTTGCTGCTTTTTCTTTCCTAGAGAGACCCGCTGTCAATTTTTTCACTCTGGCTTCTTGATCAAAAATGTCCACCTGAAATGTCTTACAGAAATAGGCTCCAGGTGTAAAAACCAGTACGGGGCTACATTTTCTGCATGCTCCACATAAGTCACATCAAACTCACTCATCAAACTTCACTCTCTCCTTCCATTCTCCACTGCCTCTACCATTGTGTTCTCTGGATCTCAGAGTCTAAAGGCAGGCGCAATAGTTTCCACTGAGGGGTTGGAAGAGGTGTACAAGCAGCACAAATAGCTTCTGCGCTGCGCAAGCCATTTCTCTGCATTTTAGAGTCTAAGGGAAAGCGCTAGTGTTTCTGCGGAGAGCTGCAACAGCTGCAGAATATGTGTTGTCTTGGCACATGTTTGCAATCCACCATGATGGATCCTTAGTGAAACCAAACTGTGGTTCTGCTTCAAACATCTCACCCTGCTTGGCCACAAAGCTTTCGCTGACATGTCCCATTGCCTTTTTATTGCTGCGTTTCATTTTCAGAGTTTGTACGGAATCATTGCACTTTGCTTCTAAGCTGAACGTCGATACTGCTGGAGTCTCATATGTCCATTTTCTTCTCACACAAAAAAACTGCTTCCTTTAAAACATGCTGATGCGACCTGCTTTCTTGCTCAGCTGTAATTTTAGGGGTGTTCTCTGTCCTGCTTACAGTCTGAATCTAAACTAAGAAGTTTATGGGACACAGATGTGCCAAGACAAATAGTTTGCTTGGACCTTGCCACGTGTATTCAAAAGCATCCTTTCACTCCACCATCAAGTCTCTGCTTTACATCCTGCAAACTTCACACACACATACATACATACAAACTGGAATGAGGCACTTTCTTTCTTTCTTTCTTTCTCAGCTACACTCACCTATCCCCCACGCTAACTTCTTTACCGCTTTTCTCTTGGCCTTGCTATGCATACTTTTCCTCTTAAGACACCCATTGTCTGGCCTACCCCTTCCCTACATTGCCTTGCCTTTCCTTTCCTATCCAACCTTGCATTTCTTTGTCATTCCTGGCCATTGTTTTCCTCTTCCTTCCTGACCCATCCATGTCTTTCCCTTGCCCTTCCTACCAGTCCAGTGCCTTGCACCACCCATCCCCCTTGCCACTTTGTCCAGTTTCCCTTCCCCTTTGTCCAGCTCCAATCTTTCATTTCCTTCTCCTTCTAGGACTCTCATTGCCTTGCTTGCCTCTCCTTTGTCTTGCCTGGCAAAGCCACCACTTTTCTTGGCGTTACCTTTGAACCTCTCCTCTCCCTTGCCTTGCATTCCCTTGCTCACTCGTCCCCCACCTGGAATTCAATACCCCTCTTTTTGCGGAATTTCTTCATCTTGCCTTGCCCTGCCTGCTTCTCCTAGGACTCTCAAGGCTTTCACGTACCTCCAGCGTTTCAGGAGCATGTGAGAAGAAGCCCAAAAGAGGTCACGTGCAAGCACACCCATCTGTCCTGGCAGCTTGCTTCTGGCACCTATCCTTACATGTCTTGAATTTTGGACATAAAATTCACATTTCACCTTTGCGCTTCAGGACCAGAATGACAGTTCTTTTGTATACCAAGGAAAGCAGGCAATCCAAGTGTTTTAGGTGCAGATTAGAGATGGCCCATGTGAGATCAAGGCCAGCCAGAGAAGTCTGTCCTAGCCCCTTTTGTGTACCAGCAGTCTTTGAATGTACCTCTCATTTGTCTTGCCTTGGTGACCCCAAAGTTTCCTTGCCTTGCCCTGCCTTGCCTCCCTAGCCTTGCACTCCCTCCAGTGCCTACGCCCACACTTGACCTGCCCACACTTGACTGCTTTCCTCCAGGGAAACCTAGCCTTGCCTAGGCCTTCCTGTTTCTGCCTGGCCTTCCTATGCCCATCCTTGCCTAGAAGTTCTGGGCCTTCTCTCACCTACCACTCCATTTGCTTGCCCCTCATGGCTCCAGCCTTGTCAGCTTCTCCCTTGACTTGCCTACAATTGCTCCTACACTTGGTTTGCATTGCAAAGAGCGGTAGGCAAGGCAAAGCAAAGCAAGGAAGGTCTTTCTAGGTCTTGCCAGGCAAGGCACACATAAGCAAGCAAGCAAAACAAGAGTAGACTAGCCACAGCATCAAAGGCAAGGCAAGGCCAAGTGACTCTGAGTGCCTTTCCTTGGCAAGTAAAAGATATAGTGACAATGTAATAGGGCAGGCGTTAAAGGTACCATGAGGAGGTATAGTCCAGAGAGATATTTATGTCGTAGACCCTTCTGTGCAGCAGCCATTGTTGGACATAGTACAGGACATGGCATACAGTTTGGCTTGGTAAGTTCCTGAAAGAGAATGGCAATGCTTTCTCATGGGAAGGAAAGCACGTAGCCCCAGAGTTGGAGGTGCAGATAAGAAGCTGTGTCGCGCAGCTCAAGGACGACAGCAGCTTCTTGTGCCGGCATATTTGGAAGCACTCCCTCAATTTGTACAGTCATTGAGTCAGTATCCATCTTTGGAAGGCTGTCTGCCTCTAGTAAGAGTGTTCTGACACCATTGTATGGGATCAGTCACTGTATGTTTTGGATTTTGGAGGAGGGGATGCCCTTTCTCTTGAAATGAGCTTCTTGTTCTTCTCTTTGGCAAAGAAATTAAGTTTGGATGGGCACTTTGGGTGGTCTCAGTGAATTTAAAGGTTTTTCCCAAGAGGTTTCCCTGTGGGTTAGAGCTGTTGAACTGACAGTGGGAATCTAGACACCAAGTTGTTGAGCTTTTTGTCCTTGTAGCTTTAGTGTGTGAGTAGTCCCTGTTGCCATGCTGCTTGGATCTTGACTCTGAGACTGAAAGCTTAGGAGCGTAGAGCTGAAAAGAAAAGTGCCAATAGCAGGGTGTGTGTTCATTGTTTGATGGGTGAAGCTGAAATTGTAGGCAGCAAAGAACTTTCTCTCTCCGCTGGCACATTTGTTGAGCGGATGTCTTTGAGTTTGTTACCAGACTCTGCGAGAGTGAAAATGTTTGTTAGGGCAGAGGATTTCGTGTTGCCCTTTGAGTGTGGTGCAAAAGTGTTTGCACACTTGGAGGGGGAAGATCAGCAAAGTCTTTTTTTCCTGGCACAGTTAATTTGAGAGCAGGGACGTTTCCAACTGGGCTCTGTCCTTTGGAGCTGGCCTCGGTGCGTTTCCTTCTTTTGTTAGTCGACAGCGCCATCGTGTGGTTATTTTGATGAGCGCTGGCAGACGGTGCCAGGGAAAAAGCCAAGCTGTTTGCGGCTCCGGCCTCATTGGTGTAGGAGCAGCGCAGGGAAGAGCTCCGCTGGGGGTCCTGGCTCTTAGAGACTGAGAGAATGTGATCCTGTATGTAGCACAGAAGGAAGTGGAATTGTTTCATTGTGGGCTGTGCAGTTTATAAGCTGCAAATGAAAAGGCAATTGCAGCGCAGCCTCTTCTTTTCTGTGTGATCAGCTGCTCAACATGTAACTCGCACACACTGAACTGCATCCACCTCCCTGGAGATATAAAATGTGTATATCACTTTCCTCAAGCTCTATGTATTACCTTGCACTCTAGCAGATCCCAAACCGCTTCAAAACGTCCAGCAGCTACTCAAAAAGAAAAAGTCCAACAAAAAGCTAGTGCTGGCCTTTATAGTGCCCTTGCAGTCCGTAAAATAGACGAAATGCACTAGGGCTTTGAATGCTTCTTCCCAACTATATAAATTCTCTCCAGGTGGCAAAGTCCATCATTACAGCAAAATTTTTCAGCTGGAGTTCTGACTGAGAGATGTGCCAGGACAGAAGGCATTTGCTGACCTACCCTTTTTCCCTGTGTAACTTGGTATTTGCAGTACAATTATTTTCAGTGTCGCTGTGTCCAAGCAGCTAGAGATTACACAGATAGAAGTGTCAAGAGAGATGCTGCTAAAGTACGCCCTTCTTATAGCAGCATTTAAATGGCACACGACGCCTTGCTGCTTTTTCTTTCCTAGAGAGACCCGCTGTCAATTTTTTCACTCTGGCTTCTTGATCAAAAATGTCCACCTGAAATGTCTTACAGAAATAGGCTCCAGGTGTAAAAACCAGTACGGGGCTACATTTTCTGCGTGCTCCACATAAGTCACATCAAACTCACTCATCAAACTTCACTCTCTCCTTCCATTCTCCACTGCCTCTACCATTGTGTTCTCTGGATCTCAGAGTCTAAAGGCAGGCGCAATAGTTTCCACTGAGGGGTTGGAAGAGGTGTACAAGCAGCACAAATAGCTTCTGCGCTGCGCAGGCCATTTCTCTGCATTTTAGAGTCTAAGGGAAAGCGCTAGTGTTTCTGCGGAGAGCTGCAACAGCTGCAGAATATGTGTTGTCTTGGCACATGTTTGCAATCCACCATGATGGATCCTTAGTGAAACCAAACTGTGGTTCTGCTTCAAACATCTCACCCTGCTTGGCCACAAAGCTTTCGCTGACATGTCCCATTGCCTTTTTATTGCTGCGTTTCATTTTCAGAGTTTGTACGGAATCATTGCACTTTGCTTCTAAGCTGAACGTCGATACTGCTGGAGTCTCATATGTCCATTTTCTTCTCACACGAAAAAACTGCTTCCTTTAAAACATGCTGATGCGACCTGCTTTCTTGCTCAGCTGTAATTTTAGGGGTGTTCTCTGTCCTGCTTACAGTCTGAATCTAAACTAAGAAGTTTATGGGACACAGATGTGCCAAGACAAATAGTTTGCTTGGACCTTGCCACGTGTATTCAAAAGCATCCTTTCACTCCACCATCAAGTCTCTGCTTTACATCCTGCAAACTTCACACACACATACATACATACAAACTGGAATGAGGCACTTTCTTTCTTTCTTTCTTTCTCAGCTACACTCACCTATCCCCCACGCTAACTTCTTTACCGCTTTTCTCTTGGCCTTGCTATGCATACTTTTCCTCTTAAGACACCCATTGTCTGGCCTACCCCTTCCCTACATTGCCTTGCCTTTCCTTTCCTATCCAACCTTGCATTTCTTTGTCATTCCTGGCCATTGTTTTCCTCTTCCTTCCTGACCCATCCATGTCTTTCCCTTGCCCTTCCTACCAGTCCAGTGCCTTGCACCACCCATCCCCCTTGCCACTTTGTCCAGTTTCCCTTCCCCTTTGTCCAGCTCCAATCTTTCATTTCCTTCTCCTTCTAGGACTCTCATTGCCTTGCTTGCCTCTCCTTTGTCTTGCCTGGCAAAGCCACCACTTTTCTTGGCGTTACCTTTGAACCTCTCCTCTCCCTTGCCTTGCATTCCCTTGCTCACTCGTCCCCCACCTGGAATTCAATACCCCTCTTTTTGCGGAATTTCTTCATCTTGCCTTGCCCTGCCTGCTTCTCCTAGGACTCTCAAGGCTTTCACGTACCTCCAGCGTTTCAGGAGCATGTGAGAAGAAGCCCAAAAGAGGTCACGTGCAAGCACACCCATCTGTCCTGGCAGCTTGCTTCTGGCACCTATCCTTACATGTCTTGAATTTTGGACATAAAATTCACATTTCACCTTTGCGCTTCAGGACCAGAATGACAGTTCTTTTGTATACCAAGGAAAGCAGGCAATCCAAGTGTTTTAGGTGCAGATTAGAGATGGCCCATGTGAGATCAAGGCCAGCCAGAGAAGTCTGTCCTAGCCCCTTTTGTGTACCAGCAGTCTTTGAATGTACCTCTCATTTGTCTTGCCTTGGTGACCCAAAAGTTTCCTTGCCTTGCCCTGCCTTGCCTCCCTAGCCTTGCACTCCCTCCAGTGCCTACGCCCACACTTGACCTGCCCACACTTGACTGCTTTCCTCCAGGGAAACCTAGCCTTGCCTAGGCCTTCCTGTTTCTGCCTGGCCTTCCTATGCCCATCCTTGCCTAGAAGTTCTGGGCCTTCTCTCACCTACCACTCCATTTGCTTGCCCCTCATGGCTCCAGCCTTGTCAGCTTCTCCCTTGACTTGCCTACAAATGCTCCTACACTTGGTTTGCATTGCAAAGAGCGGTAGGCAAGGCAAAGCAAAGCAAGGAAGGTCTTTCTAGGTCTTGCCAGGCAAGGCACACATAAGCAAGCAAGCAAAACAAGAGTAGACTAGCCACAGCATCAAAGGCAAGGCAAGGCCAAGTGACTCTGAGTGCCTTTCCTTGGCAAGTAAAAGATATAGTGACAATGTAATAGGGCAGGCGTTAAAGGTACCATGAGGAGGTATAGTCCAGAGAGATATTTATGTCGTAGACCCTTCTGTGCAGCAGCCATTGTTGGACATAGTACAGGACATGGCATACAGTTTGGCTTGGTAAGTTCCTGAAGGAGAATGGCAATGCTTTCTCATGGGAAGGAAAGCACGTAGCCCCAGAGTTGGAGGTGCAGATAAGAAGCTGTGTCGCGCAGCTCAAGGACGACAGCAGCTTCTTGTGCCGGCATATTTGGAAGCACACCCTCAATTTGTACAGTCATTGAGTCAGTATCCATCTTTGGAAGGCTGTCTGCCTCTAGTAAGAGTGTTCTGACACCATTGTATGGGATCAGTCACTGGATGTTTTGGATTTTGGAGGAGGGGATGCCATTTCTCTTGAAATGAGCTTCTTGTTCTTCTCTTTGGCAAAGAAATTAAGTTTGGATGGGCACTTTGGGTGGTCTCAGTGAATTTAAAGGTTTTTCCCAAGAGGTTTCCCTGTGGGTTAGAGCTGTTGAACTGACAGTGGGAATCTAGACACCAAGTTGTTGAGCTTTTTGTCCTTGTAGCTTTAGTGTGTGAGTAGTCCCTGTTGCCATGCTGCTTGGATCTTGACTCTGAGACTGAAAGCTTAGGAGCGTAGAGCTGAAAAGAAAAGTGCCAATAGCAGGGTGTGTGTTCATTGTTTGATGGGTGAAGCTGAAATTGTAGGCAGCAAAGAACTTTCTCTCTCCGCTGGCACATTTGTTGAGCGGATGTCTTTGAGTTTGTTACCAGACTCTGCGAGAGTGAAAATGTTTGTTAGGGCAGAGGATTTCGTGTTGCCCTTTGAGTGTGGTGCAAAAGTGTTTGCACACTTGGAGGGGGAAGATCAGCAAAGTCTTTTTTTCCTGGCACAGTTAATTTGAGAGCAGGGACGTTTCCAACTGGGCTCTGTCCTTTGGAGCTGGCCTCGGTGCGTTTCCTTCTTTTGTTAGTCGACAGCGCCATCGTGTGGTTATTTTGATGAGTGCTGGCAGACGGTGCCAGGGAAAAAGCCAAGCTGTTTGCGGCTCCGGCCTCATTGGTGTAGGAGCAGCGCAGGGAAGAGCTCCGCTGGGGGTCCTGGCTCTTAGAGACTGAGAGAATGTGATCCTGTATGTAGCACAGAAGGAAGTGGAATTGTTTCATTGTGGGCTGTGCAGTTTATAAGCTGCAAATGAAAAGGCAATTGCAGCGCAGCCTCTTCTTTTCTGTGTGATCAGCTGCTCAACATGTAACTCGCACACACTGAACTGCATCCACCTCCCTGGAGATATAAAATGTGTATATCACTTTCCTCAAGCTCTATGTATTACCTTGCACTCTAGCAGATCCCAAACCGCTTCAAAACGTCCAGCAGCTACTCAAAAAGAAAAAGTCCAACAAAAAGCTAGTGCTGGCCTTTATAGTGCCCTTGCAGTCCGTAAAATAGACGAAATGCACTAGGGCTTTGAATGCTTCTTCCCAACTATATAAATTCTCTCCAGGTGGCAAAGTCCATCATTACAGCAAAATTTTTCAGCTGGAGTTCTGACTGAGAGATGTGCCAGGACAGAAGGCATTTGCTGACCTACCCTTTTTCCCTGTGTAACTTGGTATTTGCAGTACAATTATTTTCAGTGTCGCTGTGTCCAAGCAGCTAGAGATTACACAGATAGAAGTGTCAAGAGAGATGCTGCTAAAGTACGCCCTTCTTATAGCAGCATTTAAATGGCACACGACGCCTTGCTGCTTTTTCTTTCCTAGAGAGACCCGCTGTCAATTTTTTCACTCTGGCTTCTTGATCAAAAATGTCCACCTGAAATGTCTTACAGAAATAGGCTCCAGGTGTAAAAACCAGTACGGGGCTACATTTTCTGCGTGCTCCACATAAGTCACATCAAACTCACTCATCAAACTTCACTCTCTCCTTCCATTCTCCACTGCCTCTACCATTGTGTTCTCTGGATCTCAGAGTCTAAAGGCAGGCGCAATAGTTTCCACTGAGGGGTTGGAAGAGGTGTACAAGCAGCACAAATAGCTTCTGCGCTGCGCAGGCCATTTCTCTGCATTTTAGAGTCTAAGGGAAAGCGCTAGTGTTCCTGCGGAGAGCTGCAACAGCTGCAGAATATGTGTTGTCTTGGCACATGTTTGCAATCCACCATGATGGATCCTTAGTGAAACCAAACTGTGGTTCTGCTTCAAACATCTCACCCTGCTTGGCCACAAAGCTTTCGCTGACATGTCCCATTGCCTTTTTATTGCTGCGTTTCATTTTCAGAGTTTGTACGGAATCATTGCACTTTGCTTCTAAGCTGAACGTCGATACTGCTGGAGTCTCATATGTCCATTTTCTTCTCACACAAAAAAACTGCTTCCTTTAAAACATGCTGATGCGACCTGCTTTCTTGCTCAGCTGTAATTTTAGGGGTGTTCTCTGTCCCGCTTACAGTCTGAATCTAAACTAAGAAGTTTATGGGACACAGATGTGCCAAGACAAATAGTTTGCTTGGACCTTGCCACGTGTATTCAAAAGCATCCTTTCACTCCACCATCAAGACTCTGCTTTACATCCTGCAAACTTCACACACACATACATACATACATACTGGAATGAGGCACTTTCTTTCTTTCTTTCTTTCTCAGCTACACTCACCTATCCCCCACGCTAACTCCTTTACCGCTTTTCTCTTGGCCTTGCTATGCATACTTTTCCTCTTAAGACACCCATTGTCTGGCCTACCCCTTCCCTACATTGCCTTGCCTTTCCTTTCCTATCCAACCTTGCATTTCTTTGTCATTCCTGGCCATTGTTTTCCTCTTCCTTCCTGACCCATCCATGTCTTTCCCTTGCCCTTCCTACCAGTCCAGTGCCTTGCACCACCCATCCCCCTTGCCACTTTGTCCAGTTTCCCTTCCCCTTTGTCCAGCTCCAATCTTTCATTTCCTTCTCCTTCTAGGACTCTCATTGCCTTGCTTGCCTCTCTTTGTCTTGCCTGGAAAAGCCACCACTTTTCTTGGCGTTACCTTTGAACCTCTCCTCTCCCTTGCCTTGCATTCCCTTGCTCACTCGTCCCCCACCTGGAATTCAATACCCCTCTTTTTGCGGAATTTCATCTTGCCTTGCCCTGCCTGCTTCTCCTAGGACTCTCAAGGCTTTCACGTACCTCCAGCGTTTCAGGAGCATGTGAGAGGAAGCCCAAAAGAGGTCACGTGCAAGCACACCCATCTGTCCTGGCAGCTTGCTTCTGGCACCTATCCTTACATGTCTTGAATTTTGGACATAAAATTCACATTTCACCTTTGCGCTTCAGGACCAGAATGACAGTTCTTTTGTATACCAAGGAAAGCAGGTAATCCAAGTGTTTTAGGTGCAGATTAGAGATGGCCCATGTGAGATCAAGGCCAGCCAGAGAAGTCTGTCCTAGCCCCTTTTGTGTACCAGCAGTCTTTGAATGTACCTCTCATTTGTCTTGCCTTGGTGACCCCAAAGTTTCCTTGCCTTGCCCTGCCTTGCCTCCCTAGCCTTGCACTCCCTCCAGTGCCTACGCCCACACTTGACCTGCCCACACTTGACTGCTTTCCTCCAGGGAAACCTAGCCTTGCCTAGGCCTTCCTGTTTCTGCCTGGCCTTCCTATGCCCATCCTTGCCTAGAAGTTCTGGGCCTTCTCTCACCTACCACTCCATTTGCTTGCCCCTCATGGCTCCAGCCTTGTCAGCTTCTCCCTTGACTTGCCTACAATTGCTCCTACACTTGGTTTGCATTGCAAAGAGCGGTAGGCAAGGCAAAGCAAAGCAAGGAAGGTCTTTCTAGGTCTTGCCAGGCAAGGCACACATAAGCAAGCAAGCAAAACAAGAGTAGACTAGCCACAGCATCAAAGGCAAGGCAAGGCCAAGTGACTCTGAGTGCCTTTCCTTGGCAAGTAAAAGATATAGTGACAATGTAATAGGGCAGGCGTTAAAGGTACCATGAGGAGGTATAGTCCAGAGAGATATTTATGTCGTAGACCCTTCTGTGCAGGAGCCATTGTTGGACATAGTACAGGACATGGCATACAGTTTGGCTTGGTAAGTTCCTGAAGGAGAATGGCAATGCTTTCTCATGGGAAGGAAAGCACGTAGCCCCAGAGTTGGAGGTGCAGATAAGAAGCTGTGTCGCGCAGCTCAAGGACGACAGCAGCTTCTTGTGCCGGCATATTTGGAAGCACTCCCTCAATTTGTACAGTCATTGAGTCAGTATCCATCTTTGGAAGGCTGTCTGCCTCTAGTAAGAGTGTTCTGACACCATTGTATGGGATCAGTCACTGGATGTTTTGGATTTTGGAGGAGGGGATGCCATTTCTCTTGAAATGAGCTTCTTGTTCTTCTCTTTGGCAAAGAAATTAAGTTTGGATGGGCACTTTGGGTGGTCTCAGTGAATTTAAAGGTTTTTCCCAAGAGGTTTCCCTGTGGGTTAGAGCTGTTGAAATGACAGTGGGAATCTAGACACCAAGTTGTTGAGCTTTTTGTCCTTGTAGCTTTAGTGTGTGAGTAGTCCCTGTTGCCATGCTGCTTGGATCTTGACTCTGAGACTGAAAGCTTAGGAGCGTAGAGCTGAAAAGAAAAGTGCCAATAGCAGGGTGTGTGTTCATTGTTTGATGGGTGAAGCTGAAATTGTAGGCAGCAAAGAACTTTCTCTCTCCGCTGGCACATTTGTTGAGCGGATGTCTTTGAGTTTGTTACCGGACTCTGCGAGAGTGAAAATGTTTGTTAGGGCAGAGGATTTCGTGTTGCCCTTTGAGTGTGGTGCAAAAGTGTTTGCACACTTGGAGGGGGAAGATCAGCAAAGTCTTTTTTTCCTGGCACAGTTAATTTGAGAGCAGGGACGTTTCCAACTGGGCTCTGTCCTTTGGAGCTGGCCTCGGTGTGTTTCCTTCTTTTGTTAGTCGACATCGCCATCGTGTGGTTATTTTGATGAGCGCTGGCAGACGGTGCCAGGGAAAAAGCCAAGCTGTTTGCGGCTCCGGCCTCATTGGTGTAGGAGCAGCGCAGGGAAGAGCTCCGCTGGGGGTCCTGGCTCTTAGAGACTGAGAGAATGTGATCCTGTATGTAGCACAGAAGGAAGTGGAATTGTTTCATTGTGGGCTGTGCAGTTTATAAGCTGCAAATGAAAAGGCAATTGCAGCGCAGCCTCTTCTTTTCTGTGTGATCAGCTGCTCAACATGTAACTCGCACACACTGAACTGCATCCACCTCCCTGGAGATATAAAATGTGTATATCACTTTCCTCAAGCTCTATGTATTACCTTGCACTCTAGCAGATCCCAAACCGCTTCAAAACGTCCAGCAGCTACTCAAAAAGAAAAAGTCCAACAAAAAGCTAGTGCTGGCCTTTATAGTGCCCTTGCAGTCCGTAAAATAGACGAAATGCACTAGGGCTTTGAATGCTTCTTCCCAACTATATAAATTCTCTCCAGGTGGCAAAGTCCATCATTACAGCAAAATTTTTCAGCTGGAGTTCTGACTGAGAGATGTGCCAGGACAGAAGGCATTTGCTGACCTACCCTTTTTCCCTGTGTAACTTGGTATTTGCAGTACAATTATTTTCAGTGTCGCTGTGTCCAAGCAGCTAGAGATTACACAGATAGAAGTGTCAAGAGAGATGCTGCTAAAGTACGCCCTTCTTATAGCAGCATTTAAATGGCACACGACGCCTTGCTGGTTTTTCTTTCCTAGAGAGACCTGCTGTCAATTTTTTCACTCTGGCTTCTTGATCAAAAATGTCCACCTGAAATGTCTTACAGAAATAGGCTCCAGGTGTAAAAACCAGTACGGGGCTACATTTTCTGTGTGCTCCACATAAGTCACATCAAACTCACTCATCAAACTTCACTCTCTCCTTCCATTCTCCACTGCCTCTACCATTGTGTTCTCTGGATCTCAGAGTCTAAAGGCAGGCGCAATAGTTTCCACTGAGGGGTTGGAAGAGGTGTACAAGCAGCACAAATAGCTTCTGCGCTGCGCAGGCCATTTCTCTGCATTTTAGAGTCTAAGGGAAAGCGCTAGTGTTTCTGCGGAGAGCTGCAACAGCTGCAGAATATGTGTTGTCTTGGCACATGTTTGCAATCCACCATGATGGATCCTTAGTGAAACCAAACTGTGGTTCTGCTTCAAACATCTCACCCTGCTTGGCCACAAAGCTTTCGCTGACATGTCCCATTGCCTTTTTATTGCTGCGTTTCATTTTCAGAGTTTGTACGGAATCATTGCACTTTGCTTCTAAGCTGAACGTTGATACTGCTGGAGTCTCATATGTCCATTTTCTTCTCACACAAAAAAACTGCTTCCTTTAAAACATGCTGATGCGACCTGCTTTCTTGCTCAGCTGTAATTTTAGGGGTGTTCTCTGTCCTGCTTACAGTCTGAATCTAAACTAAGAAGTTTATGGGACACAGATGTGCCAAGACAAATAGTTTGCTTGGACCTTGCCACGTGTATTCAAAAGCATCCTTTCACTCCACCATCAAGTCTCTGCTTTACATCCTGCAAACTTCACACACACATACATACATACAAACTGGAATGAGGCACTTTCTTTCTTTCTTTCTTTCTCAGCTACACTCACCTATCCCCCACGCTAACTTCTTTACCGCTTTTCTCTTGGCCTTGCTATGCATACTTTTCCTCTTAAGACACCCATTGTCTGGCCTACCCCTTCCCTACATTGCCTTGTTTTTCCTTCCCTATCCAACCTTGCATTTCTTTGTCATTCCTGGCCATTGTTTTCCTCTTCCTTCCTGACCCATCCATGTCTTTCCCTTGCCCTTCCTACCAGTCCAGTGCCTTGCACCACCCATCCCCCTTGCCACTTTGTCCAGTTTCCCTTCCCCTTTGTCCAGCTCCAATCTTTCATTTCCTTCTCCTTCTAGGACTCTCATTGCCTTGCTTGCCTCTCTTTGTCTTGCCTGGAAAAGCCACCACTTTTCTTGGCGTTACCTTTGAACCTCTCCTCTCCCTTGCCTTGCATTCCCTTGCTCACTCGTCCCCCACCTGGAATTCAATACCCCTCTTTTTGCGGAATTTCTTCATCTTGCCTTGCCCTGCCTGCTTCTCCTAGGACTCTCAAGGCTTTCACGTACCTCCAGCGTTTCAGGAGCATGTGAGAGGAAGCCCAAAAGAGGTCACGTGCAAGCACACCCATCTGTCCTGGCAGCTTGCTTCTGGCACCTATCCTTACATGTCTTGAATTTTGGACATAAAATTCACATTTCACCTTTGCGCTTCAGGACCAGAATGACAGTTCTTTTGTATACCAAGGAAAGCAGGTAATCCAAGTGTTTTAGGTGCAGATTAGAGATGGCCCATGTGAGATCAAGGCCAGCCAGAGAAGTCTGTCCTAGCCCCTTTTGTGTACCAGCAGTCTTTGAATGTACCTCTCATTTGTCTTGCCTTGGTGACCCCAAAGTTTCCTTGCCTTGCCCTGCCTTGCCTCCCTAGCCTTGCACTCCCTCCAGTGCCTACGCCCACACTTGACCTGCCCACACTTGACTGCTTTCCTCCAGGGAAACCTAGCCTTGCCTAGGCCTTCCTGTTTCTGCCTGGCCTTCCTATGCCCATCCTTGCCTAGAAGTTCTGGGCCTTCTCTCACCTACCACTCCATTTGCTTGCCCCTCATGGCTCCAGCCTTGTCAGCTTCTCCCTTGACTTGCCTACAATTGCTCCTACACTTGGTTTGCATTGCAAAGAGCGGTAGGCAAGGCAAAGCAAAGCAAGGAAGGTCTTTCTAGGTCTTGCCAGGCAAGGCACACATAAGCAAGCAAGCAAAACAAGAGTAGACTAGCCACAGCATCAAAGGCAAGGCAAGGCCAAGTGACTCTGAGTGCCTTTCCTTGGCAAGTAAAAGATATAGTGACAATGTAATAGGGCAGGCGTTAAAGGTACCATGAGGAGGTATAGTCCAGAGAGATATTTATGTCGTAGACCCTTCTGTGCAGGAGCCATTGTTGGACATAGTACAGGACATGGCATACAGTTTGGCTTGGTAAGTTCCTGAAGGAGAATGGCAATGCTTTCTCATGGGAAGGAAAGCACGTAGCCCCAGAGTTGGAGGTGCAGATAAGAAGCTGTGTCGCGCAGCTCAAGGACGACAGCAGCTTCTTGTGCCGGCATATTTGGAAGCACTCCCTCAATTTGTACAGTCATTGAGTCAGTATCCATCTTTGGAAGGCTGTCTGCCTCTAGTAAGAGTGTTCTGACACCATTGTATGGGATCAGTCACTGGATGTTTTGGATTTTGGAGGAGGGGATGCCCTTTCTCTTGAAATGAGCTTCTTGTTCTTCTCTTTGGCAAAGAAATTAAGTTTGGATGGGCACTTTGGGTGGTCTCAGTGAATTTAAAGGTTTTTCCCAAGAGGTTTCCCTGTGGGTTAGAGCTGTTGAAATGACAGTGGGAATCTAGACAGCAAGTTGTTGAGCTTTTTGTCCTTGTAGCTTTAGTGTGTGAGTAGTCCCTGTTGCCATGCTGCTTGGATCTTGACTCTGAGACTGAAAGCTTAGGAGCGTAGAGCTGAAAAGAAAAGTGCCAATAGCAGGGTGTGTGTTCATTGTTTGATGGGTGAAGCTGAAATTGTAGGCAGCAAAGAACTTTCTCTCTCCGCTGGCACATTTGTTGAGCGGATGTCTTTGAGTTTGTTACCGGACTCTGCGAGAGTGAAAATGTTTGTTAGGGCAGAGGATTTCGTGTTGCCCTTTGAGTGTGGTGCAAAAGTGTTTGCACACTTGGAGGGGGAAGATCAGCAAAGTCTTTTTTTCCTGGCACAGTTAATTTGAGAGCAGGGACGTTTCCAACTGGGCTCTGTCCTTTGGAGCTGGCCTCGGTGCGTTTCCTTCTTTTGTTAGTCGACAGCGCCATCGTGTGGTTATTTTGATGAGCGCTGGCAGACGGTGCCAGGGAAAAAGCCAAGCTGTTTGCGGCTCCGGCCTCATTGGTGTAGGAGCAGCGCAGGGAAGAGCTCCGCTGGGGGTCCTGGCTCTTAGAGACTGAGAGAATGTGATCCTGTATGTAGCACAGAAGGAAGTGGAATTGTTTCATTGTGGGCTGTGCAGTTTATAAGCTGCAAATGAAAAGGCAATTGCAGCGCAGCCTCTTCTTTTCTGTGTGATCAGCTGCTCAACATGTAACTCGCACACACTGAACTGCATCCACCTCCCTGGAGATATAAAATGTGTATATCACTTTCCTCAAGCTCTATGTATTACCTTGCACTCTAGCAGATCCCAAACCGCTTCAAAACGTCCAGCAGCTACTCAAAAAGTCCAACAAAAAGCTAGTGCTGGCCTTTATAGTGCCCTTGCAGTCCGTTAAATAGACGAAATGCACTAGGGCTTTGAATGCTTCTTCCCAACTATATAAATTCTCTCCAGGTGGCAAAGTCCATCATTACAGCAAAATTTTTCAGCTGGAGTTCTGACTGAGAGATGTGCCAGGACAGAAGGCATTTGCTGACCTACCCTTTTTCCCTGTGTAACTTGGTATTTGCAGTACAATTATTTTCAGTGTCGCTGTGTCCAAGCAGCTAGAGATTACACAGATAGAAGTGTCAAGAGAGATGCTGCTAAAGTACGCCCTTCTTATAGCAGCATTTAAATGGCACACGACGCCTTGCTGCTTTTTCTTTCCTAGAGAGACCCGCTGTCAATTTTTTCACTCTGGCTTCTTGATCAAAAATGTCCACCTGAAATGTCTTACAGAAATAGGCTCCAGGTGTAAAAACCAGTACGGGTCTACATTTTCTGTGTGCTCCACATAAGTCACATCAAACTCACTCATCAAACTTCACTCTCTCCTTCCATTCTCCACTGCCTCTACCATTGTGTTCTCTGGATCTCAGAGTCTAAAGGCAGGCGCAATAGTTTCCACTGAGGGGTTGGAAGAGGTGTACAAGCAGCACAAATAGCTTCTGCGCTGCGCAGGCCATTTCTCTGCATTTTAGAGTCTAAGGGAAAGCGCTAGTGTTCCTGCGGAGAGCTGCAACAGCTGCAGAATATGTGTTGTCTTGGCACATGTTTGCAATCCACCATGATGGATCCTTAGTGAAACCAAACTGTGGTTCTGCTTCAAACATCTCACCCTGCTTGGCCACAAAGCTTTCGCTGACATGTCCCATTGCCTTTTTATTGCTGCGTTTCATTTTCAGAGTTTGTACGGAATCATTGCACTTTGCTTCTAAGCTGAACGTCGATACTGCTGGAGTCTCATATGTCCATTTTCTTCTCACACAAAAAAACTGCTTCCTTTAAAACATGCTGATGCGACCTGCTTTCTTGCTCAGCTGTAATTTTAGGGGTGTTCTCTGTCCCGCTTACAGTTTGAATCTAAACTAAGAAGTTTATGGGACACAGATGTGCCAAGACAAATAGTTTGCTTGGACCTTGCCACGTGTATTCAAAAGTATCCTTTCACTCCACCATCAAGTCTCTGCTTTACATCCTGCAAACTTCACACACACATACATACATACATACTGGAATGAGGCACTTTCTTTCTTTCTTTCTTTCTCAGCTACACTCACCTATCCCCCACGCTAACTTCTTTACCGCTTTTCTCTTGGCCTTGCTATGCATACTTTTCCTCTTAAGACACCCATTGTCTGGCCTACCCCTTCCCTACATTGCCTTGCCTTTCCTTTCCTATCCAACCTTGCATTTCTTTGTCATTCCTGGCCATTGTTTTCCTCTTCCTTCCTGACCCATCCATGTCTTTCCCTTGCCCTTCCTACCAGTCCAGTGCCTTGCACCACCCATCCCCCTTGCCACTTTGTCCAGTTTCCCTTCCCCTTTGTCCAGCTCCAATCTTTCATTTCCTTCTCCTTCTAGGACTCTCATTGCCTTGCTTACCTCTTTTTTGTCTTGCCTGGCAAAGCCACCACTTTTCTTGGCATTACCTTTGAACCTCTCCTCTCCCTTGCCTTGCATTCCCTTGCTCACTCGTCCCCCACCTGGAATTCAATACCCCTCTTTTTGCGGAATTTCTTCATCTTGCCTTGCCCTGCCTGCTTCTCCTAAGACTCTCAAGGCTTTCACGTACCTCCAGCATTTCAGGAGCATGTGAGAGGAAGCCCAAAAGAGGTCACGTGCAAGCACACCCATCTGTCCTGGCAGCTTGCTTCTGGCACCTATCCTTACATGTCTTGAATTTTGGACATAAAATTCACATTTCACCTTTGCGCTTCAGGACCAGAATGACAGTTCTTTTGTATACCAAGGAAAGCAGGTAATCCAAGTGTTTTAGGTGCAGATTAGAGATGGCCCATGTGAGATCAAGGCCAGACAGAGAAGTCTGTCCTAGCCCCTTTTGTGTACCAGCAGTCTTTGAATGTACCTCTCATTTGTCTTGCCTTGGTGACCCAAAAGTTTCCTTGCCTTGCCCTGCCTTGCCTCCCTAGCCTTGCACTCCCTCCAGTGCCTACGCCCACACTTGACCTGCCCACACTTGACTGCTTTCCTCCAGGGAAACCTAGCCTTGCCTGGCCACTGCTGTTTCTGCCTGGCCTTCCTATGCCCATCTTTGCCTAGAAGTTCTGGGCCTTCTCTCACCTACCACTCCATTTGCTTGCCCCTCATGGCTCCAGCCTTGTCAGCTTCTCCCTTGACTTGCCTACAATTGCGCCTACACTTGGTTTGCATTGCAAAGAGCGGTAGGCAAGGCAAAGCAAAGCAAGGAAGGTCTTTCTAGGTCTTGCCAGGCAAGGCACACATAAGCAAGCAAGCAAAACAAGAGTAGACTAGCCACAGCATCAAAGGCAAGGCAAGGCCAAGTGACTCTGAGTGCCTTTCCTTGGCAAGTAAAAGATATAGTGACAATGTAATAGGGCAGGCGTTAAAGGTACCATGAGGAGGTATAGTCCAGCAAGATATTTATGTCGTAGACCCTTCTGTGCAGGAGCCATTGTTGGACATAGTACAGGACATGGCATACAGTTTGGCTTGGTAAGTTCCTGAAGAAGAATGGCAATTCTTTCTCATGGGAAGGAAAGCACGTAGCCCCAGAGTTGGAGGTGCAGATAAGAAGCTGTGTCGCGCAGCTCAAGGACGACAGCAGCTTCTTGTGCCGGCATATTTGGAAGCACTCCCTCAATTTGTACAGTCATTGAGTCAGTGTCCATCTTTGGAAGGCTGTCTGCCTCTAGTAAGAGTGTTCTGACACCATTGTATGGGATCAGTCACTGGATGTTTTGGATTTTGGAGGAGGGGATGCCATTTCTCTTGAAATGAGCTTCTTGTTCTTCTCTTTGGCAAAGACATTAAGTTTGGAAGGGCCCTTTGGGTGGTCTCAGCGAATTTAAAGGTTTTTCCCAAGAGGTTTCCCTGTGGGTTAGAGCTGTTGAACTGACAGTGGGAATCTAGACACCAAGTTGTTGAGCTTTTTGTCCTTGTAGCTTTAGTGTGTGAGTAGTCCCTGTTGCAGTGCTGCTTGGATCTTGACTCTGAGACTGAAAGCTTAGGAGCGTAGAGCTGAAAAGAAAAGTGCCAATAGCAGGGTGTGTGTTCATTGTTTGATGGGTGAAGCTGAAATTGTAGGCAGCAAAGAACTTTCTCTCTCCGCTGGCACATTTGTTGAGCGGATGTCTTTGAGTTTGTTACCGGACTCTGCGAGAGTGAAAATGTTTATTAGGGCAGAGGATTTCGTGTTGCCCTTTGAGTGTGGTGCAAAAGTGTTTGCACACTTGGAGGGGGAAGATCAGCAAAGTCTTTTTTTCCTGGCACAGTTAATTTGAGAGCAGGGACGTTTCCAACTGGGCTCTGTCCTTTGGAGCTGGCCTCGGTGCGTTTCCTTCTTTTGTTAGTCGACAGCGCCATCGTGTGGTTATTTTGATGAGCGCTGGCAGACGGTGCCAGGGAAAAAGCCAAGCTGTTTGCGGCTCCGGCCTCATTGGTGTAGGAGCAGCGCAGGGAAGAGCTCCGCTGGGGGTCCTGGCTCTTAGAGACTGAGAGAATGTGATCCTGTATGTAGCACAGAAGGAAGTGGAATTGTTTCATTGTGGGCTGTGCAGTTTATAAGCTGCAAATGAAAAGGCAATTGCAGCGCAGCCTCTTCTTTTCTGTGTGATCAGCTGCTCAACATGTAACTCGCACACACTGAACTGCATCCACCTCCCTGGAGATATAAAATGTGTATATCACTTTCCTCAAACTCTATGTATTACCTTGCACTCTAGCAGATCCCAAACCGCTTCAAAACGTCCAGCAGCTACTGAAAAAGAAAAAGTCCAACAAAAAGCTAGTGCTGGCCTTTATAGTGCCTTTGCAGTCCGTAAAATAGACAAAATGCACTAGGGCTTTGAATGCTTCTTCCCAACTATATAAATTCTCTCCAAGTGGCAAAGTCCATCATTACAGCAAAATTTTTCAGCTGGAGTTCTGACTGAGAGATGTGCCAGGACAGAAGGCATTTGCTGACCTACCCTTTTTCCCTGTGTAACTTGGTATTTGCAGTACAATTATTTTCAGTGTCGCTGTGTCCAAGCAACTAGAGATTACACAGATAGAAGTGTCAAGAGAGATGCTGCTAAAGTACGCCCTTCTTATAGCAGCATTTAAATGGCACACGACGCCTTGCTGCTTTTTCTTTCCTAGAGAGACCCGCTGTCAATTTTTTCACTCTGGCTTCTTGATCAAAAATGTCCACCTGAAATGTCTTACAGAAATAGGCTCCAGGTGTAAAAACCAGTACGGGGCTACATTTTCTGCGTGCTCCACATAAGTCACATCAAACTCACTCATCAAACTTCACTCTCTCCTTCCATTCTCCACTGCCTCTACCATTGTGTTCTCTGGATCTCAGAGTCTAAAGGCAGGCGCAATAGTTTCCACTGAGGGGTTGGAAGAGGTGTACAAGCAGCACAAATAGCTTCTGCGCTGCGCAGGCCATTTCTCTGCATTTTAGAGTCTAAGGGAAAGCGCTAGTGTTCCTGCGGAGAGCTGCAACAGCTGCAGAATATGTGTTGTCTTGGCACATGTTTGCAATCCACCATGATGGATCCTTAGTGAAACCAAACTGTGGTTCTGCTTCAAACATCTCACCCTGCTTGGCCACAAAGCTTTCGCTGACATGTCCCATTGCCTTTTTATTGCTGCGTTTCATTTTCAGAGTTTGTACGGAATCATTGCACTTTGCTTCTAAGCTGAACGTCGATACTGCTGGAGTCTCATATGTCCATTTTCTTCTCACACAAAAAAACTGCTTCCTTTAAAACATGCTGATGCGACCTGCTTTCTTGCTCAGCTGTAATTTTAGGGGTGTTCTCTGTCCTGCTTACAGTCTGAATCTAAACTAAGAAGTTTATGGGACACAGATGTGCCAAGACAAATAGTTTGCTTGGACCTTGCCACGTGTATTCAAAAGCATCCTTTCACTCCACCATCAAGTCTCTGCTTTACATCCTGCAAACTTCACACACACATACATACATACAAACTGGAATGAGGCACTTTCTTTCTTTCTTTCTTTCTCAGCTACACTCACCTATCCCCCACGCTAACTTCTTTACCGCTTTTCTCTTGGCCTTGCTATGCATACTTTTCCTCTTAAGACACCCATTGTCTGGCCTACCCCTTCCCTACATTGCCTTGCCTTTCCTTTCCTATCCAACCTTGCATTTCTTTGTCATTCCTGGCCATTGTTTTCCTCTTCCTTCCTGACCCATCCATGTCTTTCCCTTGCCCTTCCTACCAGTCCAGTGCCTTGCACCACCCATCCCCCTTGCCACTTTGTCCAGTTTCCCTTCCCCTTTGTCCAGCTCCAATCTTTCATTTCCTTCTCCTTCTAGGACTCTCATTGCCTTGCTTGCCTCTCCTTTGTCTTGCCTGGCAAAGCCACCACTTTTCTTGGCGTTACCTTTGAACCTCTCCTCTCCCTTGCCTTGCATTCCCTTGCTCACTCGTCCCCCACCTGGAATTCAATACCCCTCTTTTTGCGGAATTTCTTCATCTTGCCTTGCCCTGCCTGCTTCTCCTAGGACTCTCAAGGCTTTCACGTACCTCCAGCGTTTCAGGAGCATGTGAGAAGAAGCCCAAAAGAGGTCACGTGCAAGCACACCCATCTGTCCTGGCAGCTTGCTTCTGGCACCTATCCTTACATGTCTTGAATTTTGGACATAAAATTCACATTTCACCTTTGCGCTTCAGGACCAGAATGACAGTTCTTTTGTATACCAAGGAAAGCAGGCAATCCAAGTGTTTTAGGTGCAGATTAGAGATGGCCCATGTGAGATCAAGGCCAGCCAGAGAAGTCTGTCCTAGCCCCTTTTGTGTACCAGCAGTCTTTGAATGTACCTCTCATTTGTCTTGCCTTGGTGACCCCAAAGTTTCCTTGCCTTGCCCTGCCTTGCCTCCCTAGCCTTGCACTCCCTCCAGTGCCTACGCCCACACTTGACCTGCCCACACTTGACTGCTTTCCTCCAGGGAAACCTAGCCTTGCCTGGCCCCTGCTGTTTCTGCCTGGCCTTCCTATGCCCATCCTTGCCTAGAAGTTCTGGGCCTTCTCTCACCTACCACTCCATTTGCTTGCCCCTCATGGCTCCAGCCTTGTCAGCTTCTCCCTTGACTTGCCTACAATTGCTCCTACACTTGGTTTGCATTGCAAAGAGCGGTAGGCAAGGCAAAGCAAAGCAAGGAAGGTCTTTCTAGGTCTTGCCAGGCAAGGCACACATAAGCAAGCAAGCAAAACAAGAGTAGACTAGCCACAGCATCAAAGGCAAGGCAAGGCCAAGTGACTCTGAGTGCCTTTCCTTGGCAAGTAAAAGATATAGTGACAATGTAATAGGGCAGGCGTTAAAGGTACCATGAGGAGGTATAGTCCAGAGAGATATTTATGTCGTAGACCCTTCTGTGCAGGAGCCATTGTTGGACATAGTACAGGACATGGCATACAGTTTGGCTTGGTAAGTTCCTGAAGGAGAATGGCAATGCTTTCTCATGGGAAGGAAAGCACGTAGCCCCAGAGTTGGAGGTGCAGATAAGAAGCTGTGTCGCGCAGCTCAAGGACGACAGCAGCTTCTTTTGCCGGCATATTTGGAAGCACTCCCTCAATTTGTACAGTCATTGAGTCAGTATCCATCTTTGGAAGGCTGTCTGCCTCTAGTAAGAGTGTTCTGACACCATTGTATGGGATCAGTCACTGGATGTTTTGGATTTTGGAGGAGGGGATGCCATTTCTCTTGAAATGAGCTTCTTGTTCTTCTCTTTGGCAAAGAAATTAAGTTTGGATGGGCACTTTGGGTGGTCTCAGTGAATTTAAAGGTTTTTCCCAAGAGGTTTCCCTGTGGGTTAGAGCTGTTGAAATGACAGTGGGAATCTAGACACCAAGTTGTTGAGCTTTTTGTCCTTGTAGCTTTAGTGTGTGAGTAGTCCCTGTTGCCATGCTGCTTGGATCTTGACTCTGAGACTGAAAGCTTAGGAGCGTAGAGCTGAAAAGAAAAGTGCCAATAGCAGGGTGTGTGTTCATTGTTTGATGGGTGAAGCTGAAATTGTAGGCAGCAAAGAACTTTCTCTCTCCGCTGGCACATTTGTTGAGCGGATGTCTTTGAGTTTGTTACCGGACTCTGCGAGAGTGAAAATGTTTGTTAGGGCAGAGGATTTCGTGTTGCCCTTTGAGTGTGGTGCAAAAGTGTTTGCACACTTGGAGGGGGAAGATCAGCAAAGTCTTTTTTTCCTGGCACAGTTAATTTGAGAGCAGGGACGTTTCCAACTGGGCTCTGTCCTTTGGAGCTGGCCTCGGTGTGTTTCCTTCTTTTGTTAGTCGACATCGCCATCGTGTGGTTATTTTGATGAGCGCTGGCAGACGGTGCCAGGGAAAAAGCCAAGCTGTTTGCGGCTCCGGCCTCATTGGTGTAGGAGCAGTGCAGGGAAGAGCTCCGCTGGGGGTCCTGGCTCTTAGAGACTGAGAGAATGTGATCCTGTATGTAGCACAGAAGGAAGTGGAATTGTTTCATTGTGGGCTGTGCAGTTTATAAGCTGCAAATGAAAAGGCAATTGCAGCGCAGCCTCTTCTTTTCTGTGTGATCAGCTGCTCAACATGTAACTCGCACACACTGAACTGCATCCACCTCCCTGGAGATATAAAATGTGTATATCACTTTCCTCAAGCTCTATGTATTACCTTGCACTCTAGCAGATCCCAAACCGCTTCAAAACGTCCAGCAGCTACTCAAAAAGAAAAAGTCCAACAAAAAGCTAGTGCTGGCCTTTATAGTGCCCTTGCAGTCCGTAAAATAGACGAAATGCACTAGGGCTTTGAATGCTTCTTCCCAACTATATAAATTATCTCCAGGTGGCAAAGTCCATCATTACAGCAAAATTTTTCAGCTGGAGTTCTGACTGAGAGATGTGCCAGGACAGAAGGCATTTGCTGACCTACCCTTTTTCCCTGTGTAACTTGGTATTTGCAGTACAATTATTTTCAGTGTCGCTGTGTCCAAGCAGCCAGAGATTACACAGATAGAAGTGTCAAGAGAGATGCTGCTAAAGTACGCCCTTCTTATAGCAGCATTTAAATGGCACACGACGCCTTGCTGGTTTTTCTTTCCTAGAGAGACCTGCTGTCAATTTTTTCACTCTGGCTTCTTGATCAAAAATGTCCACCTGAAATGTCTTACAGAAATAGGCTCCAGGTGTAAAAACCAGTACGGGGCTACATTTTCTGTGTGCTCCACATAAGTCACATCAAACTCACTCATCAAACTTCACTCTCTCCTTCCATTCTCCACTGCCTCTACCATTGTGTTCTCTGGATCTCAGAGTCTAAAGGCAGGCGCAATAGTTTCCACTGAGGGGTTGGAAGAGGTGTACAAGCAGCACAAATAGCTTCTGCGCTGCGCAGGCCATTTCTCTGCATTTTAGAGTCTAAGGGAAAGCGCTAGTGTTTCTGCGGAGAGCTGCAACAGCTGCAGAATATGTGTTGTCTTGGCACATGTTTGCAATCCACCATGATGGATCCTTAGTGAAACCAAACTGTGGTTCTGCTTCAAACATCTCACCCTGCTTGGCCACAAAGCTTTCGCTGACATGTCCCATTGCCTTTTTATTGCTGCGTTTCATTTTCAGAGTTTGTACGGAATCATTGCACTTTGCTTCTAAGCTGAACGTCGATACTGCTGGAGTCTCATATGTCCATTTTCTTCTCACACAAAAAAACTGCTTCCTTTAAAACATGCTGATGCGACCTGCTTTCTTGCTCAGCTGTAATTTTAGGGGTGTTCTCTGTCCTGCTTACAGTCTGAATCTAAACTAAGAAGTTTATGGGACACAGATGTGCCAAGACAAATAGTTTGCTTGGACCTTGCCACGTGTATTCAAAAGCATCCTTTCACTCCACCATCAAGTCTCTGCTTTACATCCTGCAAACTTCACACACACATACATACATACAAACTGGAATGAGGCACTTTCTTTCTTTCTTTCTTTCTCAGCTACACTCACCTATCCCCCACGCTAACTTCTTTACCGCTTTTCTCTTGGCCTTGCTATGCATACTTTTCCTCTTAAGACACCCATTGTCTGGCCTACCCCTTCCCTACATTGCCTTGTTTTTCCTTCCCTATCCAACCTTGCATTTCTTTGTCATTCCTGGCCATTGTTTTCCTCTTCCTTCCTGACCCATCCATGTCTTTCCCTTGCCCTTCCTACCAGTCCAGTGCCTTGCACCACCCATCCCCCTTGCCACTTTGTCCAGTTTCCCTTCCCCTTTGTCCAGCTCCAATCTTTCATTTCCTTCTCCTTCTAGGACTCTCATTGCCTTGCTTGCCTCTCTTTGTCTTGCCTGGAAAAGCCACCACTTTTCTTGGCGTTACCTTTGAACCTCTCCTCTCCCTTGCCTTGCATTCCCTTGCTCACTCGTCCCCCACCTGGAATTCAATACCCCTCTTTTTGCGGAATTTCTTCATCTTGCCTTGCCCTGCCTGCTTCTCCTAGGACTCTCAAGGCTTTCACGTACCTCCAGCGTTTCAGGAGCATGTGAGAGGAAGCCCAAAAGAGGTCACGTGCAAGCACACCCATCTGTCCTGGCAGCTTGCTTCTGGCACCTATCCTTACATGTCTTGAATTTTGGACATAAAATTCACATTTCACCTTTGCGCTTCAGGACCAGAATGACAGTTCTTTTGTATACCAAGGAAAGCAGGTAATCCAAGTGTTTTAGGTGCAGATTAGAGATGGCCCATGTGAGATCAAGGCCAGCCAGAGAAGTCTGTCCTAGCCCCTTTTGTGTACCAGCAGTCTTTGAATGTACCTCTCATTTGTCTTGCCTTGGTGACCCCAAAGTTTCCTTGCCTTGCCCTGCCTTGCCTCCCTAGCCTTGCACTCCCTCCAGTGCCTACGCCCACACTTGACCTGCCCACACTTGACTGCTTTCCTCCAGGGAAACCTAGCCTTGCCTAGGCCTTCCTGTTTCTGCCTGGCCTTCCTATGCCCATCCTTGCCTAGAAGTTCTGGGCCTTCTCTCACCTACCACTCCATTTGCTTGCCCCTCATGGCTCCAGCCTTGTCAGCTTCTCCCTTGACTTGCCTACAATTGCTCCTACACTTGGTTTGCATTGCAAAGAGCGGTAGGCAAGGCAAAGCAAAGCAAGGAAGGTCTTTCTAGGTCTTGCCAGGCAAGGCACACATAAGCAAGCAAGCAAAACAAGAGTAGACTAGCCACAGCATCAAAGGCAAGGCAAGGCCAAGTGACTCTGAGTGCCTTTCCTTGGCAAGTAAAAGATATAGTGACAATGTAATAGGGCAGGCGTTAAAGGTACCATGAGGAGGTATAGTCCAGAGAGATATTTATGTCGTAGACCCTTCTGTGCAGGAGCCATTGTTGGACATAGTACAGGACATGGCATACAGTTTGGCTTGGTAAGTTCCTGAAGGAGAATGGCAATGCTTTCTCATGGGAAGGAAAGCACGTAGCCCCAGAGTTGGAGGTGCAGATAAGAAGCTGTGTCGCGCAGCTCAAGGACGACAGCAGCTTCTTTTGCCGGCATATTTGGAAGCACTCCCTCAATTTGTACAGTCATTGAGTCAGTATCCATCTTTGGAAGGCTGTCTGCCTCTAGTAAGAGTGTTCTGACACCATTGTATGGGATCAGTCACTGGATGTTTTGGATTTTGGAGGAGGGGATGCCATTTCTCTTGAAATGAGCTTCTTGTTCTTCTCTTTGGCAAAGAAATTAAGTTTGGATGGGCACTTTGGGTGGTCTCAGTGAATTTAAAGGTTTTTCCCAAGAGGTTTCCCTGTGGGTTAGAGCTGTTGAAATGACAGTGGGAATCTAGACACCAAGTTGTTGAGCTTTTTGTCCTTGTAGCTTTAGTGTGTGAGTAGTCCCTGTTGCCATGCTGCTTGGATCTTGACTCTGAGACTGAAAGCTTAGGAGCGTAGAGCTGAAAAGAAAAGTGCCAATAGCAGGGTGTGTGTTCATTGTTTGATGGGTGAAGCTGAAATTGTAGGCAGCAAAGAACTTTCTCTCTCCGCTGGCACATTTGTTGAGCGGATGTCTTTGAGTTTGTTACCGGACTCTGCGAGAGTGAAAATGTTTGTTAGGGCAGAGGATTTCGTGTTGCCCTTTGAGTGTGGTGCAAAAGTGTTTGCACACTTGGAGGGGGAAGATCAGCAAAGTCTTTTTTTCCTGGCACAGTTAATTTGAGAGCAGGGACGTTTCCAACTGGGCTCTGTCCTTTGGAGCTGGCCTCGGTGTGTTTCCTTCTTTTGTTAGTCGACATCGCCATCGTGTGGTTATTTTGATGAGCGCTGGCAGACGGTGCCAGGGAAAAAGCCAAGCTGTTTGCGGCTCCGGCCTCATTGGTGTAGGAGCAGCGCAGGGAAGAGCTCCGCTGGGGGTCCTGGCTCTTAGAGACTGAGAGAATGTGATCCTGTATGTAGCACAGAAGGAAGTGGAATTGTTTCATTGTGGGCTGTGCAGTTTATAAGCTGCAAATGAAAAGGCAATTGCAGCGCAGCCTCTTCTTTTCTGTGTGATCAGCTGCTCAACATGTAACTCGCACACACTGAACTGCATCCACCTCCCTGGAGATATAAAATGTGTATATCACTTTCCTCAAGCTCTATGTATTACCTTGCACTCTAGCAGATCCCAAACCGCTTCAAAACGTCCAGCAGCTACTCAAAAAGAAAAAGTCCAACAAAAAGCTAGTGCTGGCCTTTATAGTGCCCTTGCAGTCCGTAAAATAGACGAAATGCACTAGGGCTTTGAATGCTTCTTCCCAACTATATAAATTCTCTCCAGGTGGCAAAGTCCATCATTACAGCAAAATTTTTCAGCTGGAGTTCTGACTGAGAGATGTGCCAGGACAGAAGGCATTTGCTGACCTACCCTTTTTCCCTGTGTAACTTGGTATTTGCAGTACAATTATTTTCAGTGTCGCTGTGTCCAAGCAGCTAGAGATTACACAGATAGAAGTGTCAAGAGAGATGCTGCTAAAGTACGCCCTTCTTATAGCAGCATTTAAATGGCACACGACGCCTTGCTGGTTTTTCTTTCCTAGAGAGACCTGCTGTCAATTTTTTCACTCTGGCTTCTTGATCAAAAATGTCCACCTGAAATGTCTTACAGAAATAGGCTCCAGGTGTAAAAACCAGTACGGGGCTACATTTTCTGTGTGCTCCACATAAGTCACATCAAACTCACTCATCAAACTTCACTCTCTCCTTCCATTCTCCACTGCCTCTACCATTGTGTTCTCTGGATCTCAGAGTCTAAAGGCAGGCGCAATAGTTTCCACTGAGGGGTTGGAAGAGGTGTACAAGCAGCACAAATAGCTTCTGCGCTGCGCAGGCCATTTCTCTGCATTTTAGAGTCTAAGGGAAAGCGCTAGTGTTTCTGCGGAGAGCTGCAACAGCTGCAGAATATGTGTTGTCTTGGCACATGTTTGCAATCCACCATGATGGATCCTTAGTGAAACCAAACTGTGGTTCTGCTTCAAACATCTCACCCTGCTTGGCCACAAAGCTTTCGCTGACATGTCCCATTGCCTTTTTATTGCTGCGTTTCATTTTCAGAGTTTGTACGGAATCATTGCACTTTGCTTCTAAGCTGAACGTTGATACTGCTGGAGTCTCATATGTCCATTTTCTTCTCACACAAAAAAACTGCTTCCTTTAAAACATGCTGATGCGACCTGCTTTCTTGCTCAGCTGTAATTTTAGGGGTGTTCTCTGTCCTGCTTACAGTCTGAATCTAAACTAAGAAGTTTATGGGACACAGATGTGCCAAGACAAATAGTTTGCTTGGACCTTGCCACGTGTATTCAAAAGCATCCTTTCACTCCACCATCAAGTCTCTGCTTTACATCCTGCAAACTTCACACACACATACATACATACAAACTGGAATGAGGCACTTTCTTTCTTTCTTTCTTTCTCAGCTACACTCACCTATCCCCCACGCTAACTTCTTTACCGCTTTTCTCTTGGCCTTGCTATGCATACTTTTCCTCTTAAGACACCCATTGTCTGGCCTACCCCTTCCCTACATTGCCTTGTTTTTCCTTCCCTATCCAACCTTGCATTTCTTTGTCATTCCTGGCCATTGTTTTCCTCTTCCTTCCTGACCCATCCATGTCTTTCCCTTGCCCTTCCTACCAGTCCAGTGCCTTGCACCACCCATCCCCCTTGCCACTTTGTCCAGTTTCCCTTCCCCTTTGTCCAGCTCCAATCTTTCATTTCCTTCTCCTTCTAGGACTCTCATTGCCTTGCTTGCCTCTCTTTGTCTTGCCTGGAAAAGCCACCACTTTTCTTGGCGTTACCTTTGAACCTCTCCTCTCCCTTGCCTTGCATTCCCTTGCTCACTCGTCCCCCACCTGGAATTCAATACCCCTCTTTTTGCGGAATTTCTTCATCTTGCCTTGCCCTGCCTGCTTCTCCTAGGACTCTCAAGGCTTTCACGTACCTCCAGCGTTTCAGGAGCATGTGAGAGGAAGCCCAAAAGAGGTCACGTGCAAGCACACCCATCTGTCCTGGCAGCTTGCTTCTGGCACCTATCCTTACATGTCTTGAATTTTGGACATAAAATTCACATTTCACCTTTGCGCTTCAGGACCAGAATGACAGTTCTTTTGTATACCAAGGAAAGCAGGTAATCCAAGTGTTTTAGGTGCAGATTAGAGATGGCCCATGTGAGATCAAGGCCAGACAGAGAAGTCTGTCCTAGCCCCTTTTGTGTACCAGCAGTCTTTGAATGTACCTCTCATTTGTCTTGCCTTGGTGACCCAAAAGTTTCCTTGCCTTGCCCTGCCTTGCCTCCCTAGCCTTGCACTCCCTCCAGTGCCTACGCCCACACTTGACCTGCCCACACTTGACTGCTTTCCTCCAGGGAAACCTAGCCTTGCCTAGGCCTTCCTGTTTCTGCCTGGCCTTCCTATGCCCATCCTTGCCTAGAAGTTCTGGGCCTTCTCTCACCTACCACTCCATTTGCTTGCCCCTCATGGCTCCAGCCTTGTCAGCTTCTCCCTTGACTTGCCTACAATTGCTCCTACACTTGGTTTGCATTGCAAAGAGCGGTAGGCAAGGCAAAGCAAAGCAAGGAAGGTCTTTCTAGGTCTTGCCAGGCAAGGCACACATAAGCAAGCAAGCAAAACAAGAGTAGACTAGCCACAGCATCAAAGGCAAGGCAAGGCCAAGTGACTCTGAGTGCCTTTCCTTGGCAAGTAAAAGATATAGTGACAATGTAATAGGGCAGGCGTTAAAGGTACCATGAGGAGGTATAGTCCAGAGAGATATTTATGTCGTAGACCCTTCTGTGCAGGAGCCATTGTTGGACATAGTACAGGACATGGCATACAGTTTGGCTTGGTAAGTTCCTGAAGGAGAATGGCAATGCTTTCTCATGGGAAGGAAAGCACGTAGCCCCAGAGTTGGAGGTGCAGATAAGAAGCTGTGTCGCGCAGCTCAAGGACGACAGCAGCTTCTTGTGCCGGCATATTTGGAAGCACTCCCTCAATTTGTACAGTCATTGAGTCAGTATCCATCTTTGGAAGGCTGTCTGCCTCTAGTAAGAGTGTTCTGACACCATTGTATGGGATCAGTCACTGGATGTTTTGGATTTTGGAGGAGGGGATGCCCTTTCTCTTGAAATGAGCTTCTTGTTCTTCTCTTTGGCAAAGAAATTAAGTTTGGATGGGCACTTTGGGTGGTCTCAGTGAATTTAAAGGTTTTTCCCAAGAGGTTTCCCTGTGGGTTAGAGCTGTTGAAATGACAGTGGGAATCTAGACACCAAGTTGTTGAGCTTTTTGTCCTTGTAGCTTTAGTGTGTGAGTAGTCCCTGTTGCCATGCTGCTTGGATCTTGACTCTGAGACTGAAAGCTTAGGAGCGTAGAGCTGAAAAGAAAAGTGCCAATAGCAGGGTGTGTGTTCATTGTTTGATGGGTGAAGCTGAAATTGTAGGCAGCAAAGAACTTTCTCTCTCCGCTGGCACATTTGTTGAGCGGATGTCTTTGAGTTTGTTACCGGACTCTGCGAGAGTGAAAATGTTTGTTAGGGCAGAGGATTTCGTGTTGCCCTTTGAGTGTGGTGCAAAAGTGTTTGCACACTTGGAGGGGGAAGATCAGCAAAGTCTTTTTTTCCTGGCACAGTTAATTTGAGAGCAGGGACGTTTCCAACTGGGCTCTGTCCTTTGGAGCTGGCCTCGGTGCGTTTCCTTCTTTTGTTAGTCGACAGCGCCATCGTGTGGTTATTTTGATGAGCGCTGGCAGACGGTGCCAGGGAAAAAGCCAAGCTGTTTGCGGCTCCGGCCTCATTGGTGTAGGAGCAGCGCAGGGAAGAGCTCCGCTGGGGGTCCTGGCTCTTAGAGACTGAGAGAATGTGATCCTGTATGTAGCACAGAAGGAAGTGGAATTGTTTCATTGTGGGCTGTGCAGTTTATAAGCTGCAAATGAAAAGGCAATTGCAGCGCAGCCTCTTCTTTTCTGTGTGATCAGCTGCTCAACATGTAACTCGCACACACTGAACTGCATCCACCTCCCTGGAGATATAAAATGTGTATATCACTTTCCTCAAGCTCTATGTATTACCTTGCACTCTAGCAGATCCCAAACCGCTTCAAAACGTCCAGCAGCTACTCAAAAAGTCCAACAAAAAGCTAGTGCTGGCCTTTATAGTGCCCTTGCAGTCCGTTAAATAGACGAAATGCACTAGGGCTTTGAATGCTTCTTCCCAACTATATAAATTCTCTCCAGGTGGCAAAGTCCATCATTACAGCAAAATTTTTCAGCTGGAGTTCTGACTGAGAGATGTGCCAGGACAGAAGGCATTTGCTGACCTACCCTTTTTCCCTGTGTAACTTGGTATTTGCAGTACAATTATTTTCAGTGTCGCTGTGTCCAAGCAGCTAGAGATTACACAGATAGAAGTGTCAAGAGAGATGCTGCTAAAGTACGCCCTTCTTATAGCAGCATTTAAATGGCACACGACGCCTTGCTGCTTTTTCTTTCCTAGAGAGACCCGCTGTCAATTTTTTCACTCTGGCTTCTTGATCAAAAATGTCCACCTGAAATGTCTTACAGAAATAGGCTCCAGGTGTAAAAACCAGTACGGGTCTACATTTTCTGTGTGCTCCACATAAGTCACATCAAACTCACTCATCAAACTTCACTCTCTCCTTCCATTCTCCACTGCCTCTACCATTGTGTTCTCTGGATCTCAGAGTCTAAAGGCAGGCGCAATAGTTTCCACTGAGGGGTTGGAAGAGGTGTACAAGCAGCACAAATAGCTTCTGCGCTGCGCAGGCCATTTCTCTGCATTTTAGAGTCTAAGGGAAAGCGCTAGTGTTCCTGCGGAGAGCTGCAACAGCTGCAGAATATGTGTTGTCTTGGCACATGTTTGCAATCCACCATGATGGATCCTTAGTGAAACCAAACTGTGGTTCTGCTTCAAACATCTCACCCTGCTTGGCCACAAAGCTTTCGCTGACATGTCCCATTGCCTTTTTATTGCTGCGTTTCATTTTCAGAGTTTGTACGGAATCATTGCACTTTGCTTCTAAGCTGAACGTCGATACTGCTGGAGTCTCATATGTCCATTTTCTTCTCACACAAAAAAACTGCTTCCTTTAAAACATGCTGATGCGACCTGCTTTCTTGCTCAGCTGTAATTTTAGGGGTGTTCTCTGTCCCGCTTACAGTTTGAATCTAAACTAAGAAGTTTATGGGACACAGATGTGCCAAGACAAATAGTTTGCTTGGACCTTGCCACGTGTATTCAAAAGTATCCTTTCACTCCACCATCAAGTCTCTGCTTTACATCCTGCAAACTTCACACACACATACATACATACATACTGGAATGAGGCACTTTCTTTCTTTCTTTCTTTCTCAGCTACACTCACCTATCCCCCACGCTAACTTCTTTACCGCTTTTCTCTTGGCCTTGCTATGCATACTTTTCCTCTTAAGACACCCATTGTCTGGCCTACCCCTTCCCTACATTGCCTTGCCTTTCCTTTCCTATCCAACCTTGCATTTCTTTGTCATTCCTGGCCATTGTTTTCCTCTTCCTTCCTGACCCATCCATGTCTTTCCCTTGCCCTTCCTACCAGTCCAGTGCCTTGCACCACCCATCCCCCTTGCCACTTTGTCCAGTTTCCCTTCCCCTTTGTCCAGCTCCAATCTTTCATTTCCTTCTCCTTCTAGGACTCTCATTGCCTTGCTTACCTCTTTTTTGTCTTGCCTGGCAAAGCCACCACTTTTCTTGGCATTACCTTTGAACCTCTCCTCTCCCTTGCCTTGCATTCCCTTGCTCACTCGTCCCCCACCTGGAATTCAATACCCCTCTTTTTGCGGAATTTCTTCATCTTGCCTTGCCCTGCCTGCTTCTCCTAAGACTCTCAAGGCTTTCACGTACCTCCAGCATTTCAGGAGCATGTGAGAGGAAGCCCAAAAGAGGTCACGTGCAAGCACACCCATCTGTCCTGGCAGCTTGCTTCTGGCACCTATCCTTACATGTCTTGAATTTTGGACATAAAATTCACATTTCACCTTTGCGCTTCAGGACCAGAATGACAGTTCTTTTGTATACCAAGGAAAGCAGGTAATCCAAGTGTTTTAGGTGCAGATTAGAGATGGCCCATGTGAGATCAAGGCCAGACAGAGAAGTCTGTCCTAGCCCCTTTTGTGTACCAGCAGTCTTTGAATGTACCTCTCATTTGTCTTGCCTTGGTGACCCAAAAGTTTCCTTGCCTTGCCCTGCCTTGCCTCCCTAGCCTTGCACTCCCTCCAGTGCCTACGCCCACACTTGACCTGCCCACACTTGACTGCTTTCCTCCAGGGAAACCTAGCCTTGCCTGGCCACTGCTGTTTCTGCCTGGCCTTCCTATGCCCATCTTTGCCTAGAAGTTCTGGGCCTTCTCTCACCTACCACTCCATTTGCTTGCCCCTCATGGCTCCAGCCTTGTCAGCTTCTCCCTTGACTTGCCTACAATTGCGCCTACACTTGGTTTGCATTGCAAAGAGCGGTAGGCAAGGCAAAGCAAAGCAAGGAAGGTCTTTCTAGGTCTTGCCAGGCAAGGCACACATAAGCAAGCAAGCAAAACAAGAGTAGACTAGCCACAGCATCAAAGGCAAGGCAAGGCCAAGTGACTCTGAGTGCCTTTCCTTGGCAAGTAAAAGATATAGTGACAATGTAATAGGGCAGGCGTTAAAGGTACCATGAGGAGGTATAGTCCAGCAAGATATTTATGTCGTAGACCCTTCTGTGCAGGAGCCATTGTTGGACATAGTACAGGACATGGCATACAGTTTGGCTTGGTAAGTTCCTGAAGAAGAATGGCAATTCTTTCTCATGGGAAGGAAAGCACGTAGCCCCAGAGTTGGAGGTGCAGATAAGAAGCTGTGTCGCGCAGCTCAAGGACGACAGCAGCTTCTTGTGCCGGCATATTTGGAAGCACTCCCTCAATTTGTACAGTCATTGAGTCAGTGTCCATCTTTGGAAGGCTGTCTGCCTCTAGTAAGAGTGTTCTGACACCATTGTATGGGATCAGTCACTGGATGTTTTGGATTTTGGAGGAGGGGATGCCATTTCTCTTGAAATGAGCTTCTTGTTCTTCTCTTTGGCAAAGACATTAAGTTTGGATGGGCCCTTTGGGTGGTCTCAGTGAATGTAAAGGTTTTTCCCAAGAGGTTTCCCTGTGGGTTAGAGCTGTTGAAATGACAGTGGGAATCTAGACACCAAGTTGTTGAGCTTTTTGTCCTTGTAGCTTTAGTGTGTGAGTAGTCCCTGTTGCAGTGCTGCTTGGATCTTGACTCTGAGACTGAAAGCTTAGGAGCGTAGAGCTGAAAAGAAAAGTGCCAATAGCAGGGTGTGTGTTCATTGTTTGATGGGTGAAGCTGAAATTGTAGGCAGCAAAGAACTTTCTCTCTCCGCTGGCACATTTGTTGAGCGGATGTCTTTGAGTTTGTTACCGGACTCTGCGAGAGTGAAAATGTTTATTAGGGCAGAGGATTTCGTGTTGCCCTTTGAGTGTGGTGCAAAAGTGTTTGCACACTTGGAGGGGGAAGATCAGCAAAGTCTTTTTTTCCTGGCACAGTTAATTTGAGAGCAGGGACGTTTCCAACTCGGCTCTGTCCTTTGGAGCTGGCCTCGGTGCGTTTCCTTCTTTTGTTAGTCGACAGCGCCATCGTGTGGTTATTTTGATGAGCGCTGGCAGACGGTGCCAGGGAAAAAGCCAAGCTGTTTGCGGCTCCGGCCTCATTGGTGTAGGAGCAGCGCAGGGAAGAGCTCCGCTGGGGGTCCTGGCTCTTAGAGACTGAGAGAATGTGATCCTGTATGTAGCACAGAAGGAAGTGGAATTGTTTCATTGTGGGCTGTGCAGTTTATAAGCTGCAAATGAAAAGGCAATTGCAGCGCAGCCTCTTCTTTTCTGTGTGATCAGCTGCTCAACATGTAACTCGCACACACTGAACTGCATCCACCTCCCTGGAGATATAAAATGTGTATATCACTTTCCTCAAACTCTATGTATTACCTTGCACTCTAGCAGATCCCAAACCGCTTCAAAACGTCCAGCAGCTACTGAAAAAGAAAAAGTCCAACAAAAAGCTAGTGCTGGCCTTTATAGTGCCTTTGCAGTCCGTAAAATAGACAAAATGCACTAGGGCTTTGAATGCTTCTTCCCAACTATATAAATTCTCTCCAAGTGGCAAAGTCCATCATTACAGCAAAATTTTTCAGCTGGAGTTCTGACTGAGAGATGTGCCAGGACAGAAGGCATTTGCTGACCTACCCTTTTTCCCTGTGTAACTTGGTATTTGCAGTACAATTATTTTCAGTGTCGCTGTGTCCAAGCAGCTAGAGATTACACAGATAGAAGTGTCAAGAGAGATGCTGCTAAAGTACGCCCTTCTTATAGCAGCATTTAAATGGCACATGACGCCTTGCTGCTTTTTCTTTCCCACAGACACTTGCTGTCAATTTTTTCACTCTGGCTTCTTGATCAAAAATGTCCACCTGAAATGTCTTACAGAAATAGGCTCCAGGTGTAAAAACCAGTACGGGGCTACATTTTCTGCGTGCTCCACATAAGTCACATCAAACTCACTCATCAAACTTCACTCTCTCCTTCCATTCTCCACTGCCTCTACCATTGTGTTCTCTGGATCTCAGAGTCTAAAGGCAGGCGCAATAGTTTCCACTGAGGGGTTGGAAGAGGTGTACAAGCAGCACAAATAGCTTCTGCGCTGCGCAGGCCATTTCTCTGCATTTTAGAGTCTAAGGGAAAGCGCTAGTGTTCCTGCGGAGAGCTGCAACAGCTGCAGAATATGTGTTGTCTTGGCACATGTTTGCAATCCACCATGATGGATCCTTAGTGAAACCAAACTGTGGTTCTGCTTCAAACATCTCACCCTGCTTGGCCACAAAGCTTTCGCTGACATGTCCCATTGCCTTTTTATTGCAGCGTTTCATTTTCAGAGTTTGTACGGAATCATTGCACTTTGCTTCTAAGCTGAACGTCGATACTGCTGGAGTCTCATATGTCCATTTTCTTCTCACACAAAAAAACTGCTTCCTTTAAAACATGCTGATGCGACCTGCTTTCTTGCTCAGCTGTAATTTTAGGGGTGTTCTCTGTCCCGCTTACAGTCTGAATCTAAACTAAGAAGTTTATGGGACACAGATGTGCCAAGACAAATAGTTTGCTTGGACCTTGCCACGTGTATTCAAAAGCATCCTTTCACTCCACCATCAAGTCTCTGCTTTACAACCTGCAAACTTCACACACACATACATACATACAAACTGGAATGAGGCACTTTCTTTCTTTCTTTCTTTCTCAGCTACACTCACCTATTCCCCACGCTAACTTCTTTACCGCTTTTCTCTTGGCCTTGCTATGCATACTTTTCCTCTTAAGACACCCATTGTCTGGCCTACCCCTTCCCTACATTGCCTTGCCTTTCCTTTCCTATCCAACCTTGCATTTCTTTGTCATTCCTGGCCATTGTTTTCCTCTTCCTTCCTGACCTATCCATGTCTTTCCCTTGCCCTTCCTACCAGTCCAGTGCCTTGCACCACCCAACCCCCTTGCCACTTTTTCCAGCTCCAATCTTTCATTTCCTTCTCCTTCTAGGACTCTCATTGCCTTGCTTGCCTCTCCTTTGTCTTGCCTGGCAAAGCCACCACTTTTCTTGGCGTTACCTTTGAACCTCTCCTCTCCCTTGCCTTGCATTCCCTTGCTCACTCGTCCCCCACCTGGAATTCAATACCCCTCTTTTTGCGGAATTTCTTCATCTTGCCTTGCCCTGCCTGCTTCTCCTAGGACTCTCAAGGCTTTCACGTACCTCCAGCGTTTCAGGAGCATGTGAGAGGAAGCCCAAAAGAGGTCACGTGCAAGCACACCCATCTGTCCTGGCAGCTTGCTTCTGGCACCTATCCTTACATGTCTTGAATTTTGGACATAAAATTCACATTTCACCTTTGCGCTTCAGGACCAGAATGACAGTTCTTTTGTATACCAAGGAAAGCAGGTAATCCAAGTGTATTAGGTGCAGATTAGAGATGGCCCATGTGAGATCAAGGCCAGCCAGAGAAGTCTGTCCTAGCCCCTTTTGTGTACCAGCAGTCTTTGAATGTACCTCTCATTTGTCTTGCCTTGGTGACCCAAAAGTTTCCTTGCCTTGCCCTGCCTTGCCTCCCTAGCCTTGCACTCCCTCCAGTGCCTATGCTTACACTTGACCTGCCTACTGCTTTCCTCCAGGGAAACCTAGCCTTGCCTAGCCCCTCCTGTTTCTGCCTGGCCTTCCTATGCCCATCCTTGCCTAGAAGTTCTGGGCCTTCTCTCACCTACCACTCCATTTGCTTGCCCCTCATGGCTCCAGCCTTGTCAGCTTCTCCCTTGACTTGCCTACAATTGCGCCTACACTTGGTTTGCATTGCAAAGAGCGGTAGGCAAGGCAAAGCAAAGCAAGGAAGGTCTTTCTAGGTCTTGCCAGGCAAGGCACACATAAGCAAGCAAGCAAAACAAGAGTAGACTAGCCACAGCATCAAAGGCAAGGCAAGGCCAAGTGACTCTGAGTGCCTTTCCTTGGCAAGTAAAAGATATAGTGACAATGTAATAGGGCAGGCGTTAAAGGTACCATGAGGAGGTATAGTCCAGCAAGATATTTATGTCGTAGACCCTTCTGTGCAGGAGCCATTGTTGGACATAGTACAGGACATGGCATACAGTTTGGCTTGGTAAGTTCCTGAAGGAGAATGGCAATGCTTTCTCATGGGAAGGAAAGCACGTAGCCCCAGAGTTGGAGGTGCAGATAAGAAGCTGTGTCGCGCAGCTCAAGGACGACAGCAGCTTCTTGTGCTGGTATATTTGGAAGCACTCCCTCAATTTGTACAGTCATTGAGTCAGTATCCATCTTTGGAAGGTTGTCTGCCTCTAGTAAGAGTGTTCTGACACCATTGTATGGGACCAGTCACTGGATGTTTTGGATTTTGGAGGAGGGGATGCCATTTCTCTTGAAATGAGCTTCTTGTTCTTCTCTTTGGCAAAGAAATTAAGTTTGGATGGGCCCTTTGGGTGGTCTCAGTGAATGTAAAGGTTTTTCCCAAGAGGTTTCCCTGTGGGTTAGAGCTGTTGAAATGACAGTGGGAATCTAGACACCAAGTTGTTGAGCTTTTTGTCCTTGTAGCTTTAGTGTGTGAGTAGTCCCTGTTGCCATGCTGCTTGGATCTTGACTCTGAGACTGAAAGCTTAGGAGCGTAGAGCTGAAAAGAAAAGTGCCAATAGCAGGGTGTGTGTTCATTGTTTGATGGGTGAAGCTGAAATTGTAGGCAGCAAAGAACTTTCTCTCTCCGCTGGCACATTTGTTGAGCGGATGTCTTTGAGTTTGTTACCGGACTCTGCGAGAGTGAAAATGTTTGTTAGGGCAGAGGATTTCGTGTTGCCCTTTGAGTGTGGTGCAAAAGTGTTTGCACACTTGGAGGGGGAAGATCAGCAAAGTCTTTTTTTCCTGGCACAGTTAATTTGAGAGCAGGGACGTTTCCAACTCGGCTCTGTCCTTTGGAGCTGGCCTCGGTGCGTTTCCTTCTTTTGTTAGTCGACAGCGCCATCGTGTGGTTATTTTGATGAGCGCTGGCAGACGGTGCCAGGGAAAAAGCCAAGCTGTTTGCGGCTCCGGCCTCATTGGTGTAGGAGCAGCGCAGGGAAGAGCTCCGCTGGGGGTCCTGGCTCTTAGAGACTGAGAGAATGTGATCCTGTATGTAGCACAGAAGGAAGTGGAATTGTTTTATTGTGGGCTGTGCAGTTTATAAGCTGCAAATGAAAAGGCAATTGCAGCGCAGCCTCTTCTTTTCTGTGTGATCAGCTGCTCAACATGTAACTCGCACACACTGAACTGCATCCACCTCCCTGGAGATATAAAATGTGTATATCACTTTCCTCAAACTCTATGTATTACCTTGCACTCTAGCAGATCCCAAACCACTTCAAAACGTCCAGCAGCTACTCAAAAAGAAAAAGTCCAACAAAAAGCTAGTGCTGGCCTTTAGAGTGCCTTTGCAGTCCATAAAATAGACGAAATGCACTAGGGCTTTGAATGCTTCTTCCCAACTATATAAATTCTCTCCAAGTGGCAAAGTCCATCATTACAGCAAAATTTTTCAGCTGGAGTTCTGACTGAGAGATGTGCCAGGACAGAAGGCATTTGCTGACCTACCCTTTTTCCCTGTGTAACTTGGTATTTGCAGTACAATTATTTTCAGTGTCGCTGTGTCCAAGCAGCTAGAGATTACACAGATAGAAGTGTCAAGAGAGATGCTGCTAAAGTACGCCCTTCTTATAGCAGCATTTAAATGGCACACGACGCCTTGCTGTTTTTTCTTTCCCACAGACACTTGCTGTCAATTTTTTCACTCTGGCTTCTTGATCAAAAATGTCCACCTGAAATGTCTTACAGAAATAGGCTCCAGGTGTAAAAACCAGTACGGGTCTACATTTTCTGCGTGCTCCACATAAGTCACATCAAACTCACTCATCAAACTTCACTCTCTCCTTCCATTGTCCACTGCCTCTACCATTGTGTTCTCTGGATCTCAGAGTCTAAAGGCAGGCGCAATAGTTTCCACTGAGGGGTTGGAAGAGGTGTACAAGCAGCACAAATAGCTTCTGCGCTGCGCAGGCCATTTCTCTGCATTTTAGAGTCTAAGGGAAAGCGCTAGTGTTCCTGCGGAGAGCTGCAACAGCTGCAGAATATGTGTTGTCTTGGCACATGTTTGCAATCCACCATGATGGATCCTTAGTGAAACCAAACTGTGGTTCTGCTTCAAACATCTCACCCTGCTTGGCCACAAAGCTTTCGCTGACATGTCCCATTGCCTTTTTATTGCTGCGTTTCATTTTCAGAGTTTGTACGGAATCATTGCACTTTGCTTCTAAGCTGAACGTCGATACTGCTGGAGTCTCATATGTCCATTTTCTTCTCACACAAAAAAACTGCTTCCTTTAAAACATGCTGATGCGACCTGCTTTCTTGCTCAGCTGTAATTTTAGGGGTGTTCTCTGTCCCGCTTACAGTCTGAATCTAAACTAAGAAGTTTATGGGACACAGATGTGCCAAGACAAATAGTTTGCTTGGACCTTGCCACGTGTATTCAAAAGCATCCTTTCACTCCACCATCAAGTCTCTGCTTTACATCCTGCAAACTTCACACACACATACATACATACATACATACTGGAATGAGGCGCTTTCTTTCTTTCTTTCTCAGCTACACTCACCTATCCCCCACGCTAACTTCTTTACCGCTTTTCTCTTGGCCTTGCTATGCATACTTTTCCTCTTAAGACACCCATTGTCTGGCCTACCCCTTCCCTACATTGCCTTGCCTTTCCTTTCCTATCCAACCTTGCATTTCTTTGTCATTCCTGGCCATTGTTTTCCTCTTCCTCCCTGACCCATCCATGTCTTTCCCTTGCCCTTCCTACCAGTCCAGTGCCTTGCACCACCCATCCCCCTTGCCACTTTGTCCAGTTTCCCTTCCCCTTTGTCCAGCTCCAATCTTTCATTTCCTTCTCCTTCTAGGACTCTCATTGCCTTGCTTACCTCTTTTTTGTCTTGCCTGGCAAAGCCACCACTTTTCTTGGCATTACCTTTGAACCTCTCCTCTCCCTTGCCTTGCATTCCCTTGCTCACTCGTCCCCCACCTGGAATTCAATACCCCTCTTTTTGCGGAATTTCTTCATCTTGCCTTGCCCTGCCTTCTTCTCCTAGGACTCTCAAGGCTTTCACGTACCTCCAGCATTTCAGGAGCATGTGAGAGGAAGCCCAAAAGAGGTCACGTGCAAGCACACCCATCTGTCCTGGCAGCTTGCTTCTGGCACCTATCCTTACATGTCTTGAATTTTGGACATAAAATTCACATTTCACCTTTGCGCTTCAGGACCAGAATGACAGTTCTTTTGTATACCAAGGAAAGCAGGTAATCCAAGTGTTTTAGGTGCAGATTAGAGATGGCCCATGTGAGATCAAGGCCAGCCAGAGAAGTCTGTCCTAGCCCCTTTTGTGTACCAGCAGTCTTTGAATGTACCTCTCATTTGTCTTGCCTTGGTGACCCAAAAGTTTCCTTGCCTTGCCCTGCCTTGCCTCCCTAGCCTTGCACTCCCTCCAGTGCCTACGCCCACACTTGACCTGCCCACACTTGACTGCTTTCCTCCAGGGAAACCTAGCCTTGCCTGGCCCCTGCTGTTTCTGCCTGGCCTTCCTATGCCCATCCTTGCCTAGAAGTTCTGGGCCTTCTCTCACCTACGCCTCCATTTGCTTGCCCCTCATGGCTCCAGCCTTGTCAGCTTCTCCCTTGACTTGCCTACAATTGCGCCTACACTTGGTTTGCATTGCAAAGAGCGGTAGGCAAGGCAAAGCAAAGCAAGGAAGGTCTTTCTAGGTCTTGCCAGGCAAGGCACACATAAGCAAGCAAGCAAAACAAGAGTAGACTAGCCACAGCATCAAAGGCAAGGCAAGGCCAAGTGACTCTGAGTGCCTTTCCTTGGCAAGTAAAAGATATAGTGACAATGTAATAGGGCAGGCGTTAAAGGTACCATGAGGAGGTATAGTCCAGCAAGATATTTATGTCGTAGACCCTTCTGTGCAGGAGCCATTGTTGGATATAGTACAGGACATGGCATACAGCTTGGCTTGGTAAGTTCCTGAAGGAGAATGGCAATGCTTTCTCATGGGAAGGAAAGCACGTAGCCCCAGAGTTGGAGGTGCAGATAAGAAGCTGTGTCGCGCAGCTCAAGGACAACAGCAGTTTCTTGTGCTGGTATATTTGGAAGCACTCCCTCAATTTGTACAGTCATTGAGTCAGTATCCATCTTTGGAAGGCTGTCTGCCTCTAGTAAGAGTGTTCTGACACCATTGTATGGGACCAGTCACTGGATGTTTTGGATTTTGGAGGAGGGGATGCCATTTCTCTTGAAATGAGCTTCTTGTTCTTCTCTTTGGCAAAGACATTAAGTTTGGATGGGCCCTTTGGGTGGTCTCAGTGAATGTAAAGGTTTTTCCCAAGAGGTTTCCCTGTGGGTTAGAGCTGTTGAAATGACAGTGGGAATCTAGACACCAAGTTGTTGAGCTTTTTGTCCTTGTAGCTTTAGTGTGTGAGTAGTCCCTGTTGCAGTGCTGCTTGGATCTTGACTCTGAGACTGAAAGCTTAGGAGCGTAGAGCTGAAAAGAAAAGTGCCAATAGCAGGGTGTGTGTTCATTGTTTGATGGGTGAAGCTGAAATTGTAGGCAGCAAAGAACTTTCTCTCTCCGCTGGCACATTTGTTGAGCGGATGTCTTTGAGTTTGTTACCGGACTCTGCGAGAGTGAAAATGTTTATTAGGGCAGAGGATTTCGTGTTGCCCTTTGAGTGTGGTGCAAAAGTGTTTGCACACTTGGAGGGGGAAGATCAGCAAAGTCTTTTTTTCCTGGCACAGTTAATTTGAGAGCAGGGACGTTTCCAACTGGGCTCTGTCCTTTGGAGCTGGCCTCGGTGCGTTTCCTTCTTTTGTTAGTCGACAGCGCCATCGTGTGGTTATTTTGATGAGCGCTGGCAGACGGTGCCAGGGAAAAAGCCAAGCTGTTTGCGGCTCCGGCCTCATTGGTGTAGGAGCAGCGCAGGGAAGAGCTCCGCTGGGGGTCCTGGCTCTTAGAGACTGAGAGAATGTGATCCTGTATGTAGCACAGAAGGAAGTGGAATTGTTTCATTGTGGGCTGTGCAGTTTATAAGCTGCAAATGAAAAGGCAATTGCAGCGCAGCCTCTTCTTTTCTGTGTGATCAGCTGCTCAACATGTAACTCGCACACACTGAACTGCATCCACCTCCCTGGAGATATAAAATGTGTATATCACTTTCCTCAAACTCTATGTATTACCTTGCACTCTAGCAGATCCCAAACCGCTTCAAAACGTCCAGCAGCTACTGAAAAAGAAAAAGTCCAACAAAAAGCTAGTGCTGGCCTTTATAGTGCCTTTGCAGTCCGTAAAATAGACAAAATGCACTAGGGCTTTGAATGCTTCTTCCCAACTATATAAATTCTCTCCAAGTGGCAAAGTCCATCATTACAGCAAAATTTTTCAGCTGGAGTTCTGACTGAGAGATGTGCCAGGACAGAAGGCATTTGCTGACCTACCCTTTTTCCCTGTGTAACTTGGTATTTGCAGTACAATTATTTTCAGTGTCGCTGTGTCCAAGCAGCTAGAGATTACACAGATAGAAGTGTCAAGAGAGATGCTGCTAAAGTACGCCCTTCTTATAGCAGCATTTAAATGGCACATGACGCCTTGCTGCTTTTTCTTTCCCACAGACACTTGCTGTCAATTTTTTCACTCTGGCTTCTTGATCAAAAATGTCCACCTGAAATGTCTTACAGAAATAGGCTCCAGGTGTAAAAACCAGTACGGGGCTACATTTTCTGCGTGCTCCACATAAGTCACATCAAACTCACTCATCAAACTTCACTCTCTCCTTCCATTGTCCACTGCCTCTACCATTGTGTTCTCTGGATCTCAGAGTCTAAAGGCAGGCGCAATAGTTTCCACTGAGGGGTTGGAAGAGGTGTACAAGCAGCACAAATAGCTTCTGCGCTGCGCAGGCCATTTCTCTGCATTTTAGAGTCTAAGGGAAAGCGCTAGTGTTCCTGCGGAGAGCTGCAACAGCTGCAGAATATGTGTTGTCTTGGCACATGTTTGCAATCCACCATGATGGATCCTTAGTGAAACCAAACTGTGGTTCTGCTTCAAACATCTCACCCTGCTTGGCCACAAAGCTTTCGCTGACATGTCCCATTGCCTTTTTATTGCAGCGTTTCATTTTCAGAGTTTGTACGGAATCATTGCACTTTGCTTCTAAGCTGAACGTCGATACTGCTGGAGTCTCATATGTCCATTTTCTTCTCACACAAAAAAACTGCTTCCTTTAAAACATGCTGATGCGACCTGCTTTCTTGCTCAGCTGTAATTTTAGGGGTGTTCTCTGTCCCGCTTACAGTCTGAATCTAAACTAAGAAGTTTATGGGACACAGATGTGCCAAGACAAATAGTTTGCTTGGACCTTGCCACGTGTATTCAAAAGCATCCTTTCACTCCACCATCAAGTCTCTGCTTTACAACCTGCAAACTTCACACACACATACATACATACAAACTGGAATGAGGCACTTTCTTTCTTTCTTTCTTTCTCAGCTACACTCACCTATTCCCCACGCTAACTTCTTTACCGCTTTTCTCTTGGCCTTGCTATGCATACTTTTCCTCTTAAGACACCCATTGTCTGGCCTACCCCTTCCCTACATTGCCTTGCCTTTCCTTTCCTATCCAACCTTGCATTTCTTTGTCATTCCTGGCCATTGTTTTCCTCTTCCTTCCTGACCTATCCATGTCTTTCCCTTGCCCTTCCTACCAGTCCAGTGCCTTGCACCACCCAACCCCCTTGCCACTTTTTCCAGCTCCAATCTTTCATTTCCTTCTCCTTCTAGGACTCTCATTGCCTTGCTTGCCTCTCCTTTGTCTTGCCTGGCAAAGCCACCACTTTTCTTGGCGTTCCCTTTGAACCTCTCCTCTCCCTTGCCTTGCATTCCCTTGCTCACTCGTCCCCCACCTGGAATTCAATACCCCTCTTTTTGCGGAATTTCTTCATCTTGCCTTGCCCTGCCTGCTTCTCCTAGGACTCTCAAGGCTTTCACGTACCTCCAGCGTTTCAGGAGCATGTGAGAGGAAGCCCAAAAGAGGTCACGTGCAAGCACACCCATCTGTCCTGGCAGCTTGCTTCTGGCACCTATCCTTACATGTCTTGAATTTTGGACATAAAATTCACATTTCACCTTTGCGCTTCAGGACCAGAATGACAGTTCTTTTGTATACCAAGGAAAGCAGGTAATCCAAGTGTATTAGGTGCAGATTAGAGATGGCCCATGTGAGATCAAGGCCAGCCAGAGAAGTCTGTCCTAGCCCCTTTTGTGTACCAGCAGTCTTTGAATGTACCTCTCATTTGTCTTGCCTTGGTGACCCAAAAGTTTCCTTGCCTTGCCCTGCCTTGCCTCCCTAGCCTTGCACTCCCTCCAGTGCCTATGCTTACACTTGACCTGCCTACTGCTTTCCTCCAGGGAAACCTAGCCTTGCCTAGCCCCTCCTGTTTCTGCCTGGCCTTCCTATGCCCATCCTTGCCTAGAAGTTCTGGGCCTTCTCTCACCTACCACTCCATTTGCTTGCCCCTCATGGCTCCAGCCTTGTCAGCTTCTCCCTTGACTTGCCTACAATTGCGCCTACACTTGGTTTGCATTGCAAAGAGCGGTAGGCAAGGCAAAGCAAAGCAAGGAAGGTCTTTCTAGGTCTTGCCAGGCAAGGCACACATAAGCAAGCAAGCAAAACAAGAGTAGACTAGCCACAGCATCAAAGGCAAGGCAAGGCCAAGTGACTCTGAGTGCCTTTCCTTGGCAAGTAAAAGATATAGTGACAATGTAATAGGGCAGGCGTTAAAGGTACCATGAGGAGGTATAGTCCAGCAAGATATTTATGTCGTAGACCCTTCTGTGCAGGAGCCATTGTTGGACATAGTACAGGACATGGCATACAGCTTGGCTTGGTAAGTTCCTGAAGGAGAATGGCAATGCTTTCTCATGGGAAGGAAAGCACGTAGCCCCAGAGTTGGAGGTGCAGATAAGAAGCTGTGTCGCGCAGCTCAAGGACGACAGCAGCTTCTTGTGCTGGTATATTTGGAAGCACTCCCTCAATTTGCACAGTCATTGAGTCAGTATCCATCTTTGGAAGGTTGTCTGCCTCTAGTAAGAGTGTTCTGACACCATTGTATGGGACCAGTCACTGGATGTTTTGGATTTTGGAGGAGGGGATGCCATTTCTCTTGAAATGAGCTTCTTGTTCTTCTCTTTGGCAAAGAAATTAAGTTTGGATGGGCCCTTTGGGTGGTCTCAGTGAATGTAAAGGTTTTTCCCAAGAGGTTTCCCTGTGGGTTAGAGCTGTTGAAATGACAGTGGGAATCTAGACACCAAGTTGTTGAGCTTTTTGTCCTTGTAGCTTTAGTGTGTGAGTAGTCCCTGTTGCCATGCTGCTTGGATCTTGACTCTGAGACTGAAAGCTTAGGAGCGTAGAGCTGAAAAGAAAAGTGCCAATAGCAGGGTGTGTGTTCATTGTTTGATGGGTGAAGCTGAAATTGTAGGCAGCAAAGAACTTTCTCTCTCCGCTGGCACATTTGTTGAGCGGATGTCTTTGAGTTTGTTACCGGACTCTGCGAGAGTGAAAATGTTTGTTAGGGCAGAGGATTTCGTGTTGCCCTTTGAGTGTGGTGCAAAAGTGTTTGCACACTTGGAGGGGGAAGATCAGCAAAGTCTTTTTTTCCTGGCACAGTTAATTTGAGAGCAGGGACGTTTCCAACTCGGCTCTGTCCTTTGGAGCTGGCCTCGGTGCGTTTCCTTCTTTTGTTAGTCGACAGCGCCATCGTGTGGTTATTTTGATGAGCGCTGGCAGACGGTGCCAGGGAAAAAGCCAAGCTGTTTGCGGCTCCGGCCTCATTGGTGTAGGAGCAGCGCAGGGAAGAGCTCCGCTGGGGGTCCTGGCTCTTAGAGACTGAGAGAATGTGATCCTGTATGTAGCACAGAAGGAAGTGGAATTGTTTTATTGTGGGCTGTGCAGTTTATAAGCTGCAAATGAAAAGGCAATTGCAGCGCAGCCTCTTCTTTTCTGTGTGATCAGCTGCTCAACATGTAACTCGCACACACTGAACTGCATCCACCTCCCTGGAGATATAAAATGTGTATATCACTTTCCTCAAACTCTATGTATTACCTTGCACTCTAGCAGATCCCAAACCACTTCAAAACGTCCAGCAGCTACTGAAAAAGAAAAAGTCCAACAAAAAGCTAGTGCTGGCCTTTAGAGTGCCTTTGCAGTCCATAAAATAGACGAAATGCACTAGGGCTTTGAATGCTTCTTCCCAACTATATAAATTCTCTCCAAGTGGCAAAGTCCATCATTACAGCAAAATTTTTCAGCTGGAGTTCTGACTGAGAGATGTGCCAGGACAGAAGGCATTTGCTGACCTACCCTTTTTCCCTGTGTAACTTGGTATTTGCAGTACAATTATTTTCAGTGTCGCTGTGTCCAAGCAGCTAGAGATTACACAGATAGAAGTGTCAAGAGAGATGCTGCTAAAGTACGCCCTTCTTATAGCAGCATTTAAATGGCACACGACGCCTTGCTGTTTTTTCTTTCCCACAGACACTTGCTGTCAATTTTTTCACTCTGGCTTCTTGATCAAAAATGTCCACCTGAAATGTCTTACAGAAATAGGCTCCAGGTGTAAAAACCAGTACGGGTCTACATTTTCTGCGTGCTCCACATAAGTCACATCAAACTCACTCATCAAACTTCACTCTCTCCTTCCATTCTCCACTGCCTCTACCATTGTGTTCTCTGGATCTCAGAGTCTAAAGGCAGGCGCAATAGTTTCCACTGAGGGGTTGGAAGAGGTGTACAAGCAGCACAAATAGCTTCTGCGCTGCGCAGGCCATTTCTCTGCATTTTAGAGTCTAAGGGAAAGCGCTAGTGTTCCTGCGGAGAGCTGCAACAGCTGCAGAATATGTGTTGTCTTGGCACATGTTTGCAATCCACCATGATGGATCCTTAGTGAAACCAAACTGTGGTTCTGCTTCAAACATCTCACCCTGCTTGGCCACAAAGCTCTCGCTGACATGTCCCATTGCCTTTTTATTGCTGCGTTTCATTTTCAGAGTTTGTACGGAATCATTGCACTTTGCTTCTAAGCTGAACGTCGATACTGCTGGAGTCTCATATGTCCATTTTCTTCTCACACAAAAAAACTGCTTCCTTTAAAACATGCTGATGCGACCTGCTTTCTTGCTCAGCTGTAATTTTAGGGGTGTTCTCTGTCCCGCTTACAGTCTGAATCTAAACTAAGAAGTTTATGGGACACAGATGTGCCAAGACAAATAGTTTGCTTGGACCTTGCCACGTGTATTCAAAAGCATCCTTTCACTCCACCATCAAGTCTCTGCTTTACATCCTGCAAACTTCACACACACATACATACATACATACATACTGGAATGAGGCGCTTTCTTTCTTTCTTTCTCAGCTACACTCACCTATCCCCCACGCTAACTTCTTTACCGCTTTTCTCTTGGCCTTGCTATGCATACTTTTCCTCTTAAGACACCCATTGTCTGGCCTACCCCTTCCCTACATTGCCTTGCCTTTCCTTTCCTATCCAACCTTGCATTTCTTTGTCATTCCTGGCCATTGTTTTCCTCTTCCTCCCTGACCCATCCATGTCTTTCCCTTGCCCTTCCTACCAGTCCAGTGCCTTGCACCACCCATCCCCCTTGCCACTTTGTCCAGTTTCCCTTCCCCTTTGTCCAGCTCCAATCTTTCATTTCCTTCTCCTTCTAGGACTCTCATTGCCTTGCTTACCTCTTTTTTGTCTTGCCTGGCAAAGCCACCACTTTTCTTGGCATTACCTTTGAACCTCTCCTCTCCCTTGCCTTGCATTCCCTTGCTCACTCGTCCCCCACCTGGAATTCAATACCCCTCTTTTTGCGGAATTTCTTCATCTTGCCTTGCCCTGCCTGCTTCTCCTAGGACTCTCAAGGCTTTCACGTACCTCCAGCGTTTCAGGAGCATGTGAGAGGAAGCCCAAAAGAGGTCACGTGCAAGCACACCCATCTGTCCTGGCAGCTTGCTTCTGGCACCTATCCTTACATGTCTTGAATTTTGGACATAAAATTCACATTTCACCTTTGCGCTTCAGGACCAGAATGACAGTTCTTTTGTATACCAAGGAAAGCAGGTAATCCAAGTGTTTTAGGTGCAGATTAGAGATGGCCCATGTGAGATCAAGGCCAGCCAGAGAAGTCTGTCCTAGCCCCTTTTGTGTACCAGCAGTCTTTGAATGTACCTCTCATTTGTCTTGCCTTGGTGACCCCAAAGTTTCCTTGCCTTGCCCTGCCTTGCCTCCCTAGCCTTGCACTCCCTCCAGTGCCTACGCCCACACTTGACCTGCCCACACTTGACTGCTTTCCTCCAGGGAAACCTAGCCTTGCCTAGCCCCTCTTGTTTCTGCCTGGCCTTCCTATGCCCATCCTTGCCTAGAAGTTCTGGGCCTTCTCTCACCTACCACTCCATTTGCTTGCCCCTCATGGCTCCAGCCTTGTCAGCTTCTCCCTTGACTTGCCTACAATTGCGCCTACACTTGGTTTGCATTGCAAAGAGCGGTAGGCAAGGCAAAGCAAAGCAAGGAAGGTCTTTCTAGGTCTTGCCAGGCAAGGCACACATAAGCAAGCAAGCAAAACAAGAGTAGACTAGCCACAGCATCAAAGGCAAGGCAAGGCCAAGTGACTCTGAGTGCCTTTCCTTGGCAAGTAAAAGATATAGTGACAATGTAATAGGGCAGGCGTTAAAGGTACCATGAGGAGGTATAGTCCAGCAAGATATTTATGTCGTAGACCCTTCTGTGCAGGAGCCATTGTTGGACATAGTACAGGACATGGCATACAGTTTGGCTTGGTAAGTTTCTAAAGAAGAATGGCAATTCTTTCTCATGGGAAGGAAAGCACGTAGCCCCAGAGTTGGAGGTGCAGATAAGAAGCTGTGTCGCGCAGCTCAAGGACGACAGCAGCTTCTTGTGCTGGTATATTTGGAAGCACTCCCTCAATTTGTACAGTCATTGAGTCAGTATCCATCTTTGGAAGGCTGTCTGCCTCTAGTAAGAGTGTTCTGACACCATTGTATGGGACCAGTCACTGGATGTTTTGGATTTTGGAGGAGGGGATGCCATTTCTCTTGAAATGAGCTTCTTGTTCTTCTCTTTGGCAAAGACATTAAGTTTGGATGGGCCCTTTGGGTGGTCTCAGTGAATGTAAAGGTTTTTCCCAAGAGGTTTCCCTGTGGGTTAGAGCTGTTGAACTGACAGTGGGAATCTAGACACCAAGTTGTTGAGCTTTTTGTCCTTGTAGCTTTAGTGTGTGAGTAGTCCCTGTTGCAGTGCTGCTTGGATCTTGACTCTGAGACTGAAAGCTTAGGAGCGTAGAGCTGAAAAGAAAAGTGCCAATAGCAGGGTGTGTGTTCATTGTTTGATGGGTGAAGCTGAAATTGTAGGCAGCAAAGAACTTTCTCTCTCCGCTGGCACATTTGTTGAGCGGATGTCTTTGAGTTTGTTACCGGACTCTGCGAGAGTGAAAATGTTTGTTAGGGCAGAGGATTTTGTGTTGCCCTTTGAGTGTGGTGCAAAAGTGTTTGCACAGTTGGAGGGGGAAGATCAGCAAAGTCTTTTTTTCCTGGCACAGTTAATTTGAGAGCAGGGACGTTTCCAACTGGGCTCTGTCCTTTGGAGCTGGCCTCGGTGCGTTTCCTTCTTTTGTTAGTCGACAGCGCCATCGTGTGGTTATTTTGATGAGCGCTGGCAGACGGTGCCAGGGAAAAAGCCAAGCTGTTTGCGGCTCCGGCCTCATTGGTGTAGGAGCAGCGCAGGGAAGAGCTCCGCTGGGGGTCCTGGCTCTTAGAGACTGAGAGAATGTGATCCTGTATGTAGCACAGAAGGAAGTGGAATTGTTTCATTGTGGGCTGTGCAGTTTATAAGCTGCAAATGAAAAGGCAATTGCAGCGCAGCCTCTTCTTTTCTGTGTGATCAGCTGCTCAACATGTAACTCGCACACACTGAACTGCATCCACCTCCCTGGAGATATAAAATGTGTATATCACTTTCCTCAAACTCTATGTATTACCTTGCACTCTAGCAGATCCCAAACCGCTTCAAAACGTCCAGCAGCTACTCAAAAAGTCCAACAAAAAGCTAGTGCTGGCCTTTATAGTGCCCTTGCAGTCTGTAAAACAGACGAAATGCACTAGGGCTTTGAATGCTTCTTCCCAACTATATAAATTCTCTCCAAGTGGCAAAGTCCATCATTACAGCAAAATTTTTCAGCTGCAGTACTGACTGAGAGATGTGCCAGGACAGAAGGCATTTGCTGACCTACCCTTTTTCCCTGTGTCACTTGGTATTTGCAGTACAATTATTTTCAGTGTCGCTGTGTCCAAGCAGCTAGAGATTACACAGATAGAAGTGTCAAGAGAGATGCTGCTAAAGTACGCCCTTCTTATAGCAGCATTTAAATGGCACACGACGCCTTGCTGCTTTTTCTTTCCTAGAGAGACCCGCGGTCAATTTTTTCACTCTGGCTTCTTGATCAAAAATGTCCACCTGAAATGTCTTACAGAAATAGGCTCCAGGTGTAAAAACCAGTACGGGGCTACATTTTCTGCGTGCTCCACATAAGTCACATCAAACTCACTCATCAAACTTCACTCTCTCCTTCCATTCTCCACTGCCTCTACCATTGTGTTCTCTGGATCTCAGAGTCTAAAGGCAGGCGCAATAGTTTCCACTGAGGGGTTGGAAGAGGTGTACAAGCAGCACAAATAGCTTCTGCGCTGCGCAGGCCATTTCTCTGCATTTTAGAGTCTAAGGGAAAGCGCTAGTGTTCCCGCAAAGAGCTGCAACAGCTGCAGAATATGTGTTGTCTTGGCACATGTTTGCAATCCACCATGATGGATCCTTAGTGAAACCAAACTGTGGTTCTGCTTCAAACATCTCACCCTGCTTGGCCACAAAGCTCTCGCTGACATGTCCCATTGCCTTTTTATTGCTGCGTTTCATTTTCAGAGTTTGTACGGAATCATTGCGCTTTGCTTCTAAGCTGAACGTCGATACTGCTGGAGTCTCATATGTCCATTTTCTTCTCACACAAAAAAACTGCTTCCTTTAAAACATGCTGATGCGACCTGCTTTCTTGCTCAGCTGTAATTTTAGGGGTGTTCTCTGTCCCGCTTACAGTCTGAATCTAAACTAAGAAGTTTATGGGACACAGATGTGCCAAGACAAATAGTTTGCTTGGACCTTGCCACGTGTATTCAAAAGCATCCTTTCACTCCACCATCAAGTCACTGCTTTCTTCTGCTTTACATCCTGCAAACTTCACACACACATACATACATACATACTGGAATGAGGCACTTTGTTTCTTTCTTTCTCAGCTACACTCACCTATCCCCCACGCTAACTTCTTTACGGCTTTTCTCTTGGCCTTGCTATGCATACTTTTCCTCTTAAGACACCCATTGTCTGGCCTACCCCTTCCCTACATTGCCTTGCTTTTCCTTTCCTATCTAACCTTGCATTTCTTTGTCATTCCTGGCCATTGTTTTCCTCTTCCTTCCTGACCCATCCATGTCTTTCCCTTGCCCTTCCTACCAGTCCAGTGCCTTGCACCACCCATCCCCCTTGCCACTTTGTCCAGTTTCCCTTCCCATTTGTCCAGCACCAATCTTTCATTTCCTTCTCCTTCTAGGACTCTCATTGCCTTGCTTCCCTCTCCTTTGTCTTGCCTGGCAAAGCCACCACTTTTCTTGGCGTTACCTTTGAACCTCTCCTCTCCCTTGCCTTGCATTCCCTTGCTCACTCGTCCCCCACCTGGAATTCAATACCCCTCTTTTTGCGGAATTTCTTCATCTTGCCTTGCCCTGCCTGCTTCTCCTAGGACTCTCAAGGCTTTCACGTACCTCCAGCGTTTCAGGAGCATGTGAGAGGAAGCCCAAAAGAGGTCACGTGCAAGCACACCCATCTGTCCTGGCAGCTTGCTTCTGGCACCTATCCTTACATGTCTTGAATTTTGGACATAAAATTCACATTTCACCTTTGCGCTTCAGGACCAGAATGACAGTTCTTTTGTATACCAAGGAAAGCAGGTAATCCAAGTGTTTTAGGTGCAGATTAGAGATGGCCCATGTGAGATCAAGGCCAGCCAGAGAAGTCTGTCCTAGCCCCTTTTGTGTACCAGCAGTCTTTGAATGTACCTCTCATTTGTCTTGCCTTGGTGACCCCAAAGTTTCCTTGCCTTGCCCTGCCTTGCCTCCCTAGCCTTGCACTCCCTCCAGTGCCTACGCCCACCCTTGACCTGCCCACACTTGACTGCTTTCCTCCAGGGAAACCTAGCCTTGCCTAGGCCTTCCTGTTTCTGCCAGGCCTTCCTATGCCCATCCTTGCCTAGAAGATCTGGACCTTCTCTCACCCACCACTCCATTTGCTTGCCCCTCATGGCTCCAGCCTAGTCAACTTCTCCCTTGACTTGCCTACAATTGCGCCTACACTTGGTTTGCATTGCAAAGAGCGGTAGGCAAGACGAAGCAAAGTAAGGAAGGTCTTTCTAGGTCTTGCCAGGCAAGGCACACATAAGCAAGCAAGCAAAACAAGAGTAGACTAGCCACAGCATCAAAGGCAAGGCAAGGCCAAGTGACTCTGAGTGCCTTTCCTTGGCAAGTAAAAGATATAGTGACAATGTAATAGGGCAGGCGTTAAAGGTACCATGAGGAGGTATAGTCCAGAGAGATATTTATGTCGTAGACCCTTCTGTGCAGGAGCCATTGTTGGACATAGTACAGGACATGGCATACAGCTTGGCTTGGTAAGTTCCTGAAGGAGAATGGCAATGCTTTCTCATGGGAAGGAAAGCACGTAGCCCCAGAGTTGGAGGTGCAGATAAGAAGCTGTGTCGCGCAGCTCAAGGACGACAGCAGCTTCTTGTGCCGGCATATTTGGAAGCACTCCCTCAATTTGTACAGTCATTGAGTCAGTATCCATCTTTGGAAGGCTGTCTGCCTCTAGTAAGAGTGTTCTGACACCATTGTATGGGATCAGTCACTGTATGTTTTGGATTATGGAGGAGGGGATGCCATTTCTCTTGAAATGAGCTTCTTGTTCTTCTCTTTGGCAAAGAAATTAAGTTTGGATGGGCACTTTGGGTGGTCTCAGTGAATTCAAAGGTTTTTCCCAAGAGGTTTCCCTGTGGGTTAGAGCTGTTGAACTGACAGTGGGAATCTAGACAGCAAGTTGTTGAGCTTTTTGTCCTTGTAGCTTTAGTGTGTGTGTAGTCCCTGTTGCCGTGCTGCTTGGATCTTGACTCTGAGACTGAAAGCTTAGGAGCGTAGAGCTGAAAAGAAAAGTGCCAATAGCAGGGTGTGTGTTCATTGTTTGATGGGTGAAGCTGAAATTGTAGGCAGCAAAGAACTTTCTCTCTCCGCTGGCACATTTGTTGAGCGGATGTCTTTGAGTTTGTTACCGGACTCTGCGAGAGTGAAAATGTTTGTTAGGGCAGAGGATTTTGTGTTGCCCTTTGAGTGTGGTGCAAAAGTGTTTGCACAGTTGGAGGGGGAAGATCAGCAAAGTCTTTTTTTCCTGGCACAGTTAATTTGAGAGCAGGGACGTTTCCAACTCGGCTCTGTCCTTTGGAGCTGGCCTCGGTGCGTTTCTTTCTTTTGTTAGTCGACAGCGCCATCGTGTGGTTATTTTGATGAGCGCTGGCAGCCAGTGCCAGGGAAAAAGCCAAGCTGTTTGCGGCTCCGGCCTCATTGGTGTAGGAGCAGCGCAGGGAAGAGCTCCGCTGGGGGTCCTGGCTCTTAGAGACTGAGAGAATGGGATCCTGTATGTAGCACAGAAGGAAGTGGAATTGTTTCATTGTGGGCTGTGCAGTTTATAAGCTGCAAATGAAAAGGCAATTGCAGCGCAGCCTCTTCTTTTCTGTGTGATCAGCTGCTCAACATGTAACTCGCACACACTGAACTGCATCCACCTCCCTGGAGATATAAAATGTGTATATCACTTTCCTCAAACTCTATGTATTACCTTGCACTCTAGCAGATCCCAAACCGCTTCAAAACGTCCAGCAGCTACTCAAAAAGAAAAAGTCCAACAAAAAGCTAGTGCTGGCCTTTAGAGTGCCTTTGCAGTCCGTAAAATAGACGAAATGCACTAGGGCTTTGAATGCTTCTTCCCAACTATATAAATTCTCTCCAAGTGGCAAAGTCCATCATTACAGCAAAATTTTTCAGCTGCAGTACTGACTGAGAGATGTGCCAGGACAGAAGGCATTTGCTGACCTACCCTTTTTCCCTGTGTCACTTGGTATTTGCAGTACAATTATTTTCAGTGTCGCTGTGTCCAAGCAGCTAGAGATTACACAGATAGAAGTGTCAAGAGAGATGCTGCTAAAGTACGCCCTTCTTATAGCAGCATTTAAATGGCACACGACGCCTTGCTGCTTTTTCTTTCCCAGAGAGACCTGCTGTCAATTTTTTCACTCTGGATTCTTGATCAAAAATGTCCACCTGAAGTGTCTTACAGAAATAAGCTCCAGGTGTAAAAACCAGTACGGGGCTACATTTTCTGCGTGCTCCACATAAGTCACATCAAACTCACTCATCAAACTTCACTCTCTCCTTCCATTCTCCACTGCCTCTACCATTGTGTTCTCTGGATCTCAGAGTCTAAAGGCAGGCGCAATAGTTTCCACTGAGGGGTTGGAAGAGGTGTACAAGCAGCACAAATAGCTTCTGCGCTGCACAGGCCATTTCTCTGCATTTTAGAGTCTAAGGGAAAGTGCTAGTGTTCCTGCGGAGAGCTGCAACAGCTGCAGAATATGTGTTGTCTTGGCACATGTTTGCAATCCACCATGATGGATCCTTAGTGAAACCAAACTGTGGTTCTGCTTCAAACATCTCACCCTGCTTGGCCACAAAGCTTTCGCTGACATGTCCCATTGCCTTTTTATTGCTGCCTTTCATTTTCAGAGTTTGTACGGAATCATTGCACTTTGCTTCTAAGCTGAACGTCGATACTGCTGGAGTCTCATATGTCCATTTTCTTCTCACACAAAAAAACTGCTTCCTCTAAAACATGCTGATGCGACCTGCTTTCTTGCTCAGCTGTAATTTTAGGGGTGTTCTCTGTCCCGCTTACAGTCTGAATCTAAACTAAGAAGTTTATGGGACACAGATGTGCCAAGACAAATAGTTTGCTTGGACCTTGCCACGTGTATTCAAAAGCATCCTTTCACTCCACCATCAAGTCTCTGCTTTACATCCTGCAAACTTCACACACACATACATACATACATACTGGAATGAGGCACTTTCTTTCTTTCTTTCTTTCTGTCTTTCTCAGCTACACTCACCTATCCCCCACGCTAACTTCTTTACCGCTTTTCTCTTGGCCTTGCTATGCATACTTTTCCTCTTAAGACACCCATTGTCTGGCCTACCCCTTCCCTACATTGCCTTGCCTTTCCTTTCCTATCCAACCTTGCATTTCTTTGTCATTCCTGGCCATTGTTTTCCTCTTCCTTCCTGACCCATCCATGTCTTTCCCTTGCCCTTCCTACCAGTCCAGTGCCTTGCACCACCCATCCCCCTTGCCACTTTGTCCAGTTTCCCTTCCCCTTTGTCCAGCTCCAATCTTTCATTTCCTTCTCCTTCTAGGACTCTCATTGCCTTGCTTGCCTCTCCTTTGTCTTGCCTGGCAAAGCCACCACTTTTCTTGGCGTTACCTTTGAACCTCTCCTCTCCCTTGCCTTGCATTCCCTTGCTCACTCGTCCCCCACCTGGAATTCAATACCCCTCTTTTTGCGGAATTTCTTCATCTTGCCTTGCCCTGCCTGCTTCTCCTAGGACTCTCAAGGCTTTCACGTACCTCCAGCGTTTCAGGAGCATGTGAGAGGAAGCCCAAAAGAGGTCACGTGCAAGCACACCCATCTGTCCTGGCAGCTTGCTTCTGGCACCTATCCTTACATGTCTTGAATTTTGGACATAAAATTCACATTTCACCTTTGCGCTTCAGGACCAGAATGACAGTTCTTTTGTATACCAAGGAAAGCAGGTAATCCAAGTGTATTAGGTGCAGATTAGAGATGGCCCATGTGAGATCAAGGCCAGCCAGAGATGTCTGTCCTAGCCCCTTTTGTGTACCAGCAGTCTTTGAATGTACCTCTCATTTGTCTTGCCTTGGTGACCCAAAAGTTTCCTTGCCTTGCCCTGCCTTGCCTCCCTAGCCTTGCACTCCCTCCAGTGCCTACGCCCACACTTGACCTGCCCACACTTGACTGCTTTCCTCCAGGGAAACCTAGCCTTGCCTAGGCCTTCCTGTTTCTGCCTGGCCTTCCTATGCCCATCCTTGCCTAGAAGTTCTGGGCCTTCTCTCACCTACCACTCCATTTGCTTGCCCCTCATGGCTCCAGCCTTGTCAGCTTCTCCCTTGACTTGCCTACAATTGCGCCTACACTTGGTTTGCATTGCAAAGAGCGGTAGGCAAGGCAAAGCAAAGCAAGGAAGGTCTTTCTAGGTCTTGCCAGGCAAGGCACACATAAGCAAGCAAGCAAAACAAGAGTAGACTAGCCACAGCATCAAAGGCAAGGCAAGGCCAAGTGACTCTGAGTGCCTTTCCTTGGCAAGTAAAAGATATAGTGACAATGTAATAGGGCAGGCGTTAAAGGTACCATGAGAAGGTATAGTCCAGCGAAATATTTATGTCGTAGACCCTTCTGTGCAGGAGCCATTGTTGGACATAGTACAGGACATGGCATACATCTTGGCTTGGTAAGTTCCTGAAGGAGAATGGCAATGCTTTCTCATGGGAAGGAAAGCATGTAGCCCCAGAGTTGGAGGTGCAGATAAGAAGCTGTGTCGCGCAGCTCAAGGACGACAGCAGCTTCTTGTGCCGGCATATTTGGAAGCACTCCCTCAATTTGTACAGTCATTGAGTCAGTATCCATCTTTGGAAGGCTGTCTGCCTCTAGTAAGAGTGTTCTGACACCATTGTATGGGATCAGTCACTGGATGTTTTGGATTTTGGAGGAGGGGATGCCCTTTCTCTTGAAATGAGCTTCTTGTTCTTCTCTTTGGCAAAGAAATTAAGTTTCGATGGGCACTTTGGGTGGTCTCAGTGAATTTAAAGGTTTTTCCCAAGAGGTTTCCCTGTGGGTTAGAGCTGTTGAACTGACAGTGGGAATCTAGACACCAAGTGGTTGAACTTTTTGTCCTTGTAGCTTTAGTGTGTGTGTAGTCCCTGTTGCCGTGCTGCTTGGATCTTGACTCTGAGACTGAAAGCTTAGGAGCGTAGAGCTGAAAAGAAAAGTGCCAATAGCAGGGTGTGTGTTCATTGTTTGATGGGTGAAGCTGAAATTGTAGGCAGCAAAGAACTTTCTCTCTCCGCTGGCACATTTGTTGAGCGGATGTCTTTGAGTTTGTTACCGGACTCTGCGAGAGTGAAAATGTTTGTTAGGGCAGAGGATTTTGTGTTGCCCTTTGAGTGTGGTGCAAAAGTGTTTGCACAGTTGGAGGGGGAAGATCAGCAAAGTCTTTTTTTCCTGGCACAGTTAATTTGAGAGCAGGGACGTTTCCAACTCGGCTCTGTCCTTTGGAGCTGGCCTCGGTGCGTTTCCTTCTTTTGTTAGTCGACAGCGCCATCGTGTGGTTATTTTGATGAGCGCTGGCAGACGGTGCCAGGGAAAAAGCCAAGCTGTTTGCAGCTCCGGCCTCATTGGTGTAGGAGCAGCGCAGGGAAGAGCTCCGCTGGGGGTCCTGGCTCTTAGAGACTGAGAGAATGTGATCCTGTATGTAGCACAGAAGGAAGTGGAATTGTTTCATTGTGGGCTGTGCAGTTTATAAGCTGCAAATGAAAAGGCAATTGCAGCGCAGCCTCTTCTTTTCTGTGTGATCAGCTGCTCAACATGTAACTCGCACACACTGAACTGCATCCACCTCCCTGGAGATATAAAATGTGTATATCACTTTCCTCAAACTCTATGTATTACCTTGCACTCTAGCAGATCCCAAACCGCTTCAAAACGTCCAGCAGCTACTCAAAAAGTCCAACAAAAAGCTAGTGCTGGCCTTTAGAGTGCCTTTGCAGTCCGTAAAATAGACAAAATGCACTAGGGCTTTGAATGCTTCTTCCCAACTATATAAATTCTCTCCAAGTGGCAAAGTCCATCATTACAGCAAAATTTTTCAGCTGGAGTTCTGACTGAGAGATGTGCCAGGACAGAAGGCATTTGCTGACCTACCCTTTTTCCCTGTGTAACTTGGTATTTGCAGTACAATTATTTTCAGTGTCGCTGTGTCCAAGCAGCTAGAGATTACACAGATAGAAGTGTCAAGAGAGATGCTGCTAAAGTACGCCCTTCTTATAGCAGCATTTAAATGGCACACGACGCCTTGCTGCTTTTTCTTTCCCACAGACACCTGCTGTCAATTTTTTCACTCTGGCTTCTTGATCAAAAATGTCCACCTGAAATGTCTTACAGAAATAGGCTCCAGGTGTAAAAACCAGTACGGGGCTACATTTTCTGCGTGCTCCACATAAGTCACATCAAACTCACTCATCAAACTTCACTCTCTCCTTCCATTCTCCACTGCCTCTACCATTGTGTTCTCTGGATCTCAGAGTCTAAAGGCAGGCGCAATAGTTTCCACTGAGGGGTTGGAAGAGGTGTACAAGCAGCACAAATAGCTTCTGCGCTGCGCAGGCCATTTCTCTGCATTTTAGAGTCTAAGGGAAAGCGCTAGTGTTCCCGCAAAGAGCTGCAACAGCTGCAGAATATGTGTTGTCTTGGCACATGTTTGCAATCCACCATGATGGATCCTTAGTGAAACCAAACTGTGGTTCTGCTTCAAACATCTCACCCTGCTTGGCCACAAAGCTCTCGCTGACATGTCCCATTGCCTTTTTATTGCTGCGTTTCATTTTCAGAGTTTGTACGGAATCATTGCGCTTTGCTTCTAAGCTGAACGTCGATACTGCTGGAGTCTCATATGTCCATTTTCTTCTCACACAAAAAAACTGCTTCCTTTAAAACATGCTGATGCGACCTGCTTTCTTGCTCAGCTGTAATTTTAGGGGTGTTCTCTGTCCCGCTTACAGTCTGAATCTAAACTAAGAAGTTTATGGGACACAGATGTGCCAAGACAAATAGTTTGCTTGGACCTTGCCACGTGTATTCAAAAGCATCCTTTCACTCCACCATCAAGTCACTGCTTTCTTCTGCTTTACATCCTGCAAACTTCACACACACATACATACATACATACTGGAATGAGGCACTTTGTTTCTTTCTTTCTCAGCTACACTCACCTATCCCCCACGCTAACTTCTTTACGGCTTTTCTCTTGGCCTTGCTATGCATACTTTTCCTCTTAAGACACCCATTGTCTGGCCTACCCCTTCCCTACATTGCCTTGCTTTTCCTTTCCTATCTAACCTTGCATTTCTTTGTCATTCCTGGCCATTGTTTTCCTCTTCCTTCCTGACCCATCCATGTCTTTCCCTTGCCCTTCCTACCAGTCCAGTGCCTTGCACCACCCATCCCCCTTGCCACTTTGTCCAGTTTCCCTTCCCATTTGTCCAGCTCCAATCTTTCATTTCCTTCTCCTTCTAGGACTCTCATTGCCTTGCTTGCCTCTCCTTTGTCTTGCCTGGCAAAGCCACCACTTTTCTTGGCGTTCCCTTTGAACCTCTCCTCTCCCTTGCCTTGCATTCCCTTGCTCACTCGTCCCCCACCTGGAATTCAATACCCCTCTTTTTGCGGCATTTCTTCATCTTGCCTTGCCCTGCCTGCTTCTCCTAGGACTCTCAAGGCTTTCACGTACCTCCAGCGTTTCAGGAGCATGTGAGAGGAAGCCCAAAAGAGGTCACGTGCAAGCACACCCATCTGTCCTGGCAGCTTGCTTCTGGCACCTATCCTTACATGTCTTGAATTTTGGACATAAAATTCACATTTCACCTTTGCGCTTCAGGACCAGAATGACAGTTCTTTTGTATACCAAGGAAAGCAGGTAATCCAAGTGTTTTAGGTGCAGATTAGAGATGGCCCATGTGAGATCAAGGCCAGCCAGAGAAGTCTGTCCTAGCCCCTTTTGTGTACCAGCAGTCTTTGAATGTACCTCTCATTTGTCTTGCCTTGGTGACCCCAAAGTTTCCTTGCCTTGCCCTGCCTTGCCTCCCTAGCCTTGCACTCCCTCCAGTGCCTACGCCCACCCTTGACCTGCCCACACTTGACTGCTTTCCTCCAGGGAAACCTAGCCTTGCCTAGGCCTTCCTGTTTCTGCCAGGCCTTCCTATGCCCATCCTTGCCTAGAAGATCTGGACCTTCTCTCACCCACCACTCCATTTGCTTGCCCCTCATGGCTCCAGCCTAGTCAACTTCTCCCTTGACTTGCCTACAATTGCGCCTACACTTGGTTTGCATTGCAAAGAGCGGTAGGCAAGACGAAGCAAAGTAAGGAAGGTCTTTCTAGGTCTTGCCAGGCAAGGCACACATAAGCAAGCAAGCAAAACAAGAGTAGACTAGCCACAGCATCAAAGGCAAGGCAAGGCCAAGTGACTCTGAGTGCCTTTCCTTGGCAAGTAAAAGATATAGTGACAATGTAATAGGGCAGGCGTTAAAGGTACCATGAGGAGGTATAGTCCAGAGAGATATTTATGTCGTAGACCCTTCTGTGCAGGAGCCATTGTTGGACATAGTACAGGACATGGCATACAGCTTGGCTTGGTAAGTTCCTGAAGGAGAATGGCAATGCTTTCTCATGGGAAGGAAAGCACGTAGCCCCAGAGTTGGAGGTGCAGATAAGAAGCTGTGTCGCGCAGCTCAAGGACGACAGCAGCTTCTTGTGCCGGCATATTTGGAAGCACTCCCTCAATTTGTACAGTCATTGAGTCAGTATCCATCTTTGGAAGGCTGTCTGCCTCTAGTAAGAGTGTTCTGACACCATTGTATGGGATCAGTCACTGTATGTTTTGGATTATGGAGGAGGGGATGCCATTTCTCTTGAAATGAGCTTCTTGTTCTTCTCTTTGGCAAAGAAATTAAGTTTGGATGGGCACTTTGGGTGGTCTCAGTGAATTCAAAGGTTTTTCCCAAGAGGTTTCCCTGTGGGTTAGAGCTGTTGAACTGACAGTGGGAATCTAGACAGCAAGTTGTTGAGCTTTTTGTCCTTGTAGCTTTAGTGTGTGTGTAGTCCCTGTTGCCGTGCTGCTTGGATCTTGACTCTGAGACTGAAAGCTTAGGAGCGTAGAGCTGAAAAGAAAAGTGCCAATAGCAGGGTGTGTGTTCATTGTTTGATGGGTGAAGCTGAAATTGTAGGCAGCAAAGAACTTTCTCTCTCCGCTGGCACATTTGTTGAGCGGATGTCTTTGAGTTTGTTACCGGACTCTGCGAGAGTGAAAATGTTTGTTAGGGCAGAGGATTTTGTGTTGCCCTTTGAGTGTGGTGCAAAAGTGTTTGCACACTTGGAGGGGGAAGATCAGCAAAGTCTTTTTTTCCTGGCACAGTTAATTTGAGAGCAGGGACGTTTCCAACTCGGCTCTGTCCTTTGGAGCTGGCCTCGGTGCGTTTCCTTCTTTTGTTAGTCGACAGCGCCATCGTGTGGTTTTTTTGATGAGCGCTGGCAGACGGTGCCAGGGAAAAAGCCAAGCTGTTTGCGGCTCCGGCCTCATTGGTGTAGGAACAGCGCAGGGAAGAGCTCCGCTGGGGGTCCAGGCTCTTTGAGACGGAGAGAATGTGATCCTGTATGTAGCACAGAAGGAAGTGGAATTGTTTCATTGTGGGCTGTGCAGTTTATAAGCTGCAAATGAAAAGGCAATTGCAGCACAGCCTCTTCTTTTCTGTGTGATCAGCTGCTCAACATGTAACTCGCACACACTGAACTGCATCCACCTCCCTGGAGATATAAAATGTGTATATCACTTTCCTCAAACTCTATGTATTACCTTGCACTCTAGCAGATCCCAAACCGCTTCAAAATGTCCAGCAGCTACTCAAAAAGATAAAGTCCAACAAAAAGCTAGTGCTGGCCTTTAGTGTGCCTTTGCAGTCCGTAAAATAGACGAAATGCACTAGGGCTTTGAATGCTTCTTCCCAACTATATAAATTCTCTCCAAGTGGCAAAGTCCATCATTACAGCAAAATTTTTCAGCTGGAGTTCTGACTGAGAGATGTGCCAGGACAGAAGGCATTTGCTGACCTAGCCTTTTTCCCTGTGTAACTTGGTATTTGCAGTACAATTATTTTCAGTGTCGCTGTGTCCAAGCAGCTAGAGATTACACAGATAGAAGTGTCAAGAGAGATGCTGCTAAAGTACGCCCTTCTTATAGCAGCATTTAAATGGCACACGACGCCTTGCTGCTTTTTCTTTCCCAGAGAGACCTGCTGTCAATTTTTTCACTCTGGCTTCTTGATCAAAAATGTCCACCTGAAATGTCTTACAGAAATAGGCTCCAGGTGTAAAAACCAGTACGGGGCTACATTTTCTGCGTGCTCCACATAAGTCACATCAAACTCACTCATCAAACTTCACTCTCTCCTTCCATTCTCCACCACTGCCTCTACCATTGTGTTCTCTGGATCTCAGAGTCTAAAGGCAGGCGCAATAGTTTCCACTGAGGGGTTGGAAGAGGTGTACAAGCAGCACAAATAGCTTCTGCGCTGCGCAGGCCATTTCTCTGCATTTTAGAGTCTAAGGGAAAGCACTAGTGTTCCTGCGGAGAGCTGCAACAGCTGCAGAATATGTGTTGTCTTGGCACATGTTTGCAATCCACCATGATGGATCCTTAGTGAAACCAAACTGTGGTTCTGCTTCAAACATCTCACCCTGCTTGGCCACAAAGCTTTCGCTGACATGTCCCATTGCCTTTTTATTGCTGCGTTTCATTTTCAGAGTTTGTACGGAATCATTGCACTTTGCTTCTAAGCTGGACGTTGATACTGCTGGAGTCTCATATGTCCATTTTCTTCTCACACAAAAAAACTGCTTCCTTTAAAACATGCTGATGCGACCTGCTTTCTTGCTCAGCTGTAATTTTAGGGGTGTTCTCTGTCCCGCTTACAGTCTGAATCTAAACTAAGAAGTTTATGGGACACAGATGTGCCAAGACAAATAGTTTGCTTGGACCTTGCCACGTGTATTCAAAAGCATCCTTTCACTCCACCATCAAGTCTCTGCTTTACATCCTGCAAACTTCACACACACATACATACATACATACTGGAATGAGGCACTTTCTTTCTTTCTTTCTTTCTTTCTTTCTTTCTTTCTCAGCTACACTCACCTATCCCCCACGCTAACTTCTTTACGGCTTTTCTCTTGGCCTTGCTATGCATACTTTTCCTCTTAAGACACCCATTGTCTGGCCTACCCCTTCCCTACATTGCCTTGCCTTTCCTTTCCTATCCAACCTTGCATTTCTTTGTCATTCCTGGCCATTGTTTTCCTCTTCCTTCCTGACCCATCCATGTCTTTCCCTTGCCCTTCCTACCAGTCCAGTGCCTTGCACCACCCATCCCCCTTGCCACTTTGTCCAGTTTCCCTTCCCCTTTGTCCAGCTCCAATCTTTCATTTCCTTCTCCTTCTAGGACTCTCATTGCCTTGCTTGCCTCTCCTTTGTCTTGCCTGGCAAAGCCACCACTTTTCTTGGCGTTCCCTTTGAACCTCTCCTCTCCCTTGCCTTGCATTCCCTTGCTCACTCGTCCCCCACCTGGAATTCAATACCCCTCTTTTTGCGGCATTTCTTCATCTTGCCTTGCCCTGCCTGCTTCTCCTAGGACTCTCAAGGCTTTCACGTACCTCCAGCGTTTCAGGAGCATGTGAGAGGAAGCCCAAAAGAGGTCACGTGCAAGCACACCCATCTGTCCTGGCAGCTTGCTTCTGGCACCTATCCTTACATGTCTTGAATTTTGGACATAAAATTCACATTTCACCTTTGCGCTTCAGGACCAGAATGACAGTTCTTTTGTATACCAAGGAAAGCAGGTAATCCAAGTGTTTTAGGTGCAGATTAGAGATGGCCCATGTGAGATCAAGGCCAGCCAGAGAAGTCTGTCCTAGCCCCTTTTGTGTACCAGCAGTCTTTGAATGTACCTCTCATTTGTCTTGCCTTGGTGACCCCAAAGTTTCCTTGCCTTGCCCTGCCTTGCCTCCCTAGCCTTGCACTCCCTCCAGTGCCTACGCCCACACTTGACCTGCCTACTGCTTTCCTCCAGGGAAACCTAGCCTTGCCTAGGCCTTCCTGTTTCTGCCTGGCCTTCCTATGCCCATCCTTGCCTAGAAGTTCTGGGCCTTCTCTCACCTACCACTCCATTTGCTTGCCCCTCATGGCTCCAGCCTTGTCAGCTTCTCCCTTGACTTGCCTACAATTGCGCCTACACTTGGTTTGCATTGCAAAGAGCGGTAGGCAAGGCAAAGCAAAGCAAGGAAGGTCTTTCTAGGTCTTGCCAGGCAAGGCACACATAAGCAAGCAAGCAAAACAAGAGTAGACTAGCCACAGCATCAAAGGCAAGGCAAGGCCAAGTGACTCTGAGTGCCTTTCCTTGGCAAGTAAAAGATATAGTGACAATGTAATAGGGCAGGCGTTAAAGGTACCATGAGGAGGTATAGTCCAGCAAGATATTTATGTCGTAGACCCTTCTGTGCAGGAGCCATTGTTGGACATAGTACAGGACATGGCATACAGTTTGGCTTGGTAAGTTCCTGAAGGAGAATGGCAATGCTTTCTCATGGGAAGGAAAGCACGTAGCCCCAGAGTTGGAGGTGCAGATAAGAAGCTGTGTCGCGCAGCTCAAGGACGACAGCAGCTTCTTGTGCCGGCATATTTGGAAGCACTCCCTCAATTTGTACAGTCATTGAGTCAGTATCCATCTTTGGAAGGCTGTCTGCCTCTAGTAAGAGTGTTCTGACACCATTGTATGGGATCAGTCACTGGATGTTTTGGATTTTGGAGGAGGGGATGCCATTTCTCTTGAAATGAGCTTCTTGTTCTTCTCTTTGGCAAAGAAATTAAGTTTGGATGGGCACTTTGGGTGGTCTCAGTGAATGTAAAGGTTTTTCCCAAGAGGTTTCCCTGTGGGTTAGAGCTGTTGAACTGACAGTGGGAATCTAGACAGCAAGTTGTTGAGCTTTTTGTCCTTGTAGCTTTAGTGTGTGAGTAGTCCCTGTTGCCATGCTGCTTGGATCTTGACTCTGAGACTGAAAGCTTAGGAGCGTAGAGCTGAAAAGAAAAGTGTCAATAGCAGGGTGTGTGTTCATTGTTTGATGGGTGAAGTTGAAATTGTAGGCAGCAAAGAACTTTCTCTCTCCGCTGGCACATTTGTTGAGCGGATGTCTTTGAGTTTGTTACCGGACTCTGCGAGAGTGAAAATGTTTGTTAGGGCAGAGGATTTCGTGTTGCCCTTTGAGTGTGGTGCAAAAGTGTTTGCACACTTGGAGGGGGAAGATCAGCAAAGTCTTTTTTTCCTGGCACAGTTAATTTGAGAGCAGGGACGTTTCCAACTCGGCTCTGTCCTTTGGAGCTGGCCTCGGTGCGTTTCCTTCTTTTGTTAGTCGACAGCGCCATCGTGTGGTTTTTTTGATGAGCGCTGGCAGACGGTGCCAGGGAAAAAGCCAAGCTGTTTGCGGCTCCGGCCTCATTGGTGTAGGAGCAGCGCAGGGAAGAGCTCCGCTGGGGGTCCTGGCTCTTAGAGACTGAGAGAATGTGATCCTGTATGTAGCACAGAAGGAAGTGGAATTGTTTCATTGTGGGCTGTGCAGTTTATAAGCTGCAAATGAAAAGGCAATTGCAGCGCAGCCTCTTCTTTTCTGTGTGATCAGCTGCTCAACATGTAACTCGCACACACTGAACTGCATCCACCTCCCTGGAGATATAAAATGTGTATATCACTTTCCTCAAACTCTATGTATTACCTTGCACTCTAGCAGATCCCAAACCGCTTCAAAACGTCCAGCAGCTACTCAAAAAGAAAAAGTCCAACAAAAAGCTAGTGCTGGCCTTTAGAGTGCCTTTGCAGTCCGTAAAATAGACAAAATGCACTAGGGCTTTGAATGCTTCTTCCCAACTATATAAATTCTCTCCAAGTGGCAAAGTCCATCATTACAGCAAAATTTTTCAGCTGGAGTTCTGACTGAGAGATGTGCCAGGACAGAAGGCATTTGCTGACCTACCCTTTTTCCCTGTGTAACTTGGTATTTGCAGTACAATTATTTTCAGTGTCGCTGTGTCCAAGCAGCTAGAGATTACACAGATAGAAGTGTCAAGAGAGATGCTGCTAAAGTACGCCCTTCTTATAGCAGCATTTAAATGGCACACGACGCCTTGCTGCTTTTTCTTTCCCAGAGAGACCCGCTGTCAATTTTTTCACTCTGGCTTCTTGATCAAAAATGTCCACCTGAAATGTCTTACAGAAATAGGCTCCAGGTGTAAAAACCAGTACGGGGCTACATTTTCTGCGTGCTCCACATAAGTCACATCAAACTCACTCATCAAACTTCACTCTCTCCTTCCATTCTCCACCACTGCCTCTACCATTGGTTCTCTGGATCTCAGAGTCTAAAGGCAGGCGCAATAGTTTCCACTGAGGGGTTGGAAGAGGTGTACAAGCAGCACAAATAGCTTCTGCGCTGCGCAGGCCATTTCTCTGCATTTTAGAGTCTAAGGGAAAGCGCTTGTGTTCCTGCGGAGAGCTGCAACAGCTGCAGAATATGTGTTGTCTTGGCACATGTTTGCAATCCACCATGATGGATCCTTAGTGAAACCAAACTGTGGTTCTGCTTCAAACATCTCACCCTGCTTGGCCACAAAGCTTTCGCTGACATGTCCCATTGCCTTTTTATTGCTGCGTTTCATTTTCAGAGTTTGTACGGAATCATTGCACTTTGCTTCTAAGCTGAACGTCGATACTGCTGGAGTCTCATATGTCCATTTTCTTCTCACACAAAAAAACTGCTTCCTTTAAAACATGCTGATGCGACCTGCTTTCTTGCTCAGCTGTAATTTTAGGGGTGTTCTCTGTCCCGCTTACAGTCTGAATCTAAACTAAGAAGTTTATGGGACACAGATGTGCCAAGACAAATAGTTTGCTTGGACCTTGCCACGTGTATTCAAGAGCATCCTTTCACTCCGCCATCAAGTCTCTGCTTTCTTCTGCTTTACATCCTGCAAACTTCACACACACATACATACATACATACTGGAATGAGGCACTTTCTTTCTTTCTTTCTTTCTCAGCTACACTCACCTATCCCCCACGCTAACTTCTTTACCGCTTTTCTCTTGGCCTTGCTATGCATACTTTTCCTCTTAAGACACCCATTGTCTGGCCTACCCCTTCCCTACATTGCCTTGCCTTTCCTTTCCTATCTAACCTTGCATTTCTTTGTCATTCCTGGCCATTGTTTTCCTCTTCCTTCCTGACCCATCCATGTCTTTCCCTTGCCCTTCCTACCAGTCCAGTGCCTTGCACCACCCATCCCCCTTGCCACTTTGTCCAGTTTCCCTTCCCCTTTGTCCAGCTCCAATCTTTCATTTCCTTCTCCTTCTAGGACTCTCATTGCCTTGCTTGCCTCTCCTTTGTCTTGCCTGGCAAAGCCACCACTTTTCTTGGCTGTTGGGTTTCGAGCAAGAAGAGCACCCCGATCAGCTACAGCACAGGCGGCTATCCCAGCCGCGCGGTCCACATCTCACGACATCAATGTGATGGATGAAGAATATGGCGGTTTATTGCAGGGAAACTTGACATTTTATAGCCTGGGTTCACTGTGTTACTTCCATCTGCTTACCTTACAGTTAGGTGCTATTGGCTAATTGCAGGGGGGCCTTGCTATCCTAATAGAGAGGGGTGGGTTTCTAACTTTCTCGTTACATCCCGAGTTCTTCCGCAGCGCAAGGCCTTAACTACAACATATCCCCTCTCTCTATGAATAACTAATTTGCTAAAACATAAGGTATATTAGTCTCAAAAATTCTAATGTTATTTGTTATATACGTATTTTTAACACTTCATCTAACTTATCTATATTATAAAAGTTTTTTTAAAAAATGAGTAATATAAAATTGAGTAAAATATAGGATACATTATACTTAGCTAAAAACTAAAAGCTTACAAAATAGATACTACAACTTCCATTGGTAAATATAAAACACATGCAATAACTAAATATGCTTTAAAGCATCTGTTGCCTTTCTATAAACAAGATGTTAACTTTTTCTAATCGGCTTTTAACAAAGGACACGAGCCTATTCAAAATACATGGCCCGAAGATTAACACAAGTAAAATCATCACAACTGGTCCAATCAGGGTAGACACCAGGGTGGTCAGCCACGGGGATTGGTCAAACCAGGACTGGAACCAGTTTTGCTGAGCTTCTCTCTCTGCTTTTCGTTGAGACAGCCTGTCTCGTAGTTCTGCCATCGTGTCTCTCACTATTCCGGTGTGGTCTGCGTAGGAGCAGCATTCTTCGTTCAGGGCGATGCAGAGGCGTCCTTGCTGCATGAATAGAAGGTCGAGACCTCGCCTGTTCTGTAAAACAACTTCAGAGAGTGAAGAGACTGATTTTTCTAGAAAGGATATGGATTTCTCAATTCTCTGTAGATCTTCATCTACAGTCATCTGTAGCTGAGAGAGACTCTGACTCTGAGTTACCAGAGCGGAGACACCCGTGGCTGCTCCAGTTGCTCCCAAGCCGAGCAGCATTGCTATTGACAGTCCTGTCAACAGCTCTCTTTTCTGAAGGCGGCCTGCTCGCTCAAGGTACTGGTTCACTTCTTCTTTGGAGTGGTATAGGACTCTGGGGATGATAATGGCTAACACACAAAAGTCAACAGAGGAATTAAAGCTTTGGGTGTAAATGCAAGGGCTTAGCCCACTGCGGTTGCAAACCCACGTGCCAGACAGAGGGGCAATTGCCCATCTCTTGGACCGGTCCACTCGCACGGTGGTCGCACAGACTTTTTTATCCACAACAGTGGCTTCGCCCACACAAAACCCTTGCCCTGTCATGTGGCTGATGGTGATTCTGCGAGAAGGTGACTCACTGCGGCACTGGACTGGGGCTTCTGCATTGACCCACAGTGGCCGGTTATTAAGGGCCACAGCCTCATAGTAAGGGGGCTGTGTGTCATAACACAGCCAGCAGGATTCTGTGGCATTAGGGTTGGATTGATTCAGGGGTAGGAAAGTGGCATCTAACATTCGATAGAGCGAATCGAAAGCAGCGGCTTCAGATCTTTGGGGAGAAGCTTCTTGCTTATGCAGCGGGTACAGACTACTAGATCGTGGGTTCTCAGCCTGTACTACAAGGTTGGGGCCAACTGCTTCAGGCATTATAACTGGGAGCCGGATAATTTGTACTACTTCACCGGGATTTTTACCAGGCTTGTGCAAGAATACTGACCACATTCTCCCGGTGGTCCAACCCACATCTGCTGGCTGCAGAACCTGCATGATCATTTGATGACAAACTTTAGATGGGTCATCATGAAAGCCATAGAACACTTGCCCTATAGAGTTGAAACTAGGACGCATACAGCCTGCCGGACCCCAGGTTACTTGCAGAAACTCATCTGCTTTAGGTGGTGCCCATCTGTTACTCAGGACTATTGTCTCGCAGCCCCAGTAGCCACAGAACCAATACCCTGGTTGGTGGCAGTAGTCTTTGCCTGGGTTGGTGGCTGGGCACCAGTATGACTGGTACAGCTCGAAGCGAGGGTGGATGTTATGAGTCACTATACCAGGGAAAATGTCTCGGATGAGCACAGAGAACCTTGGGGTACCTGCTGTGACTAACTCTTTGATCACTTCATTTGAGGCACGGCGTAAGATCCACCTGAATGGTTGATGGGGGTTATATTCTGCGCCGACCTGCTCGCTGTTAACAAGTGCTAAAAGCAAGATTACACACAAAAGTTGTTGTCGCTTGGGTTTCACAGGCTCAGGAGTTTTGGGCGCCTTCGGGTTGTCTGGTAGTTCATCGCCTCCTTCTGGCAGTGGAGCATATACATCACACGGGCGCCCAATGATCAGGTCCTGCAAACAAAACTTCAGAGTTCTTGTCAGTTTCATTTTTAAGATCTGGTTTTATTGACTTAAGTGGACACCACTTTACTTTACCATCTCTTTTCACTGCAGCGTACCCTCTCCCTGAGAGTACTAATCTCCAACCTTGCTCCCACTCCCCTAACTCATTTCTGATTATGACCTGTGGGCCCTCTTCTAGAGCTCGAGCGGCCCAGTGTTTTTGGGAGGGACTGTTTATTTCATCTCCCCTAGGGAATTGGTTCAGTGCTAACAATGCAGTTGCTAGCAAGCGTGCCTGGTCTGCCTGGGGAATGGAATTGGTAAAGCTTTCTGATTTTGCTAGCACTTCTAGCTTGGCTTTCAAGGTTTGGTTTGCTCGCTCAACGATGGCTTGTCCTGTGCTATTGTACGGGATGCCTTGCACTAGCGTGATACCCCATTTGGAGGCAAATTCCTGGCTCGGCTTTGAGATAAAATTTGTACCATTGTCCGTTTTGATTTGCTTGGGAATGCCAAGCCAAGCCATAGCTGTTAGCCAGTGTTGGATAGTTGCTTTGGAGTTGGTTTTCAGGTGTTGCGTGGCTACAATCATTCCGCTGTACGTGTCTACTGTTACTGCAAGCCATGCTCGGGGTTTCAACAGCTGGCACAGTGTAAAGTCTGTTTGCCATATCTCTGAGGCTTTTAGGCCTCTGGGGTTGATTCCACAGGACCACAGCGGTGCTTTTTGGCAGTGGGGGCAGGAAGCTACTACATGTTTTGCATCAGCAACTGAGATTTCACATCTCTTTGCTAGTGCTTTGGCTCCGATGTGCAGGGTTTCGTGTAGCTGACGAGCTTCTTGTAGAGTCCACAATCCTTTCGCGGCGGCATCTGCTTTATCGTTGCCAACTTGGAAGAACCCTTTGATCAGATTGTGGCTGTTAACATGGATGACTGATATGGTACCTTTTCGGGAGGAGAGCGCTTCTTCTAGCATCAGAGCTGCTGTAGATGTTGATATGCCGGGTCCTGACATAGCCAGGCAAAGCTTGGCTACAAACATTGAGTCAGTTACAATGTTAAGATGCTCTGTTTGGAACAGTCCACATGCCAGTACCACAGCTGCTACTTCCAGTTGCTGGACTGAGAGTGTACGATCAGTCGCTTTGACACAGTGCCACTCGTCCTCTGATTGCCACACTGCAGCCGCAGTGGAGGTTGTCGAGGATGCATCTGTGAAGACTGTCGGTCCTGGCTGAGGCCGATCCATGACCTTTTGTGGTAGGTCCATGTCGACAACAGCTAGCATCTGAGTCCAAGGGGGCTTTGCAGAATACTGAATCTCTCCGCCGAATCCGACCAGGGCTGTCGCCAGGTATTCTGACATCACTGTTGACTGTGTAGAGAGTTGCTTGCGAAAAGACAGAAATATTTTGGCTGGTTCAATGCCAAGATATTTCAGGGCGAGCTTTCTGCCTTTCATAATGAGGCTGCTGATATATTCAGCTCCTGGGGAAAATGCACGTGTCTGTCTTCCCAGGACTATCCACTGTATTGGGTGAGCTTTTTCTGGGGGGCCTTGAGCCAGTGCTCCTACCCCCCCTCCCTTTGTGAAGTGCACATACAGATCGAGTGGTACCTGGGGTTTCCACCTGGCGAGGGAACTTAAAGATACCTGCTGTTCGATAAAGTCAAGAGAGTCCCTTGCTTCTGCTGTCAGGGCTTTGTGTTCCCATGGATTTTTCCCTCTCAGGAGATCATACAGGGGGGTCATCTTCTCGGGTGGGATTAGGACGATGTTGCGGAGCCATTGCAGGGATCCCACCAGCTGCTGCACGTCATGGAGCGTTTTGATGTCCCGACGGATCTTTATCTGGGGAGGGGATATGTAAGAGTCTGTGATCCCCACCCCCAAAAAGGTTACACATGGCCCCTTTTTTATTTTAGCACTCGCGATTTCAAAGCCATTTGCTTTTAGAGTCTCTGTGATTGTTGACACTAACTGGTCTACCTGACCTCCCGAGGGTGCGGCAATCAGGATGTCGTCCATGTACTGGCTGATGGTCGCAGTCGAGTTGCTATGACGGATCGGTGCTAGCGCTCGATCGACTGTAATTTGGCAGATTGTAGGTGAGTTGACCATCCCCTGAGGCAGCACTTTCCACTGGAAGCGTAGGTTGGGGCGTTGGCTGTTTGGGAACACTACTGAAAAAGCAAACCGCTCCCTGTCTTCTTCATGTAAGGGTATAGAAAAGAAACAGTCTTTGATATCAAGAACAGCACAGGGTTGGCCCTCTGGCACCATAGAGTTCATAGGTAACAATGTTTGAACAGGTCCCATGGGTTGGATTTTCTTATTCACTTCACGTAAATCATGGAGGAGGCGAAACCCTTCTCTGGATCGCTTAGGGATTACGAAAACAGGAGTATTCCACGGGCTAGTAGATGGCTCTATGTGACCTTGTTGTAATTCACGGTTAACTAACTCAAGGAGGGCATCCAATCGAGGCTTGGACAAGGGCCACTGCTCGACCCACACCGGGTCTGATGATTTCCAAGAAAGCTTGATTGGTGGCAGTGGGTGCACAGCAGCGGCCCTTAGGGTAAATTTGTCACCCTGGCTTTTAGCAAGGCTAGGGCGTCCCTCCCCAGCAATGCTGGGATTCCTGTCATGACATACGGGAAGAGGGCAATAGTTTTCTCTGGCCCTTTTTCTGTTTGGAGTGTAATGGCTATTAGCTGTGCGCTTCTCCGAGCTCGTGACAGCCCTCCAACCCCGCCCACCATGGGGGCTTCCTCTAATTTCCAGAGAGGAGGCCAATTTGTTTCTGGTATGACTGTGACATCCGCCCCAGTATCAATTAGAAAAGGAACACTGATGGACCCGGAGGGGATACTTTGATCACCTGAGGTGTCATAAAGAGTGCAGATCCCCCATACGACCGGCGGGTTGTCACACCTTACTGCCAGGGCCACCCTGGGGTCCTGTCCCCCAGGTGTGATCCCTGCTGTCCCTGAGGCGGATACGGCTGGGCTGGCTGAGCAACAGGCTGAGTTATGAAAGTGGTTGCCTCTCGGGGGGGTAATGGATTCGGGAGCAGCTCGGTTCTTGCTGGACTGGCATAGCTGGGCCGCCTTGCATCCCAAGTGGGAGAGAACTGGATGCGGCCCTGCTGTCCTCTCCCCCTCCCGTTTCCCTGAACCTTGGTTCTGCATTCTCTAGCGAGGTGCCCCCTTCTTCCACAAGCCCAGCATGGTCCTTTAGACTGGTTCTGCTGTAAGGTGGGCCCTGCCAAGGCTCCCCCTTTTCTGCAATTTACAGCAACATGACCTGCCTGACCACACTTGAAACATGCCATCACATTAGCAACTGCTGTACAGATTGCAGTTTGAATCGGAACTGCCTGTTCCTCTCTTGCCACATGTTTAATCATCTCTGCAATATTTGCCCCTGCCGGTAGTGATCGAAGGATTTCCTTGGTTGTTGAATTGCATTGCTGACGCAAGCAGTCTGCCATGACTGGGCCTTTTGCCTCTGGGGGCAGGGAAGAGGAGTCAACAGCTGCCTGAAGGCGGTCTACAAATTGTGTAAAGCTCTCACTCTCTTTTTGCTTTATGGTAGCCCACGGTGATGGCTTGGCAATAACTCTAGAGGCCGTGCGAATAGCTTCTCTGGCCGCACGAGTGGTTATCATAACTTCATGGGCCCGCATACCCTGGGCTTGTGCCTGAGGGGTAGCCATGGCTGGGTCTGTGCCCATTAACCGTGGCAGGCTGGAACCGTGTAGTGGATGATCTGCCCCATTCACTTGGGCTAGGTATCTGGCACAATTGTCTTCCCATTCTTGTTTAAAAACAATCATTCCTGCTCCATCAAAAAACATTCTGCAAGTGTGCTTTATATCAAAAGGGAGCAGGTCATCACCTCCAAAAAGACCATCAATAAGGGAGGTGACCATGGCTGAATTAAGCCCTTTTTCTGAAACTGCTTTAACAAGCGTTTTAACTTCTTTAGGATTTATTGGTGAATAAACCCTTTGCCCCCCCTCAGACACCCTGACTGGGAATACTAATGCATCTGGGGCAACCCAGGTGGCACATTCTGCTCTTATTTGTCCCCAGTCTGTGAGAGGGGTGTCCTCTCTCAGTTCTTTTTTAATGTGGGGGGGGGGTGTTCTTGTTTATCTTTATTGTTTCCTCTTCAGAGGAGTCGGGTTCTGACTCTTTGTCACTCGTATCCCGATCAGAGCCGGAACTCGACTGGCTGGCTGCTTCCTCTTTGCCGTGCCTTTTTCTTAGGCTCCGGCCCCTCCTACCGCCCCTGTGGGCGGGCTGTTCCCTCCCCCTTGGCTCTCCACGCCTTTCGTTCCTCCCTCCACTCCGCCTTCCATCCTGCCCCCCACTCCGGACTTCGCTCTGCTCTCTGCTCCTGGCTTCTTCCCCTCCATTTGCATTCCATTCATTCTTCACCCATCCCCCGCTGTCCTTCACACATTTCTTATCTTTCCCATCCCCCCAGCCATGCTCATCCTCCAAGGCCAGCTTTTTTTCTTTGTTAGAGGCATACTTTTCCCGCTCTATAACTTTTTTCTCTGCGCCATCTTTAAGCCTCTCAGGGGATGTTTTCCCTCTCACTATCTTTGCTACATTTTTAGCTTCTTCTGTTAAATTTTTCCAAAAATCTCTTGCTTTCTGTTGTGCCTCGGAGGGCAGCTCAGGATTTGGGGTTTTTGGAGGCATGTCGCCCTCCTGTGTCCCCTTGTGCTCAGCCGAGTTGCTCTCTTTTGGAGGCTCTAAAGTTGGTGTTGTAGCACTCATTTGTAGTTTTGGGCTAACCAACAGACAGCTTTTTGCTGTCGTCCAGGCTTCTTGCTTTTGTCTAACTTTTTTCAAAGCCTTAAGAACTTTACCCCATGACTTAAAATATTTCATATTACCAGAATCTACAGTTTCATTAGCCAGGGCTCTGGTACATTTCTCCCACACCTCAGGGTAAAGAATATCCACTGGCTGCTCTATAACACCCATCTGTAAAAGCTGTGTGACAGCAAGCAAAAAATCCTTAGATTTACAATCTACTTCCCACTGCTTATATAATTCAGATACGACCTTTATACGTGAATCCATTTTCCTCTGGGCCCAGGATCCTCACGCCAAGAACAGTCCAGCTATCTTGGCCGCTGCCAGCCGATTCAGGATATTCTTGCTTTTTGGATTTCTTCCTCCCGGGTTTTCGGCACCAGATGTTGGGTTTCGAGCAAGAAGAGCACCCCGATCACCTACAGCACAGGCGGCTATCCCAGCCGCGCGGTCCACATCTCACGACATCAATGTGATGGATGAAGAATATGGCGGTTTATTGCAGGGAAACTTGACATTTTATAGCCTGGGTTCACTGTGTTACTCCCATCTGCTTACCTTAAAGTTAGGTGCTATTGGCTAATTGCAGGGGGGCCCTGCTATCCTAATAGAGAGGGGTGGGTTTCTAACTTTCTCGTTACATCCCGAGTTCTTCCGCAGCGCAAGGCCTTAACTACAACACTTGGCGTTACCTTTGAACCTCTCCTCTCCCTTGCCTTGCATTCCCTTGCTTACTCATCCCCCACCTGGAATTCAATACCCCTCTTTTTGCGGAATTTCTTCATCTTGCCTTGCCCTGCCTGCTTCTCCTAGGACTCTCAAGGCTTTCACGTACCTCCAGCGTTTCAGGAGCATGTGAGAGGAAGCCCAAAAGAGGTCACGTGCAAGCACACCCATCTGTCCTGGCAGCTTGCTTCTGGCACCTATCCTTACATGTCTTGAATTTTGGACATAAAATTCACATTTCACCTTTGCGCTTCAGGACCAGAATGACAGTTCTTTTGTATACCAAGGAAAGCAGGTAATCCAAGTGTTTTAGGTGCAGATTAGAGATGGCCCATGTGAGATCAAGGCCAGCCAGAGAAGTCTGTCCTAGCCCCTTTTGTGTACCAGCAGTCTTTGAATGTACCTCTCATTTGTCTTGCCTTGGTGACCCCAAAGTTTCCTTGCCTTGCCCTGCCTTGCCTCCCTAGCCTTGCACTCCCTCCAGTGCCTACGCCCACACTTGACCTGCCTACTGCTTTCCTCCGGGGAAACCTAGCCTTGCCTAGGCCTTCCTGTTTCTGCCTGGCCTTCCTATGCCCATCCTTGCCTAGAAGTTCTGGGCCTTCTCTCACCTACCACTCCATTTGCTTGCCCCTCATGGCTCCAGCCTTGTCAGCTTCTCCCTTGACTTGCCTACAATTGCGCCTACACTTGGTTTGCATTGCAAAGAGCGGTAGGCAAGGCAAAGCAAAGCAAGGAAGGTCTTTCTAGGTCTTGCCAGGCAAGGCACACATAAGCAAGCAAGCAAAACAAGAGTAGACTAGCCACAGCATCAAAGGCAAGGCAAGGCCAAGTGACTCTGAGTGCCTTTCCTTGGCAAGTAAAAGATATAGTGACAATGTAATAGGGCAGGCGTTAAAGGTACCATGAGGAGGTATAGTCCAGCAAGATATTTATGTCGTAGACCCTTCTGTGCAGGAGCCATTGTTGGACATAGTACAGGACATGGCATACAGTTTGGCTTGGTAAGTTCCTGAAGGAGAATGGCAATGCTTTCTCATGGGAAGGAAAGCACGTAGCCCCAGAGTTGGAGGTGCAGATAAGAAGCTGTGTCGCGCAGCTCAAGGACGACAGCAGCTTCTTGTGCCGGCATATTTGGAAGCACTCCCTCAATTTGTACAGTCATTGAGTCAGTATCCATCTTTGGAAGGCTGTCTGCCTCTAGTAAGAGTGTTCTGACACCATTGTATGGGATCAGTCACTGGATGTTTTGGATTTTGGAGGAGGGGATGCCATTTCTCTTGAAATGAGCTTCTTGTTCTTCTCTTTGGCAAAGAAATTAAGTTTGGATGGGCACTTTGGGTGGTCTCAGTGAATGTAAAGGTTTTTCCCAAGAGGTTTCCCTGTGGGTTAGAGCTGTTGAACTGACAGTGGGAATCTAGACAGCAAGTTGTTGAGCTTTTTGTCCTTGTAGCTTTAGTGTGTGAGTAGTCCCTGTTGCCATGCTGCTTGGATCTTGACTCTGAGACTGAAAGCTTAGGAGCGTAGAGCTGAAAAGAAAAGTGTCAATAGCAGGGTGTGTGTTCATTGTTTGATGGGTGAAGTTGAAATTGTAGGCAGCAAAGAACTTTCTCTCTCCGCTGGCACATTTGTTGAGCGGATGTCTTTGAGTTTGTTACCGGACTCTGCGAGAGTGAAAATGTTTGTTAGGGCAGAGGATTTCGTGTTGCCCTTTGAGTGTGGTGCAAAAGTGTTTGCACACTTGGAGGGGGAAGATCAGCAAAGTCTTTTTTTCCTGGCACAGTTAATTTGAGAGCAGGGACGTTTCCAACTCGGCTCTGTCCTTTGGAGCTGGCCTCGGTGCGTTTCCTTCTTTTGTTAGTCGACAGCGCCATCGTGTGGTTTTTTTGATGAGCGCTGGCAGACGGTGCCAGGGAAAAAGCCAAGCTGTTTGCGGCTCCGGCCTCATTGGTGTAGGAGCAGCGCAGGGAAGAGCTCCGCTGGGGGTCCTGGCTCTTAGAGACTGAGAGAATGTGATCCTGTATGTAGCACAGAAGGAAGTGGAATTGTTTCATTGTGGGCTGTGCAGTTTATAAGCTGCAAATGAAAAGGCAATTGCAGCGCAGCCTCTTCTTTTCTGTGTGATCAGCTGCTCAACATGTAACTCGCACACACTGAACTGCATCCACCTCCCTGGAGATATAAAATGTGTATATCACTTTCCTCAAACTCTATGTATTACCTTGCACTCTAGCAGATCCCAAACCGCTTCAAAACGTCCAGCAGCTACTCAAAAAGAAAAAGTCCAACAAAAAGCTAGTGCTGGCCTTTAGAGTGCCTTTGCAGTCCGTAAAATAGACAAAATGCACTAGGGCTTTGAATGCTTCTTCCCAACTATATAAATTCTCTCCAAGTGGCAAAGTCCATCATTACAGCAAAATTTTTCAGCTGGAGTTCTGACTGAGAGATGTGCCAGGACAGAAGGCATTTGCTGACCTACCCTTTTTCCCTGTGTAACTTGGTATTTGCAGTACAATTATTTTCAGTGTCGCTGTGTCCAAGCAGCTAGAGATTACACAGATAGAAGTGTCAAGAGAGATGCTGCTAAAGTACGCCCTTCTTATAGCAGCATTTAAATGGCACACGACGCCTTGCTGCTTTTTCTTTCCCAGAGAGACCTGCTGTCAATTTTTTCACTCTGGCTTCTTGATCAAAAATGTCCACCTGAAATGTCTTACAGAAATAGGCTCCAGGTGTAAAAACCAGTACGGGGCTACATTTTCTGCGTGCTCCACATAAGTCACATCAAACTCACTCATCAAACTTCACTCTCTCCTTCCATTCTCCACCACTGCCTCTACCATTGTGTTCTCTGGATCTCAGAGTCTAAAGGCAGGCGCAATAGTTTCCACTGAGGGGTTGGAAGAGGTGTACAAGCAGCACAAATAGCTTCTGCGCTGCGCAGGCCATTTCTCTGCATTTTAGAGTCTAAGGGAAAGCGCTTGTGTTCCTGCGGAGAGCTGCAACAGCTGCAGAATATGTGTTGTCTTGGCACATGTTTGCAATCCACCATGATGGATCCTTAGTGAAACCAAACTGTGGTTCTGCTTCAAACATCTCACCCTGCTTGGCCACAAAGCTTTCGCTGACATGTCCCATTGCCTTTTTATTGCTGCGTTTCATTTTCAGAGTTTGTACGGAATCATTGCACTTTGCTTCTAAGCTGAACGTCCATACTGCTGGAGTCTCATATGTCCATTTTCTTCTCACACAAAAAAACTGCTTCCTTTAAAACATGCTGATGCGACCTGCTTTCTTGCTCAGCTGTAATTTTAGGGGTGTTCTCTGTCCCGCTTACAGTCTGAATCTAAACTAAGAAGTTTATGGGACACAGATGTGCCAAGACAAATAGTTTGCTTGGACCTTGCCACGTGTATTCAAAAGCATCCTTTCACTCCACCATCAAGTCTCTGCTTTACATCCTGCAAACTTCACACACACATACATACATACATACTGGAATGAGGCACTTTCTTTCTTTCATTCTTTCTTTCTCAGCTACACTCACCTATCCCCCATGCTAACTTCTTTACCGCTTTTCTCTTGGCCTTGCTATGCATACTTTTCCTCTTAAGACACCCATTGTCTGGCCTACCCCTTCCCTACATTGCCTTGCCTTTCCTTTCCTATCCAACCTTGCATTTCTTTGTCATTCCTGGCCATTGTTTTCCTCTTCCTTCCTGACCCATCCATGTCTTTCCCTTGCCCTTCCTACCAGTCCAGTGCCTTGCACCACCCATCCCCCTTGCCACTTTGTCCAGTTTCCCTTCCCCTTTGTCCAGCTCCAATCTTTCATTTCCTTCTCCTTCTAGGACTCTCATTGCCTTGCTTGCCTCTCCTTTGTCTTGCCTGGCAAAGCCACCACTTTTCTTGGCGTTACCTTTGAACCTCTCCTCTCCCTTGCCTTGCATTCCCTTGCTCACTCGTCCCCCACCTGGAATTCAATACCCCTCTTTTTGCGGAATTTCTTCATCTTGCCTTGCCCTGCCTGCTTCTCCTAGGACTCTCAAGGCTTTCACGTACCTCCAGCGTTTCAGGAGCATGTGAGAGGAAGCCCAAAAGAGGTCACGTGCAAGCACACCCATCTGTCCTGGCAGCTTGCTTCTGGCACCTATCCTTACATGTCTTGAATTTTGGACATAAAATTCACATTTCACCTTTGCGCTTCAGGACCAGAATGACAGTTCTTTTGTATACCAAGGAAAGCAGGTAATCCAAGTGTTTTAGGTGCAGATTAGAGATGGCCCATGTGAGATCAAGGCCAGCCAGAGAAGTCTGTCCTAGCCCCTTTTGTGTACCAGCAGTCTTTGAATGTACCTCTCATTTGTCTTGCCTTGGTGACCCCAAAGTTTCCTTGCCTTGCCCTGCCTTGCCTCCCTAGCCTTGCACTCCCTCCAGTGCCTACGCCGACACTTGACCTGCCTACTGCTTTCCTCCGGGGAAACCTAGCCTTGCCTAGGCCTTCCTGTTTCTGCCTGGCCTTCCTATGCCCATCCTTGCCTAGAAGTTCTGGGCCTTCTCTCACCTACCACTCCATTTGCTTTCCCCTCATGGCTCCAGCCTTGTCAGCTTCTCCCTTTACTTGCCTACAATTGCGCCTACACTTGGTTTGCATTGCAAAGACCGGTAGGCAAGGCAAAGCAAAGCAAGGAAGGTCTTTCTAGGTCTTGCCAGGCAAGGCACACATAAGCAAGCAAGCAAAACAAGAGTAGACTAGCCACAGCATCAAAGGCAAGGCAAGGCCAAGTGACTCTGAGTGCCTTTCCTTGGCAAGTAAAAGATATAGTGACAATGTAATAGGGCAGGCGTTAAAGGTACCATGAGGAGGTATAGTCCAGCAAGATATTTATGTCGTAGACCCTTCTGTGCAGGAGCCATTGTTGGACATAGTACAGGACATGGCATACAGTTTGGCTTGGTAAGTTCCTGAAGGAGAATGGCAATGCTTTCTCATGGGAAGGAAAGCACGTAGCCCCAGAGTTGGAGGTGCAGATAAGAAGCTGTGTCGCGCAGCTCAAGGACGACAGCAGCTTCTTGTGCCGGCATATTTGGAAGCACTCCCTCAATTTGTTCAGTCATTGAGTCAGTATCCACCTTTGGAAGGCTGTCTGCCTCTAGTAAGAGTGTTCTGACACCATTGTATGGGATCAGTCACTGGATGTTTTGGATTTTGGAGGAGGGGATGCCATTTCTCTTGAAATGAGCTTCTTGTTCTTCTCTTTGGCAAAGAAATTAAGTTTGGATGGGCACTTTGGGTGGTCTCAGTGAATGTAAAGGTTTTTCCCAAGAGGTTTCCCTGTGGGTTAGAGCTGTTGAACTGACAGTGGGAATCTAGACAGCAAGTTGTTGAGCTTTTTGTCCTTGTAGCTTTAGTGTGTGAGTAGTCCCTGTTGCCATGCTGCTTGGATCTTGACTCTGAGACTGAAAGCTTAGGAGCGTAGAGCTGAAAAGAAAAGTGTCAATAGCAGGGTGTGTGTTCATTGTTTGATGGGTGAAGTTGAAATTGTAGGCAGCAAAGAACTTTCTCTCTCAGCTGGCACATTTGTTGAGCGGATGTCTTTGAGTTTGTTACCGGACTCTGCGAGAGTGAAAATGTTTGTTAGGGGAGAGGATTTCGTGTTGCCCTTTGAGTGTGGTGCAAAAGTGTTTGCACACTTGGAAGGGGAAGATCAGCAAAGTCTTTTTTTCCTGGCACAGTTAATTTGAGAGCAGGGACGTTTCCAACTCGGCTCTGTCCTTTGGAGCTGGCCTCGGTGCGTTTCCTTCTTTTGTTAGTCGACAGCGCCATCGTGTGGTTATTTTGATGAGCGCTGGCAGACGGTGCCAGGGAAAAAGCCAAGCTGTTTGCGGCTCCGGCCTCATTGGTGTAGGAGCAGCGCAGGGAAGAGCTCCGCTGGGGGTCCTGGCTCTTAGAGACTGAGAGAATGTGATCCTGTATGTAGCACAGAAGGAAGTGGAATTGTTTCATTGTGGGCTGTGCAGTTTATAAGCTGCAAATGAAAAGGCAATTGCAGCGCAGCCTCTTCTTTTCTGTGTGATCAGCTGCTCAACATGTAACTCGCACACACTGAACTGCATCCACCTCCCTGGAGATATAAAATGTGTATATCACTTTCCTCAAACTCTATGTATTACCTTGCACTCTAGCAGATCCCAAACCGCTTCAAAACGTCCAGCAGCTACTCAAAAAGAAAAAGTCCAACAAAAAGCTAGTGCTGGCCTTTAGAGTGCCTTTGCAGTCCGTAAAATAGACAAAATGCACTAGGGCTTTGAATGCTTCTTCCCAACTATATAAATTCTCTCCAAGTGGCAAAGTCCATCATTACAGCATAATTTTTCAGCTGGAGTTCTGACTGAGAGATGTGCCAGGACAGAAGGCATTTGCTGACCTACCCTTTTTCCCTGTGTAACTTGGTATTTGCAGTACAATTATTTTCAGTGTCGCTGTGTCCAAGCAGCTAGAGATTACACAGATAGAAGTGTCAAGAGAGATGCTGCTAAAGTACGCCCTTCTTATAGCAGCATTTAAATGGCACACGACGCCTTGCTGCTTTTTCTTTCCCAGAGAGACCTGCTGTCAATTTTTTCACTCTGGCTTCTTGATCAAAAATGTCCACCTGAAATGTCTTACAGAAATAGGCTCCAGGTGTAAAAACCAGTACGGGGCTACATTTTCTGCGTGCTCCACATAAGTCACATCAAACTCACTCATCAAACTTCACTCTCTCCTTCCATTCTCCACCACTGCCTCTACCATTGTGTTCTCTGGATCTCAGAGTCTAAAGGCAGGCGCAATAGTTTCCACTGAGGGGTTGGAAGAAATGTACAAGCAGCACAAATAGCTTCTGCGCTGCGCAGGCCATTTCTCTGCATTTTAGAGCCTAAGGGAAAGCGCTAGTGGTCCTGCGGAGAGCTGCAACAGCTGCAGAATATGTGTTGTCTTGGCACATGTTTGCAATCCACCATGATGGATCCTTAGTGAAACCAAACTGTGGTTCTGCTTCAAACATCTCACCCTGCTTGGCCACAAAGCTTTCGCTGACATGTCCCATTGCCTTTTTATTGCTGCGTTTCATTTTCAGAGTTTGTACGGAATCATTGCACTTTGCTTCTAAGCTGAACGTCGATACTGCTTGAGTCTCATATGTCCATTTTCTTCTCACACAAAAAAACTGCTTCCTTTAAAACATGCTGATGCGACCTGCTTTCTTGCTCAGCTGTAATTTTAGGGGTGTTCTCTGTCCCGCTTACAGTCTGAATCTAAACTAAGAAGTTTATGGGACACAGATGTGCCAAGACAAATAGTTTGCTTGGACCTTGCCACGTGTATTCAAAAGCATCCTTTCACTCCACCATCAAGTCTCTGCTTTACATCCTGCAAACTTCACACACACATACATACATACATACTGGAATGAGGCACTTTCTTTCTTTCTTTCTCAGCTACACTCACCTATCCCCCACGCTAACTTCTTTACCGCTTTTCTCTTGGCCTTGCTATGCATACTTTTCCTCTTAAGACACCCATTGTCTGGCCTACCCCTTCCCTACATTGCCTTGCCTTTCCTTTCCTATCCAACCTTGCATTTCTTTGTCATTCCTGGCCATTGTTTTCCTCTTCCTTCCTGACCCATCCATGTCTTTCCCTTGCCCTTCCTACCAGTCCAGTGCCTTGCACCACCCATCCCCCTTGCCACTTTGTCCAGTTTCCCTTCCCCTTTGTCCAGCTCCAATCTTTCATTTCCTTCTCCTTCTAGGACTCTCATTGCCTTGCTTGCCTCTCCTTTGTCTTGCCTGGCAAAGCCACCACTTTTCTTGGCGTTACCTTTGAACCTCTCCTCTCCCTTGCCTTGCATTCCCTTGCTCACTCGTCCCCCACCTGGAATTCAATACCCCTCTTTTTGCGGAATTTCTTCATCTTGCCTTGCCCTGCCTGCTTCTCCTAGGACTCTCAAGGCTTTCACGTACCTCCAGCGTTTCAGGAGCATGTGAGAGGAAGCCCAAAAGAGGTCACGTGCAAGCACACCCATCTGTCCTGGCAGCTTGCTTCTGGCACCTATCCTTACATGTCTTGAATTTTGGACATAAAATTCACATTTCACCTTTGCGCTTCAGGACCAGAATGACAGTTCTTTTGTATACCAAGGAAAGCAGGTAATCCAAGTGTTTTAGGTGCAGATTAGAGATGGCCCATGTGAGATCAAGGCCAGCCAGAGAAGTCTGTCCTAGCCCCTTTTGTGTACCAGCAGTCTTTGAATGTACCTCTCATTTGTCTTGCCTTGGTGACCCCAAAGTTTCCTTGCCTTGCCCTGCCTTGCCTCCCTAGCCTTGCACTCCCTCCAGTGCCTATGCCCACACTTGACCTGCCTACTGCTTTCCTCCAGGGAAACCTAGCCTTGCCTAGGCCTTCCTGTTTCTGCCTGGCCTTCCTATGCCCATCCTTGCCTAGAAGTTCTGGGCCTTCTCTCACCTACCACTCCATTTGCTTGCCCCTCAAGGCTCCAGCCTTGTCAGCTTCTCCCTTGACTTGCCTACAATTGCGCCTACACTTGGTTTGCATTGCAAAGAGCGGTAGGCAAGGCAAAGCAAAGCAAGGAAGGTCTTTCTAGGTCTTGACAGGCAAGGCACACATAAGCAAGCAAGCAAAACAAGAGTAGACTAGCCACAGCATCAAAGGCAAGGCAAGGCCAAGTGACTCTGAGTGCTTTTCCTTGGCAAGTAAAAGATATAGTGACAATGTAATAGGGCAGTCGTTAAAGGTACCATGAGGAGGTATAGTCCAGCAAGATATTTATGTCGTAGACCCTTCTGTGCAGGAGCCATTGTTGGACATAGTACAGGACATGGCATACAGCTTGGCTTGGTAAGTTCCTGAAGGAGAATGGCAATGCTTTCTCATGGGAAGGAAAGCACGTAGCCCCAGAGTTGGAGGTGCAGATAAGAAGCTGTGTCGCGCAGCTCAAGGACGACAGCAGCTTCTTGTGCCGGCATATTTGGAAGCACTCCCTCAATTTGTTCAGTCATTGAGTCAGTATCCACCTTTGGAAGGCTGACTGCCTCTAGTAAGAGTGTTCTGACACCATTGTATGGGATCAGTCACTGGATGTTTTGGATTTTGGAGGAGGGGATGCCCTTTCTCTTGAAATGAGCTTCTTGTTCTTCTCTTTGGCAAAGAAATTAAGTTTGGATGGGCACTTTGGGTGGTCTCAGTGAATTAAAGGTTTTTCCCAAGAGGTTTCCCTGTGGGTTAGAGCTGTTGAACTGACAGTGGGAATCTAGACAGCAAGTTGTTGAGCTTTTTGTCCTTGTAGCTTTAGTGTGTGAGTAGTCCCTGTTGCCATGCTGCTTGGATCTTGACTCTGAGACTGAAAGCTTAGGAGCGTAGAGCTGAAAAGAAAAGTGCCAATAGCAGGGTGTGTGTTCATTGTTTGATGGGTGAAATTGAAATTGTAGGCAGCAAAGAACTTTCTCTCTCAGCTGGCACATTTGTTGAGCGGATGTCTTTGAGTTTGTTACCGGACTCTGCGAGAGTGAAAATGTTTGTTAGGGCAGAGGATTTCGTGTTGCCCTTTGAGTGTGGTGCAAAAGTGTTTGCACACTTGGAAGGGGAAGATCAGCAAAGTCTTTTTTTCCTGGCACAGTTAATTTGAGAGCAGGGACGTTTCCAACTGGGCTCTGTCCTTTGGAGCTGGCCTCGGTGCGTTTCCTTCTTTTGTTAGTCGACAGCGCCATCGTGTGGTTATTTTGATGAGCGCTGGCGGCCGGTGCCAGGGAAAAAGCCAAGCTGTTTGCAGCTCCGGCCTCATTGGTGTAGGAGCAGCGCAGGGAAGAGCTCCGCTGGGGGTCCTGGCTCTTAGAGACTGAGAGAATGTGATCCTGTATGTAGCACAGAAGGAAGTGGAATTGTTTCATTGTGGGCTGTGCAGTTTATAAGCTGCAAATGAAAAGGCAATTGCAGCGCAGCCTCTTCTTTTCTGTGTGATCAGCTGCTCAACATGTAACTCGCACACACTGAACTGCATCCACCTCCCTGGAGATATAAAATGTGTATATCACTTTCCTCAAACTCTATGTATTACCTTGCACTCTAGCAGATCCCAAACCGCTTCAAAACGTCCAGCAGCTACTCAAAAAGAAAAAGTCCAACAAAAAGCTAGTGCTGGCCTTTAGAGTGCCTTTGCAGTCCGTAAAATAGACAAAATGCACTAGGGCTTTGAATGCTTCTTCCCAACTATATAAATTCTCTCCAAGTGGCAAAGTCCATCATTACAGCATAATTTTTCAGCTGGAGTTCTGACTGAGAGATGTGCCAGGACAGAAGGCATTTGCTGACCTACCCTTTTTCCCTGTGTAACTTGGTATTTGCAGTACAATTATTTTCAGTGTCGCTGTGTCCAAGCAGCTAGAGATTACACAGATAGAAGTGTCAAGAGAGATGCTGCTAAAGTACGCCCTTCTTATAGCAGCATTTAAATGGCACACGACGCCTTGCTGCTTTTTCTTTCCCAGAGAGACCTGCTGTCAATTTTTTCACTCTGGCTTCTTGATCAAAAATGTCCACCTGAAATGTCTTACAGAAATAGGCTCCAGGTGTAAAAACCAGTACGGGGCTACATTTTCTGCGTGCTCCACATAAGTCACATCAAACTCACTCATCAAACTTCACTCTCTCCTTCCATTCTCCACCACTGCCTCTACCATTGTGTTCTCTGGATCTCAGAGTCTAAAGGCAGGCGCAATAGTTTCCACTGAGGGGTTGGAAGAAATGTACAAGCAGCACAAATAGCTTCTGCGCTGCGCAGGCCATTTCTCTGCATTTTAGAGCCTAAGGGAAAGCGCTAGTGGTCCTGCGGAGAGCTGCAACAGCTGCAGAATATGTGTTGTCTTGGCACATGTTTGCAATCCACCATGATGGATCCTTAGTGAAACCAAACTGTGGTTCTGCTTCAAACATCTCACCCTGCTTGGCCACAAAGCTTTCGCTGACATGTCCCATTGCCTTTTTATTGCTGCGTTTCATTTTCAGAGTTTGTACGGAATCATTGCACTTTGCTTCTAAGCTGAACGTCGATACTGCTTGAGTCTCATATGTCCATTTTCTTCTCACACAAAAAAACTGCTTCCTTTAAAACATGCTGATGCGACCTGCTTTCTTGCTCAGCTGTAATTTTAGGGGTGTTCTCTGTCCCGCTTACAGTCTGAATCTAAACTAAGAAGTTTATGGGACACAGATGTGCCAAGACAAATAGTTTGCTTGGACCTTGCCACGTGTATTCAAAAGCATCCTTTCACTCCACCATCAAGTCTCTGCTTTACATCCTGCAAACTTCACACACACATACATACATACATACTGGAATGAGGCACTTTCTTTCTTTCTTTCTCAGCTACACTCACCTATCCCCCACGCTAACTTCTTTACCGCTTTTCTCTTGGCCTTGCTATGCATACTTTTCCTCTTAAGACACCCATTGTCTGGCCTACCCCTTCCCTACATTGCCTTGCCTTTCCTTTCCTATCCAACCTTGCATTTCTTTGTCATTCCTGGCCATTGTTTTCCTCTTCCTTCCTGACCCATCCATGTCTTTCCCTTGCCCTTCCTACCAGTCCAGTGCCTTGCACCACCCATCCCCCTTGCCACTTTGTCCAGTTTCCCTTCCCCTTTGTCCAGCTCCAATCTTTCATTTCCTTCTCCTTCTAGGACTCTCATTGCCTTGCTTGCCTCTCCTTTGTCTTGCCTGGCAAAGCCACCACTTTTCTTGGCGTTACCTTTGAACCTCTCCTCTCCCTTGCCTTGCATTCCCTTGCTCACTCGTCCCCCACCTGGAATTCAATACCCCTCTTTTTGCGGAATTTCTTCATCTTGCCTTGCCCTGCCTGCTTCTCCTAGGACTCTCAAGGCTTTCACGTACCTCCAGCGTTTCAGGAGCATGTGAGAGGAAGCCCAAAAGAGGTCACGTGCAAGCACACCCATCTGTCCTGGCAGCTTGCTTCTGGCACCTATCCTTACATGTCTTGAATTTTGGACATAAAATTCACATTTCACCTTTGCGCTTCAGGACCAGAATGACAGTTCTTTTGTATACCAAGGAAAGCAGGTAATCCAAGTGTTTTAGGTGCAGATTAGAGATGGCCCATGTGAGATCAAGGCCAGCCAGAGAAGTCTGTCCTAGCCCCTTTTGTGTACCAGCAGTCTTTGAATGTACCTCTCATTTGTCTTGCCTTGGTGACCCCAAAGTTTCCTTGCCTTGCCCTGCCTTGCCTCCCTAGCCTTGCACTCCCTCCAGTGCCTATGCCCACACTTGACCTGCCTACTGCTTTCCTCCAGGGAAACCTAGCCTTGCCTAGCCCTTCCTGTTTCTGCCTGGCCTTCCTATGCCCATCCTTGCCTAGAAGTTCTGGGCCTTCTCTCACCTACCACTCCATTTGCTTGCCCCTCAAGGCTCCAGCCTTGTCAGCTTCTCCCTTGACTTGCCTACAATTGCGCCTACACTTGGTTTGCATTGCAAAGAGCGGTAGGCAAGGCAAAGCAAAGCAAGGAAGGTCTTTCTAGGTCTTGACAGGCAAGGCACACATAAGCAAGCAAGCAAAACAAGAGTAGACTAGCCACAGCATCAAAGGCAAGGCAAGGCCAAGTGACTCTGAGTGCTTTTCCTTGGCAAGTAAAAGATATAGTGACAATGTAATAGGGCAGTCGTTAAAGGTACCATGAGGAGGTATAGTCCAGCAAGATATTTATGTCGTAGACCCTTCTGTGCAGGAGCCATTGTTGGACATAGTACAGGACATGGCATACAGCTTGGCTTGGTAAGTTCCTGAAGGAGAATGGCAATGCTTTCTCATGGGAAGGAAAGCACGTAGCCCCAGAGTTGGAGGTGCAGATAAGAAGCTGTGTCGCGCAGCTCAAGGACGACAGCAGCTTCTTGTGCCGGCATATTTGGAAGCACTCCCTCAATTTGTTCAGTCATTGAGTCAGTATCCACCTTTGGAAGGCTGACTGCCTCTAGTAAGAGTGTTCTGACACCATTGTATGGGATCAGTCACTGGATGTTTTGGATTTTGGAGGAGGGGATGCCCTTTCTCTTGAAATGAGCTTCTTGTTCTTCTCTTTGGCAAAGAAATTAAGTTTGGATGGGCACTTTGGGTGGTCTCAGTGAATTAAAGGTTTTTCCCAAGAGGTTTCCCTGTGGGTTAGAGCTGTTGAACTGACAGTGGGAATCTAGACAGCAAGTTGTTGAGCTTTTTGTCCTTGTAGCTTTAGTGTGTGAGTAGTCCCTGTTGCCATGCTGCTTGGATCTTGACTCTGAGACTGAAAGCTTAGGAGCGTAGAGCTGAAAAGAAAAGTGCCAATAGCAGGGTGTGTGTTCATTGTTTGATGGGTGAAATTGAAATTGTAGGCAGCAAAGAACTTTCTCTCTCAGCTGGCACATTTGTTGAGCGGATGTCTTTGAGTTTGTTACCGGACTCTGCGAGAGTGAAAATGTTTGTTAGGGCAGAGGATTTCGTGTTGCCCTTTGAGTGTGGTGCAAAAGTGTTTGCACACTTGGAAGGGGAAGATCAGCAAAGTCTTTTTTTCCTGGCACAGTTAATTTGAGAGCAGGGACGTTTCCAACTGGGCTCTGTCCTTTGGAGCTGGCCTCGGTGCGTTTCCTTCTTTTGTTAGTCGACAGCGCCATCGTGTGGTTATTTTGATGAGCGCTGGCGGCCGGTGCCAGGGAAAAAGCCAAGCTGTTTGCAGCTCCGGCCTCATTGGTGTAGGAGCAGCGCAGGGAAGAGCTCCGCTGGGGGTCCTGGCTCTTAGAGACTGAGAGAATGTGATCCTGTATGTAGCACAGAAGGAAGTGGAATTGTTTCATTGTGGGCTGTGCAGTTTATAAGCTGCAAATGAAAAGGCAATTGCAGCGCAGCCTCTTCTTTTCTGTGTGATCAGCTGCTCAACATGTAACTCGCACACACTGAACTGCATCCACCTCCCTGGAGATATAAAATGTGTATATCACTTTCCTCAAACTCTATGTATTACCTTGCACTCTAGCAGATCCCAAACCGCTTCAAAACGTCCAGCAGCTACTCAAAAAGAAAAAGTCCAACAAAAAGCTAGTGCTGGCTTTTAGAGTGCCTTTGCAGTCCGTAAAATAGACGAAATGCACTAGGGCTTTGAATGCTTCTTCCCAACTATATAAATTCTCTCCAAGTGGCAAAGTCCATCATTACAGCAAAATTTTTCAGCTGGAGTTCTGACTGAGAGATGTGCCAGGACAGAAGGCATTTGCTGACCTACCCTTTTTCCCTGTGTAACTTGGTATTTGCAGTACAATTATTTTCAGTGTCGCTGTGTCCAAGCAGCTAGAGATTACACAGATAGAAGTGTCAAGAGAGATGCTGCTAAAGTACGCCCTTCTTATAGCAGCATTTAAATGGCACACGACGCCTTGCTGCTTTTTCTTTCCCAGAGAGACCTGCTGTCAATTTTTTCACTCTGGCTTCTTGATCAAAAATGTCCACCTGAAATGTCTTACAGAAATAGGCTCCAGGTGTAAAAACCAGTACGGGGCTACATTTTCTGCGTGCTCCACATAAGTCACATCAAACTCACTCATCAAACTTCACTCTCTCCTTCCATTCTCCACCACTGCCTCTACCATTGTGTTCTCTGGATCTCAGAGTCTAAAGGCAGGCGCAATAGTTTCCACTGAGGGGTTGGAAGAGGTGTACAAGCAGCAAAAATAGCTTCTGCGCTGCGCAGGCCATTTCTCTGCATTTTAGAGTCTAAGGGAAAGCGCTAGTGTTCCTGCGGAGAGCTGCAACAGCTGCAGAATATGTGTTGTCTTGGCACATGTTTGCAATCCACCATGATGGATCCTTAGTGAAACCAAACTGTGGTTCTGCTTCAAACATCTCACCCTGCTTGGCCACAAAGCTTTCGCTGACATGTCCCATTGCCTTTTTATTGCCGCGTTTCATTTTCAGAGTTTGTACGGAATCATTGCACTTTGCTTCTAAGCTGAACGTCGATACTGCTTGAGTCTCATATGTCCATTTTCTTCTCACACAAAAAAACTGCTTCCTTTAAAACATGCTGATGCGACCTGCTTTCTTGCTCAGCTGTAATTTTAGGGGTGTTCTCTGTCCCGCTTACAGTCTGAATCTAAACTAAGAAGTTTATGGGACACAGATGTGCCAAGACAAATACTTTGCTTGGACCTTGCCACGTGTATTCAAGAGCATCCTTTCACTCCACCATCAAGTCTCTGCTCTACATCCGGCAAACATCACACACACATACATACATATATACTGGAATGAGGCTCATTCTTTCTTTCTTTCTTTCTTTCTTTCTTTCTTTCTTTCTTTCTTTCTTTCTTTCTTTCTTTCTTTCTTTCTTTCTTTCTTTCTTTCTTTCTTTCTTTCTTTCTTTCTTTCTTTCTTTCTTTCTTTCTTTCTTTCTTTCTTTCTTTCTTTCTTTCTTTCTTTCTTTCTTTCTTTCTTTCTTTCTTTCTTTCTTTCTTTCTTTCTTTCTTTCTTTCTTTCTTTCTTTCTTTCTTTCTTTCTCAGCTACACTCACCTATCCCCCACGCTAACTTCTTTACCGCTTTTCTCTTGGCCTTGCTATGCATACTTTTCCTCTTAAGACACCCATTGTCTGGCCTACCCCTTCCCTACATTGCCTTGCCTTTCCTTTCCTATCCAACCTTGCATTTCTTTGTCATTCCTGGCCATTGTTTTCCTCTTCCTCCCTGACCCATCCATGTCTTTCCCTTGCCCTTCCTACCAGTCCAGTGCCTTGCACCACCCATCCCCCTTGCCACTTTGTCCAGTTTCCCTTCCCCTTTGTCCAACTCCAATCTTTCATTTCCTTCTCCTTCTAGGACTCTCATTGCCTTGCTTGCCTCTCCTTTGTCTTGCCTGGCAAAGCCACCACTTTTCTTGGCGTTACCTTTGAACCTCTCCTCTCCCTTGCCTTGCATTCCCTTGCTCACTCGTCCCCCACCTGGAATTCAATACCCCTCTTTTTGCGGAATTTCTTCATCTTGCCTTGCCCTGCCTGCTTCTCCTAGGACTCTCAAGGCTTTCACGTACCTCCAGCGTTTCAGGAGCATGTGAGAGGAAGCCCAAAAGAGGTCACGTGCAAGCACACCCATCTGTCCTGGCAGCTTGCTTCTGGCACCTATCCTTACATGTCTTGAATTTTGGACATAAAATTCACATTTCACCTTTGTGCTTCAGGACCAGAATGACAGTTCTTTTGTATACCAAGAAAAGCAGGTAATCCAAGTGTTTTAGGTGCAGATTAGAGATGGCCCATGTGAGATCAAGGCCAGCCAGAGAAGTCTGTCCTAGCCCCTTTTGTGTACCAGCAGTCTTTGAATGTACCTCTCATTTGTCTTGCCTTGGTGACCCAAAAGTTTCCTTGCCTTGCCCTGCCTTGCCTCCCTAGCCTTGCACTCCCTCCAGTGCCTACGCCCACACTTGACCTGCCTACTGCTTTCCTCCGGGGAAACCTAGCCTTGCCTAGGCCTTCCTGTTTCTGCCTGGCCTTCCTATGCCCATCCTTGCCTAGAAGTTCTGGGCCTTCTCTCACCTACCACTCCATTTGCTTGCCCCTCATGGCTCCAGCCTTGTCAGCTTCTCCCTTGACTTGCCTACAATTGCGCCTACACTTGGTTTGCATTGCAAAGAGCGGTAGGCAAGGCAAAGCAAAGCAAGGAAGGTCTTTCTAGGTCTTGCCAGGCAAGGCACACATAAGCAAGCAAGCAAAACAAGAGTAGACTAGCCACAGCATCAAAGGCAAGGCAAGGCCAAGTGACTCTGAGTGCCTTTCCTTGGCAAGTAAAAGATATAGTGACAATGTAATAGGGCAGGCGTTAAAGGTACCATGAGGAGGTATAGTCCAGCAAGATATTTATGTCGTAGACCCTTCTGTGCAGGAGCCATTGTTGGACATAGTACAGGACATGGCATACAGCTTGGCTTGGTAAGTTCCTGAAGGAGAATGGCAATGCTTTCTCATGGGAAGGAAAGCACGTAGCCCCAGAGTTGGAGGTGCAGATAAGAAGCTGTGTCGCGCAGCTCAAGGACGACAGTAGCTTCTTGTGCCGGCATATTTGGAAGCACTCCCTCAATTTGTTCAGTCATTGAGTCAGTATCCACCTTTGGAAGGCTGTCTGCCTCTAGTAAGAGTGTTCTGACACCATTGTATGGGATCAGTCACTGGATGTTTTGGATTTTGGAGGAGGGGATGCCATTTCTCTTGAAATGAGCTTCTTGTTCTTCTCTTTGGCAAAGAAATTAAGTTTGGATGGGCACTTTGGGTGGTCTCAGTGAATGTAAAGGTTTTTCCCAAGAGGTTTCCCTGTGGGTTAGAGCTGTTGAACTGACAGTGGGAATCTAGACAGCAAGTTGTTGAGCTTTTTGTCCTTGTAGCTTTAGTGTGTGAGTAGTCCCTGTTGCCATGCTGCTTGGATCTTGACTCTGAGACTGAAAGCTTAGGAGCGTAGAGCTGAAAAGAAAAGTGTCAATAGCAGGGTGTGTGTTCATTGTTTGATGGGTGAAGTTGAAATTGTAGGCAGCAAAGAACTTTCTCTCTCAGCTGGCACATTTGTTGAGCGGATGTCTTTGAGTTTGTTACCGGACTCTGCGAGAGTGAAAATGTTTGTTAGGGCAGAGGATTTCGTGTTGCCCTTTGAGTGTGGTGCAAAAGTGTTTGCACACTTGGAAGGGGAAGATCAGCAAAGTCTTTTTTTCCTGGCACAGTTAATTTGAGAGCAGGGACGTTTCCAACTCGGCTCTGTCCTTTGGAGCTGGCCTCGGTGCGTTTCCTTCTTTTGTTAGTCGACAGCGCCATCGTGTGGTTATTTTGATGAGCGCTGGCAGACGGTGCCAGGGAAAAAGCCAAGCTGTTTGCGGCTCCGGCCTCATTGGTGTAGGAGCAGCGCAGGGAAGAGCTCCGCTGGGGGTCCTGGCTCTTAGAGACTGAGAGAATGTGATCCTGTATGTAGCACAGAAGGAAGTGGAATTGTTTCATTGTGGGCTGTGCAGTTTATAAGCTGCAAATGAAAAGGCAATTGCAGCGCAGCCTCTTCTTTTCTGTGTGATCAGCTGCTCAACATGTAACTCGCACACACTGAACTGCATCCACCTCCCTGGAGATATAAAATGTGTATATCACTTTCCTCAAACTCTATGTATTACCTTGCACTCTAGCAGATCCCAAACCGCTTCAAAACGTCCAGCAGCTACTCAAAAAGAAAAAGTCCAACAAAAAGCTAGTGCTGGCCTTTAGAGTGCCTTTGAAGTCCGTAAAATAGACAAAATGCACTAGGGCTTTGAATGCTTCTTCCCAACTATATAAATTCTCTCCAAGTGGCAAAGTCCATCATTACAGCAAAATTTTTCAGCTGGAGTTCTGACTGAGAGATGTGCCAGGACAGAAGGCATTTGCTGACCTACCCTTTTTCCCTGTGTAACTTGGTATTTGCAGTACAATTATTTTCAGTGTCGCTGTGTCCAAGCAGCTAGAGATTACACAGATAGAAGTGTCAAGAGAGATGCTGCTAAAGTACGCCCTTCTTATAGCAGCATTTAAATGGCACACGACGCCTTGCTGCTTTTTCTTTCCCAGAGAGACCTGCTGTCAATTTTTTCACTCTGGCTTCTTGATCAAAAATGTCCACCTGAAATGTCTTACAGAAATAGGCTCCAGGTGTAAAAACCAGTACGGGGCTACATTTTCTGCGTGCTCCACATAAGTCACATCAAACTCACTCATCAAACTTCACTCTCTCCTTCCATTCTCCACCACTGCCTCTACCATTGTGTTCTCTGGATCTCAGAGTCTAAAGGCAGGCGCAATAGTTTCCACTGAGGGGTTGGAAGAAATGTACAAGCAGCACAAATAGCTTCTGCGCTGCGCAGGCCATTTCTCTGCATTTTAGAGCCTAAGGGAAAGCGCTAGTGTTCCTGCGGAGAGCTGCAACAGCTGCAGAATATGTGTTGTCTTGGCACATGTTTGCAATCCACCATGATGGATCCTTAGTGAAACCAAACTGTGGTTCTGCTTCAAACATCTCACCCTGCTTGGCCACAAAGCTTTCGCTGACATGTCCCATTGCCTTTTTATTGCTGCGTTTCATTTTCAGAGTTTGTACGGAATCATTGCACTTTGCTTCTAAGCTGAACGTCGATACTGCTTGAGTCTCATATGTCCATTTTCTTCTCACACAAAAAAACTGCTTCCTTTAAAACATGCTGATGCGACCTGCTTTCTTGCTCAGCTGTAATTTTAGGGGTGTTCTCTGTCCCGCTTACAGTCTGAATCTAAACTAAGAAGTTTATGGGACACAGATGTGCCAAGACAAATAGTTTGCTTGGACCTTGCCACGTGTATTCAAAAGCATCCTTTCACTCCACCATCAAGTCTCTGCTTTACATCCTGCAAACTTCACACACACATACATACATACATACTGGAATGAGGCACTTTCTTTCTTTCTTTCTTTCTCAGCTACACTCACCTATCCCCCACGCTAACTTCTTTACCGCTTTTCTCTTGGCCTTGCTATGCATACTTTTCCTCTTAAGACACCCATTGTCTGGCCTACCCCTTCCCTACATTGCCTTGCCTTTCCTTTCCTATCCAACCTTGCATTTCTTTGTCATTCCTGGCCATTGTTTTCCTCTTCCTTCCTGACCCATCCATGTCTTTCCCTTGCCCTTCCTACCAGTCCAGTGCTTGCACCACCCATCCCCCTTGCCACTTTGTCCAGTTTCCCTTCCCCTTTGTCCAACTCCAATCTTTCATTTCCTTCTCCTTCTAGGACTCTCATTGCCTTGCTTGCCTCTCCTTTGTCTTGCCTGGCAAAGCCACCACTTTTATTGGCGTTACCTTTGAACCTCTCCTCTCCCTTGCCTTGCATTCCCTTGCTCACTCGTCCCCCACCTGGAATTCAATACCCCTCTTTTTGCGGAATTTCTTCATCTTGCCTTGCCCTGCCTGCTTCTCCTAGGACTCTCAAGGCTTTCACGTACCTCCAGCGTTTCAGGAGCATGTGAGAGGAAGCCCAAAAGAGGTCACGTGCAAGCACACCCATCTGTCCTGGCAGCTTGCTTCTGGCACCTATCCTTACATGTCTTGAATTTTGGACATAAAATTCACATTTCACCTTTGCGCTTCAGGACCAGAATGACAGTTCTTTTGTATACCAAGGAAAGCAAGTAATCCAAGTGTTTTAGGTGCAGATTAGAGATGGCCCATGTGAGATCAAGGCCAGCCAGAGAAGTCTGTCCTAGCCCCTTTTGTGTACCAGCAGTCTTTGAATGTACCTCTCATTTGTCTTGCCTTGGTGACCCCAAAGTTTCCTTGCCTTGCCCTGCCTTGCCTCCCTAGCCTTGCACTCCCTCCAGTGCCTATGCCCACACTTGACCTGCCTACTGCTTTCCTCCAGGGAAACCTAGCCTTGCCTAGCCCTTCCTGTTTCTGCCTGGCCTTCCTATGCCCATCCTTGCCTAGAAGTTCTGGGCCTTCTCTCACCTACCACTCCATTTGCTTGCCCCTCAAGGCTCCAGCCTTGTCAGCTTCTCCCTTGACTTGCCTACAATTGCGCCTACACTTGGTTTGCATTGCAAAGAGCGGTAGGCAAGGCAAAGCAAAGCAAGGAAGGTCTTTCTAGGTCTTGACAGGCAAGGCACACATAAGCAAGCAAGCAAAACAAGAGTAGACTAGCCACAGCATCAAAGGCAAGGCAAGGCCAAGTGACTCTGAGTGCTTTTCCTTGGCAAGTAAAAGATATAGTGACAATGTAATAGGGCAGTCGTTAAAGGTACCATGAGGAGGTATAGTCCAGCAAGATATTTATGTCGTAGACCCTTCTGTGCAGGAGCCATTGTTGGACATAGTACAGGACATGGCATACAGCTTGGCTTGGTAAGTTCCTGAAGGAGAATGGCAATGCTTTCTCATGGGAAGGAAAGCACGTAGCCCCAGAGTTGGAGGTGCAGATAAGAAGCTGTGTCGCGCAGCTCAAGGACGACAGCAGCTTCTTGTGCCGGCATATTTGGAAGCACTCCCTCAATTTGTTCAGTCATTGAGTCAGTATCCACCTTTGGAAGGCTGACTGCCTCTAGTAAGAGTGTTCTGACACCATTGTATGGGATCAGTCACTGGATGTTTTGGATTTTGGAGGAGGGGATGCCCTTTCTCTTGAAATGAGCTTCTTGTTCTTCTCTTTGGCAAAGAAATTAAGTTTGGATGGGCACTTTGGGTGGTCTCAGTGAATTAAAGGTTTTTCCCAAGAGGTTTCCCTGTGGGTTAGAGCTGTTGAACTGACAGTGGGAATCTAGACAGCAAGTTGTTGAGCTTTTTGTCCTTGTAGCTTTAGTGTGTGAGTAGTCCCTGTTGCCATGCTGCTTGGATCTTGACTCTGAGACTGAAGCTTAGGAGCGTAGAGCTGAAAAGAAAAGTGCCAATAGCAGGGTGTGTGTTCATTGTTTGATGGGTGAAATTGAAATTGTAGGCAGCAAAGAACTTTCTCTCTCAGCTGGCACATTTGTTGAGCGGATGTCTTTGAGTTTGTTACCGGACTCTGCGAGAGTGAAAATGTTTGTTAGGGCAGAGGATTTCGTGTTGCCCTTTGAGTGTGGTGCAAAAGTGTTTGCACACTTGGAAGGGGAAGATCAGCAAAGTCTTTTTTTCCTGGCACAGTTAATTTGAGAGCAGGGACGTTTCCAACTGGGCTCTGTCCTTTGGAGCTGGCCTCGGTGCGTTTCCTTCTTTTGTTAGTCGACAGCGCCATCGTGTGGTTATTTTGATGAGCGCTGGCGGCCGGTGCCAGGGAAAAAGCCAAGCTGTTTGCAGCTCCGGCCTCATTGGTGTAGGAGCAGCGCAGGGAAGAGCTCCGCTGGGGGTCCTGGCTCTTAGAGACTGAGAGAATGTGATCCTGTATGTAGCACAGAAGGAAGTGGAATTGTTTCATTGTGGGCTGTGCAGTTTATAAGCTGCAAATGAAAAGGCAAATGCAGCGCAGCCTCTTCTTTTCTGTGTGATCAGCTGCTCAACATGTAACTCGCACACACTGAACTGCATCCACCTCCCTGGAGATATAAAATGTGTATATCACTTTCCTCAAACTCTATGTATTACCTTGCACTCTAGCAGATCCCAAACCGCTTCAAAACGTCCAGCAGCTACTCAAAAAGTCCAACAAAAGCTAGTGCTGGCTTTTAGAGTGCCTTTGCAGTCCGTAAAATAGACGAAATGCACTAGGGCTTTGAATGCTTCTTCCCAACTATATAAATTCTCTCCAAGTGGCAAAGTCCATCATTACAGCAAAATTTTTCAGCTGGAGTTCTGACTGAGAGATGTGCCAGGACAGAAGGCATTTGCTGACCTACCCTTTTTCCCTGTGTAACTTGGTATTTGCAGTACAATTATTTTCAGTGTCGCTGTGTCCAAGCAGCTAGAGATTACACAGATAGAAGTGTCAAGAGAGATGCTGCTAAAGTACGCCCTTCTTATAGCAGCATTTAAATGGCACACGACGCCTTGCTGCTTTTTCTTTCCCAGAGAGACCTGCTGTCAATTTTTTCACTCTGGCTTCTTGATCAAAAATGTCCACCTGAAATGTCTTACAGAAATAGGCTCCAGGTGTAAAAACCAGTACGGGGCTACATTTTCTGCGTGCTCCACATAAGTCACATCAAACTCACTCATCAAACTTCACTCTCTCCTTCCATTCTCCACCACTGCCTCTACCATTGTGTTCTCTGGATCTCAGAGTCTAAAGGCAGGCGCAATAGTTTCCACTGAGGGGTTGGAAGAGGTGTACAAGCAGCACAAATAGCTTCTGCGCTGCGCAGGCCATTTCTCTGCATTTTAGAGCCTAAGGGAAAGCGCTAGTGTTCCTGCGGAGAGCTGCAACAGCTGCAGAATATGTGTTGTCTTGGCACATGTTTGCAATCCACCATGATGGATCCTTAGTGAAACCAAACTGTGGTTCTGCTTCAAACATCTCACCCTGCTTGGCCACAAAGCTTTCGCTGACATGTCCCATTGCCTTTTTATTGCCGCGTTTCATTTTCAGAGTTTGTACGGAATCATTGCACTTTGCTTCTAAGCTGAACGTCGATACTGCTTGAGTCTCATATGTCCATTTTCTTCTCACACAAAAAAACTGCTTCCTTTAAAACATGCTGATGCGACCTGCTTTCTTGCTCAGCTGTAATTTAGGGGTGTTCTCTGTCCCGCTTACAGTCTGAATCTAAACTAAGAAGTTTATGGGACACAGATGTGCCAAGACAAATACTTTGCTTGGACCTTGCCACGTGTATTCAAGAGCATCCTTTCACTCCACCATCAAGTCTCTGCTCTACATCCGGCAAACATCACACACACATACATACATATATACTGGAATGAGGCTCATTCTTTCTTTCTTCTTCTTCTTTCTTTCTTTCTTTCTTTCTTTCTTTCTTTCTTTCTTTCTTTCTTTCTTTCTTTCTTTCTTTCTTTCTTTCTTTCTTTCTTTCTTTCTTTCTTTCTTTCTTTCTTTCTTTCTTTCTTTCTTTCTTTCTTTCTTTCTTTCTTTCTTTCTTTCTTTCTTTCTTTCTTTCTTTCTTTCTTTCTTTCTTTCTTTCTTCTTCTTTCTTTCTTCTTCTTTCTCAGCTACACTCACCTATCCCCCACGCTAACTTCTTTACCGCTTTTCTCTTGGCCTTGCTATGCATACTTTTCCTCTTAAGACACCCATTGTCTGGCCTACCCCTTCCCTACATTGCCTTGCCTTTCCTTTCCTATCCAACCTTGCATTTCTTTGTCATTCCTGGCCATTGTTTTCCTCTTCCTCCCTGACCCATCCATGTCTTTCCCTTGCCCTTCCTACCAGTCCAGTGCCTTGCACCACCCATCCCCCTTGCCACTTTGTCCAGTTTCCCTTCCCCTTTGTCCAACTCCAATCTTTCATTTCCTTCTCCTTCTAGGACTCTCATTGCCTTGCTTGCCTCTCCTTTGTCTTGCCTGGCAAAGCCACCACTTTTCTTGGCGTTACCTTTGAACCTCTCCTCTCCCTTGCCTTGCATTCCCTTGCTCACTCGTCCCCCACCTGGAATTCAATACCCCTCTTTTTGCGGAATTTCTTCATCTTGCCTTGCCCTGCCTGCTTCTCCTAGGACTCTCAAGGCTTTCACGTACCTCCAGCGTTTCAGGAGCATGTGAGAGGAAGCCCAAAAGAGGTCACGTGCAAGCACACCCATCTGTCCTGGCAGCTTGCTTCTGGCACCTATCCTTACATGTCTTGAATTTTGGACATAAAATTCACATTTCACCTTTGTGCTTCAGGACCAGAATGACAGTTTCTTTTGTATACCAAGAAAAGCAGGTAATCCAAGTGTTTTAGGTGCAGATTAGAGATGGCCCATGTGAGATCAAGGCCAGCCAGAGAAGTCTGTCCTAGCCCCTTTTGTGTACCAGCAGTCTTTGAATGTACCTCTCATTTGTCTTGCCTTGGTGACCCAAAAGTTTCCTTGCCTTGCCCTGCCTTGCCTCCCTAGCCTTGCACTCCCTCCAGTGCCTACGCCCACACTTGACCTGCCTACTGCTTTCCTCCGGGGAACCTAGCCTTGCCTAGGCCTTCCTGTTTCTGCCTGGCCTTCCTATGCCCATCCTTGCCTAGAAGTTCTGGGCCTTCTCTCACCTACCACTCCATTTGCTTGCCCCTCATGGCTCCAGCCTTGTCAGCTTCTCCCTTGACTTGCCTACAATTGCGCCTA